>NC_134266.1:273357394-273714938 GCF_031893055.1 Leptodactylus fuscus | reverse complement strand
TGAACTCATGTTCGATCGGATATTAGGCTGTTCGGCATGTTCGAATCGAATCGAACACCGCGTGGTAAAGTGCGCCATTACTCGATTCCCCTCCCACCTTCCCTGGCGCCTTTTTTGCTCCAATAACAGCGCAGGGTAGGTGGGACAGGAACTACGACACCGGTGACGTTGAAAAAAGTAGGCAAAACCCATTGGCTGCCGAAAACATGTGACCTCTAATTTAAAAGAACAGCGACGCCCAGCTTCGCGTCATTCTGAGCTTGCAATTCACCGAGGACGGAGGTTTCCGTCCAGCTAGCTAGGGCTTAGATTCTGGGTAGGCAGGGACAGGCTAGGATAGGAAGGAGAAGACAACCAACAGCTCTTGTAAGAGCTAAATTCCAGGGAGAAGCTTGTCAGTGTAACGTGGCACTGACGGGCTCAATCGCCGCAACCCAGCTTTCCCAGGATCCTGAATGGAATACACTGTCAGTGTATTCCCGTATACCCGATATATACCCCGATACCCGTTCCAACGGTGTGCCCCCCCACCTTCACCCCAGAAATACCCTGCAAGTCCCCTAGCAATAGAATTGGGGCTATATACACCCACAATTTTTACTACTGGTATACAGTGCCATTGTCTGACTGGGAATTCAAAGAATATATTGGGAATACAAATACCCTCATTTCTTGCTACTGCCATATAGTGCCAGTTTCTGACTGGTAATTCAAAGAATATATTGGGGTTACGTGCACCCACAATTTTTACTACTGGTATACAGTGCCATTGTCTGACTGGGAATTCAAAGAATATATTGGAATACAAATACCCTCATTTCTTGCTACTGCCATATAGTGCCAGTGTCTGACTGGGAATTCAAAGAATATATTGGGGTTACGTGCACCCACAATTTTTTACTACTGGTATACAGTGCCATTGTCTGACTGGGAATTCAAAGAGTATATTGGGAATACAAATACCCTCATTTCTTGCTACTGCCATATAGTGCCAGTTTCTGACTGGGAATTCAAAGAATATATTGGGGTTACGTGCACCCACAATTTTTACTACTGGTATACAGTGCCATTGTCTGACTGGGAATTCAAAGAGTATATTGGGAATACAAATACCCTCATTTCTTGCTACTGCCATATAGTGCCAGTGTCTGACTGGGAATTCAAAGAATATATTGGGGTTACGTGCACCCACAATTTTTACTACTGGTATACAGTGCCATTGTCTGACTGGGAATTCAAAGAGTATATTGGGAATACAAATACCCTCATTTCTTGCTACTGCCATATAGTGCCAGTTTCTGACTGGGAATTCAAAGAATATATTGGGTTACGTGCACCCACAATTTTTACTACTGGTATACAGTGCCATTGTCTGACTGGGAATTCAAAGAGTATATTGGGAATACAAATACCCTCATTTCTTGCTACTGCCATATAGTGCCAGTTTCTGACTGGGAATTCAAAGAATATATTGGGGTTACGTGCACCCACAATTTTTACTACTGGTATACAGTGCCATTGTCTGACTGGGAATTCAAAGAATATATTGGGGTTATAAATACCCTCATTTCTTGCTACTGCCATATAGTGCCAGTTTCTGACTGGGAATTCAAAGAATATATTGGGGTTACGTGCACCCACAATTTTTACTACTGGTATACAGTGCCATTGTCTGACTGGGAATTCAAAGAGTATATTGGGAATACAAATACCCTCATTTCTTGCTACTGCCATATAGTGCCAGTTTCTGACTGGGAATTCAAAGAATATATTGGGGTTACGTGCACCCACAATTTTTACTACTGGTATACAGTGCCATTGTCTGACTGGGAATTCAAAGAGTATATTGGGAATACAAATACCCTCATTTCTTGCTACTGCCATATAGTGCCAGTTTCTGACTGGGAATTCAAAGAATATATTGGGGTTACGTGCACCCACAATTTTTACTACTGGTATACAGTGCCATTGTCTGACTGGGAATTCAAAGAGTATATTGGGAATACAAATACCCTCATTTCTTGCTACTGCCATATAGTGCCAGTTTCTGACTGGGAATTCAAAGAATATATTGGGGTTACGTGCACCCACAATTTTTACTACTGGTATACAGTGCCATTGTCTGACTGGGAATTCAAAGAGTATATTGGGAATACAAATACCCTCATTTCTTGCTACTGCCATATAGTGCCAGTTTCTGACTGGGAATTCAAAGAATATATTGGGGTTACGTGCACCCACAATTTTTACTACTGGTATACAGTGCCATTGTCTGACTGGGAATTCAAAGAATATATTGGGGTTATAAATACCCTCATTTCTTGCTACTGCCATATAGTGCCAGTTTCTGACTGGTAATTCAAAGAATATATTGGGGTTACGTGCACCCACAATTTTTACTACTGGTATACAGTGCCATTGTCTGACTGGGAATTCAAAGAATATATTGGGGTTATAAATACCCTCATTTCTTGCTACTGCCATATAGTGCCAGTTTCTGACTGGGAATTCAAAGAATATATTGGGGTTACGTGCACCCACAATTTTTACTACTGGTATACAGTGCCATTGTCTGACTGGGAATTCAAAGAGTATATTGGGAATACAAATACCCTCATTTCTTGCTACTGCCATATAGTGCCAGTTTCTGACTGGGAATTCAAAGAATATATTGGGGTTACGTGCACCCACAATTTTTACTACTGGTATACAGTGCCATTGTCTGACTGGGAATTCAAAGAATATATTGGGGTTATAAATACCCTCATTTCTTGCTACTGCCATATAGTGCCAGTTTCTGACTGGGAATTCAAAGAATATATTGGGGTTACGTGCACCCACAATTTTTACTACTGGTATACAGTGCCATTGTCTGACTGGGAATTCAAAGAGTATATTGGGAATACAAATACCCTCATTTCTTGCTACTGCCATATAGTGCCAGTGTCTGACTGGGAATTCAAAGAATATATTGGGGTTACGTGCACCCACAATTTTTACTACTGGTATACAGTGCCATTGTCTGACTGGGAATTCAAAGAGTATATTGGGAATACAAATACCCTCATTTCTTGCTACTGCCATATAGTGCCAGTTTCTGACTGGTAATTCAAAGAATATATTGGGGTTACGTGCACCCACAATTTTTACTACTGGTATACAGTGCCATTGTCTGACTGGGAATTCAAAGAGTATATTGGGAATACAAATACCCTCATTTCTTGCTACTGCCATATAGTGCCAGTTTCTGACTGGGAATTCAAAGAATATATTGGGGTTACGTGCACCCACAATTTTTACTACTGGTATACAGTGCCATTGTCTGACTGGGAATTCAAAGAGTATATTGGGAATACAAATACCCTCATTTCTTGCTACTGCCATATAGTGCCAGTTTCTGACTGGGAATTCAAAGAATATATTGGGGTTACGTGCACCCACAATTTTTACTACTGGTATACAGTGCCATTGTCTGACTGGGAATTCAAAGAATATATTGGGGTTATAAATACCCTCATTTCTTGCTACTGCCATATAGTGCCAGTTTCTGACTGGGAATTCAAAGAATATATTGGGGTTACGTGCACCCACAATTTTTACTACTGGTATACAGTGCCATTGTCTGACTGGGAATTCAAAGAATATATTGGGGTTATAAATACCCTCATTTCTTGCTACTGCCATATAGTGCCAGTTTCTGACTGGTAATTCAAAGAATATATTGGGGTTACGTGCACCCACAATTTTTACTACTGGTATACAGTGCCATTGTCTGACTGGGAATTCAAAGAATATATTGGGAATACAATACCCTCATTTCTTGCTACTGCCATATAGTGCCAGTGTCTGACTGGGAATTCAAAGAATATATTGGGGTTACGTGCACCCACAATTTTTACTACTGGTATACAGTGCCATTGTCTGACTGGGAATTCAAAGAATATATTGGGAATACAAATACCCTCATTTCTTGCTACTGCCATATAGTGCCAGTGTCTGACTGGGAATTCAAAGAATATATTGGGGTTACGTGCACCCACAATTTTTACTACTGGTATACAGTGCCAATTTCTAACTAGGAATTCAAAATGCGCAAGGCTCCCGGAAAGGGACGTGGACGAGGCCGTGGGCGAGGTCGGGGGAATGGTTCTGGGGAGCAAGGTAGCAGTGAAGCCACAGGGCGTCCCGTGCCTACTCCTGTGGGGCAGCAAGCATTGCGCCACTCCACAGTGCCAGGGTTGCTTGCCACATTAACTAAACTGCAGGGTACAAACCTTAGTAGGCCCGAGAACCAGGAACAGGTCTTGCAATGGCTGTCAGAGAACGCTTACAGCACATTGTCCAGCAGCCAGTCAGACTCTGCCTCCTCTCCTCCTATTACCCAACAGTCTTGTCTTCCTTCCTCCCAAAATTCCGAAGCTTTACAGAACAATAACCCAAACTGTCCCTGCTCCCCAGAGCTGTTCTCCGCTCCTTTCATTGTCCCTCAACCTGCCTCTCCACGTCACGATTCCACGAACCTAACAGAGGAGCATCTGTATCCAGATGCTCAAACACTAGAGTCTCCTCCATCTCCGTTCGATTTGGTGGTGGATGACCAGCAACCCACCCTCATCGACGATGATGTGACGCAGTTGCCGTCAGGGCATCCAGTTGACCGGCGCATTGTGCGGGAGGAGGAGATGAGACAGGAGTTGGAAGAGGAAGTGGTGGATGATGAGGACACTGACCCGACCTGGACAGGGGGGATGTCAAGCGGGGAAAGTAGTGTGGATGTTGAGGCAGGTGCAGCACCAAAAAGGGTAGCTAGAGGCAGAGGCAGAGGTCAGCAGCTTAGGCGAAGCCAGGCCACACCCGGAATCTCCCAAGATGTTCCAGTTCGTACCCAGCCCCGAAAAACTCCCACCTCGAGGGCACGTTTCTCGAAGGTGTGGAGTTTTTTCAAGGAATGCGCCGAGGACAGATATAGTGTTGTCTGCACAATTTGCCTCTCGAAATTGATTAGGGGCTCTGAGAAGAGCAACCTGTCCACCACTTCAATGCGCCGTCATTTGGAATCCAAGCACTGGAATCAGTGGCAGGCAGCAACGGCAGGACAAAGGCCGACTGCCGTTCACGCCACTGCCACTGCCTCTGCCTCTGCCTCTGCCACTGCCACTGCTGACTGTGCTGGCGATGCACTCCAGAGGACGAGCCAGGACACCACTTCATCTGCCTCCGCCACTTTGTTGACTTCTACCTCATCCTCCCCTGGTCCTGTCTTATCTCCTTCTCCTGCACCATCAAAGGCACCATCAGGCGTTTCTTTACAACAACCCACCATCTCTCAGACATTGGAGCGGCGGCAGAAATACACTGCTAACCACCCACACGCGCAAGCCTTGAACGCCAACATCGCTAAACTGCTGGCCCAGGAGATGTTGGCGTTCCGGCTTGTTGAAACTCCCGCCTTCCTGGACCTGATGGCAACTGCGGCACCTCGCTATGCCGTCCCTAGCCGTCACTACTTCTCCCGGTGTGCCGTCCCCGCCTTGCACCAGCACGTGTCACTCAACATCAGGCGGGCCCTTAGTTCCGCGCTTTGCACAAAGGTCCACTTGACCACCGACGCGTGGACAAGTGCATGCGGACAGGGATGCTACATTTCACTGACGGCACACTGGGTGAATGTAGTTGAGGCTGGGACTGCTTCCCAAACTGGCCCGGTGTACCTCGTCTCCCCGCCTAACATTCCTGGCAGGGACACGAGAAGAACACCCCCCTCCTCCTCCTCCTCCTCTACCGCCTCCTCCTCCGCCACCGCCTCCTCCTCCGCCACCGCCTCCTCCTCCGCTGTTAGATTGACCCCAGCTACGAGTTGGAAACGTTGCAGCACTGGCGTTGGTAGACGTCAGCAGGCTGTGCTGAAGCTGATCAGCTTGGGGGACAGACAGCACACTGCCTCCGAGGTGAGGGATGCCCTCCTCGATGAGACGGCAATATGGTTTGAGCCGCTGCACCTGGGCCCAGGCATGGTCGTTTGTGATAACGGCCGGAACCTGGTAGCAGCTCTGGAGCTTGCCGGACTCCAACATGTTCCATGCCTGGCCCACGTCTTCAACCTAGTGGTGCAACGTTTCCTAAAGAGCTACCCCAATGTTCCAGAGCTACTGGTGAAAGTGCGGCGCATGTGCGCCCACTTTCGCAAGTCGACAGTAGCCGCTGCTAGCTTAAAATCTCTCCAGCAACGCCTGCATGTGCCACAACACCGGCTTTTGTGCGACGTCCCCACACGCTGGAACTCAACGTTTCAGATGTTGAATAGAGTGGTTGAGCAGCAGAGACCTTTGATGGAATACCAGCTACAAAACCCTAGGGTGCCACAAAGTCAGCTGCCTCAGTTTCACATCCATGAGTGGCCATGGATGAGAGACCTTTGTGACATCCTACGGGTCTTTGAGGAGTCCACAAGGAGGGTGAGCTCTGAGGATGCGATGGTGAGCCTTACAATCCCGCTCTTGTGTGTTCTGAGAGAATCCCTGATTGACATCAGGGATAACTCAGATCACACAGAGGAGTTAGGGATAGCATCCGATCCGTCACAGCTGGAGAGTAGGTCCACACATCTGTCCGCTTCACTGCGTTTAATGGAGGAGGAGGAGGAGGAGGAGGAGGAAGAAGAGTTGTCCGATGATGTGATGGTGATACAGGAGGCTTCCGGGCAACTTCGAATCGTCCCATTGTTGCAGCGCGGATGGGTAGACATGGAGGATGAGGAGGAAATGGAGATTGAACTTTCCGGTGGGGCCAGAGGAGTCATGCCAACTAACACTGTGGCAGACATGGCTGAGTTCATGTTGGGGTGCTTTACAACCGACAAGCGTATTGTCAAAATCATGGAGGACAACCAGTACTGGATCTTTGCTATCCTTGACCCCCGGTATAAAAACAACATCTCGTCTTTTATTCCGGTAGAGGGGAGGGCCAATCGCATCAATGCTTGCCACAGGCAATTGGTGCAGAATATGATGGAGATGTTTCCAGCATGTGACGTTGGCGGCAGGGAGGGCAGTTCCTCCAGTAGGCAACCAAGTTCTCACCGGTCCACACAAACGAGGGGCACACTGTCTAAGGTCTGGGACACCTTGATGGCACCCCCTCGCCAAAGTGCCGCCACGGAGGGTCCTAGTGTCACCAGGCGTGAGAAGTATAGGCGCATGTTGCGGGAATACCTTTCCGACCACAGCCCTGTCCTCTCCGACCCCTCTGCGCCCTACACGTATTGGGTGTCGAAGTTGGACCTGTGGCTTGAACTTGCCCTATATGCCTTGGAGGTGCTGTCCTGTCCTGCCGCCAGCGTCCTATCTGAGAGGGTGTTCAGTGCAGCCGGTGGCATCATCACTGACAAGCGCACCCGTCTGTCAGCTGAGAGTGCCGACCGGCTCACTTTGATAAAAATGAACCACCACTGGGTAGAGCCGTCATTTTTGTGCCCACCTGTGTAAAGCACCCCAACATGAAACTCCATGTCTGTACTCAACCTCTCCAATTCCTCCGCATCCTCATACTCATCCACCATAAGCGTTGCACAATTCTGCTAATACTAGGCTCCCTCCACCCTGATTTCCCCCAACTCTGCTGGTTAGAGGCTCCCTCCACCATGAATTTGCCCAAACTGGGCTGTTTAGAGGCTCCCTCCACCATGAATTGGTCCAAACTGGGTTTTTTAGAGGCTCCCTCCACCATGAATTTGCCCAAACTGGGCTGTTTAGAGGCTCCCTCCACCATGAATTGGTCCAAACTGGGGTGGTTAGAGGCTCCCTCCACCATGAATTTCCCAAAACTTGGCTGTTTAGAGGCTCCCTCCACCATGAATTTGCCCAAACTGGGCTGTTTAGAGGCTCCCTCCACCATTAATTGGTCCAAACTGGGCTGGTTAGAGGCTCCCTCCACCATGAATTTGCCCAAACTGGGGTGGTTAGAGGCTCCCTCCACCATTAATTGGTCCAAACTGGGCTGGTTAGAGGCTCCCTCCACCATGAATTTGCCCAAACTGGGCTGTTTAGAGGCTCCCTCCACCATGAATTGGTCCAAACTGGGCTGGTTAGAGGCTCCCTCCACCATGAATTTCCCAAAACTTGGCTGTTTAGAGGCTCCCTCCACCATTAATTGGTCCAAACTGGGCTGGTTAGAGGCTCCCTCCACCATTAATTGGTCCAAACTGGGCTGGTTAGAGGCTCCCTCCACCATGAATTGGTCCAAACTGGGCTGGTTAGAGGCTCCCTCCACCATGAATTTCCCAAAACTTGGCTGTTTAGAGGCTCCCTCCACCATGAATTGGTCCAAACTGGGCTGGTTAGAGGCTCCCTCCACCATGAATTGGTCCAAACTGGGGTGGTTAGAGGCTCCCTCCACCATTAATTGGTCCAAACTGGGCTGGTTAGAGGCTCCCTCCACCATTAATTGGTCCAAACTGGGCTGGTTAGAGGCTCCCTCCACCATGAATTTGCCCAAACTGGGGTGGTTAGAGGCTCCCTCCACCATTAATTGGTCCAAACTGGGCTGGTTAGAGGCTCCCTCCACAATTAATTGGTCCAAACTGGGCTAATTAGAGGCTCCCTCCACCATGAATTGGTCCAAACTGGGTTTTTTAGAGGCTCCCTCCACCATGAATTTGCCCAAACTGGGCTGTTTAGAGGCTCCCTCCACCATGAATTGGTCCAAACTGGGCTGGTTAGAGGCTCCCTCCACCATGAATTTCCCAAAACTTGGCTGTTTAGAGGCTCCCTCCACCATGAATTTGCCCAAACTGGGCTGTTTAGAGGCTCCCTCCACCATTAATTGGTCCAAACTGGGCTGGTTAGAGGCTCCCTCCACCATGAATTTGCCCAAACTGGGGTGGTTAGAGGCTCCCTCCACCATTAATTGGTCCAAACTGGGCTGGTTAGAGGCTCCCTCCACCATGAATTTCCCAAAACTTGGCTGTTTAGAGGCTCCCTCCACCATTAATTGGTCCAAACTGGGCTGGTTAGAGGCTCCCTCCACCATGAATTTGCCCAAACTGGGCTGTTTAGAGGCTCCCTCCACCATTAATTGGTCCAAACTGGGCTGGTTAGAGGCTCCCTCCACCATGAATTTGCCCAAACTGGGGTGGTTAGAGGCTCCCTCCACCATTAATTGGTCCAAACTGGGCTGGTTAGAGGCTCCCTCCACCATGAATTTCCCAAAACTTGGCTGTTTAGAGGCTCCCTCCACCATTAATTGGTCCAAACTGGGCTGGTTAGAGGCTCCCTCCACCATGAATTTGCCCAAACTGGGCTGTTTAGAGGCTCCCTCCACCATTAATTGGTCCAAACTGGGCTGGTTAGAGGCTCCCTCCACCATGAATTTGCCCAAACTGGGCTGTTTAGAGGCTCCCTCCACCATGAATTGGTCCAAACTGGGGTGGTTAGAGGCTCCCTCCACCATGAATTGGTCCAAACTGGGTTTTTTAGAGGCTCCCTCCACCATGAATTTGCCCAAACTGGGCTGTTTAGAGGCTCCCTCCACCATGAATTGGTCCAAACTGGGCTGGTTAGAGGCTCCCTCCACCATGAATTTCCCAAAACTTGGCTGTTTAGAGGCTCCCTCCACCATGAATTTGCCCAAACTGGGCTGTTTAGAGGCTCCCTCCACCATTAATTGGTCCAAACTGGGCTGGTTAGAGGCTCCCTCCACCATGAATTTGCCCAAACTGGGGTGGTTAGAGGCTCCCTCCACCATTAATTGGTCCAAACTGGGCTGGTTAGAGGCTCCCTCCACCATGAATTTCCCAAAACTTGGCTGTTTAGAGGCTCCCTCCACCATTAATTGGTCCAAACTGGGCTGGTTAGAGGCTCCCTCCACCATGAATTTGCCCAAACTGGGCTGTTTAGAGGCTCCCTCCACCATTAATTGGTCCAAACTGGGCTGGTTAGAGGCTCCCTCCACCATGAATTTGCCCAAACTGGGGTGGTTAGAGGCTCCCTCCACCATTAATTGGTCCAAACTGGGCTGGTTAGAGGCTCCCTCCACCATGAATTTCCCAAAACTTGGCTGTTTAGAGGCTCCCTCCACCATTAATTGGTCCAAACTGGGCTGGTTAGAGGCTCCCTCCACCATGAATTTGCCCAAACTGGGCTGTTTAGAGGCTCCCTCCAC
Source organism: Leptodactylus fuscus (assembly GCF_031893055.1). NCBI lineage: Eukaryota > Metazoa > Chordata > Amphibia > Anura > Leptodactylidae > Leptodactylus > Leptodactylus fuscus. Next base: position 273,704,780 of record NC_134266.1, on the reverse strand, counting down.
CATTAATTGGTCCAAACTGGGCTGGTTAGAGGCTCCCTCCACCATGAATTTGCCCAAACTGGGCTGTTTAGAGGCTCCCTCCACCATGAATTGGTCCAAACTGGGGTGGTTAGAGGCTCCCTCCACCATGAATTGGTCCAAACTGGGGTGGTTAGAGGCTCCCTCCACCATGAATTGGTCCAAACTGGGCTGGTTAGAGGCTCCCTCCACCATGAATTTCCCAAAACTTGGCTGTTTAGAGGCTCCCTCCACCATGAATTGGTCCAAACTGGGCTGGTTAGAGGCTCCCTCCACCATGAATTGGTCCAAACTGGGGTGGTTAGAGGCTCCCTCCACCATTAATTGGTCCAAACTGGGCTGGTTAGAGGCTCCCTCCACAATTAATTGGTCCAAACTGGGCTAATTAGAGGCTCCCTCCACCATGAATTGGTCCAAACTGGGTTTTTTAGAGGCTCCCTCCACCATGAATTTGCCCAAACTGGGCTGTTTAGAGGCTCCCTCCACCATGAATTGGTCCAAACTGGGCTGGTTAGAGGCTCCCTCCACCATGAATTTCCCAAAACTTGGCTGTTTAGAGGCTCCCTCCACCATGAATTTGCCCAAACTGGGCTGTTTAGAGGCTCCCTCCACCATTAATTGGTCCAAACTGGGCTGGTTAGAGGCTCCCTCCACCATGAATTTGCCCAAACTGGGGTGGTTAGAGGCTCCCTCCACCATTAATTGGTCCAAACTGGGCTGGTTAGAGGCTCCCTCCACCATGAATTTCCCAAAACTTGGCTGTTTAGAGGCTCCCTCCACCATTAATTGGTCCAAACTGGGCTGGTTAGAGGCTCCCTCCACCATGAATTTGCCCAAACTGGGCTGTTTAGAGGCTCCCTCCACCATTAATTGGTCCAAACTGGGCTGGTTAGAGGCTCCCTCCACCATGAATTTGCCCAAACTGGGCTGTTTAGAGGCTCCCTCCACCATGAATTGGTCCAAACTGGGGTGGTTAGAGGCTCCCTCCACCATGAATTGGTCCAAACTGGGGTGGTTAGAGGCTCCCTCCACCATTAATTGGTCCAAACTGGGCTGGTTAGAGGCTCCCTCCACAATTAATTGGTCCAAACTGGGCTAATTAGAGGCTCCCTCCACCATGAATTGGTCCAAACTGGGTTTTTTAGAGGCTCCCTCCACCATTAATTGGTCCAAACTGGGCTGGTTAGAGGCTCCCTCCACAATTAATTGGTCCAAACTGGGCTAATTAGAGGCTCCCTCCACCATGAATTGGTCCAAACTGGGTTTTTTAGAGGCTCCCTCCACCATGAATTTGCCCAAACTGGGCTGTTTAGAGGCTCCCTCCACCATGAATTGGTCCAAACTGGGCTGGTTAGAGGCTCCCTCCACCATGAATTGGTCCAAACTGGGGTGGTTAGAGGCTCCCTCCACCATTAATTGGTCCAAACTGGGCTGGTTAGAGGCTCCCTCCACCATTAATTGGTCCAAACTGGGCTGGTTAGAGGCTCCCTCCACCATGAATTTGCCCAAACTGGGGTGGTTAGAGGCTCCCTCCACCATTAATTGGTCCAAACTGGGCTGGTTAGAGGCTCCCTCCACAATTAATTGGTCCAAACTGGGCTAATTAGAGGCTCCCTCCACCATGAATTGGTCCAAACTGGGTTTTTTAGAGGCTCCCTCCACCATGAATTTGCCCAAACTGGGCTGTTTAGAGGCTCCCTCCACCATGAATTGGTCCAAACTGGGCTGGTTAGAGGCTCCCTCCACCATGAATTTCCCAAAACTTGGCTGTTTAGAGGCTCCCTCCACCATGAATTTGCCCAAACTGGGCTGTTTAGAGGCTCCCTCCACCATTAATTGGTCCAAACTGGGCTGGTTAGAGGCTCCCTCCACCATGAATTTGCCCAAACTGGGGTGGTTAGAGGCTCCCTCCACCATTAATTGGTCCAAACTGGGCTGGTTAGAGGCTCCCTCCACCATGAATTTCCCAAAACTTGGCTGTTTAGAGGCTCCCTCCACCATTAATTGGTCCAAACTGGGCTGGTTAGAGGCTCCCTCCACCATGAATTTGCCCAAACTGGGCTGTTTAGAGGCTCCCTCCACCATTAATTGGTCCAAACTGGGCTGGTTAGAGGCTCCCTCCACCATGAATTTGCCCAAACTGGGCTGTTTAGAGGCTCCCTCCACCATGAATTGGTCCAAACTGGGGTGGTTAGAGGCTCCCTCCACCATGAATTGGTCCAAACTGGGGTGGTTAGAGGCTCCCTCCACCATTAATTGGTCCAAACTGGGCTGGTTAGAGGCTCCCTCCACAATTAATTGGTCCAAACTGGGCTAATTAGAGGCTCCCTCCACCATGAATTGGTCCAAACTGGGTTTTTTAGAGGCTCCCTCCACCATTAATTGGTCCAAACTGGGCTGGTTAGAGGCTCCCTCCACAATTAATTGGTCCAAACTGGGCTAATTAGAGGCTCCCTCCACCATGAATTGGTCCAAACTGGGTTTTTTAGAGGCTCCCTCCACCATGAATTTGCCCAAACTGGGCTGTTTAGAGGCTCCCTCCACCATGAATTGGTCCAAACTGGGCTGGTTAGAGGCTCCCTCCACCATGAATTTCCCAAAACTTGGCTGTTTAGAGGCTCCCTCCACCATTAATTGGTCCAAACTGGGCTGGTTAGAGGCTCCCTCCACCATTAATTGGTCCAAACTGGGCTGGTTAGAGGCTCCCTCCACCATTAATTGGTCCAAACTGGGCTGGTTAGAGGCTCCCTCCACCATGAATTTCCCAAAACTTGGCTGTTTAGAGGCTCCCTCCACCATTAATTGGTCCAAACTGGGCTGGTTAGAGGCTCCCTCCACCATGAATTTGCCCAAACTGGGCTGTTTAGAGGCTCCCTCCACCATGAATTGGTCCAAACTGGGCTGGTTAGAGGCTCCCTCCACCATGAATTTCCCAAAACTTGGCTGTTTAGAGGCTCCCTCCACCATGAATTGGTCCAAACTGGGCTGGTTAGAGGCTCCCTCCACCATGAATTGGTCCAAACTGGGGTGGTTAGAGGCTCCCTCCACCATTAATTGGTCCAAACTGGGCTGGTTAGAGGCTCCCTCCACAATTAATTGGTCCAAACTGGGCTAATTAGAGGCTCCCTCCACCATGAATTGGTCCAAACTGGGTTTTTTAGAGGCTCCCTCCACCATGAATTTGCCCAAACTGGGCTGTTTAGAGGCTCCCTCCACCATGAATTGGTCCAAACTGGGCTGGTTAGAGGCTCCCTCCACCATGAATTTCCCAAAACTTGGCTGTTTAGAGGCTCCCTCCACCATTAATTGGTCCAAACTGGGCTGGTTAGAGGCTCCCTCCACCATTAATTGGTCCAAACTGGGCTGGTTAGAGGCTCCCTCCACCATTAATTGGTCCAAACTGGGCTGGTTAGAGGCTCCCTCCACCATTAATTGGTCCAAACTGGGCTGGTTAGAGGCTCCCTCCACCATTAATTGGTCCAAACTGGGCTGGTTAGAGGCTCCCTCCACCATGAATTTGCCCAAACTGGGCTGTTTAGAGGCTCCCTCCACCATGAATTGGTCCAAACTGGGCTGGTTAGAGGCTCCCTCCACCATGAATTTCCCAAAACTTGGCTGTTTAGAGGCTCCCTCCACCATTAATTGGTCCAAACTGGGCTGGTTAGAGGCTCCCTCCACCATGAATTGGTCCAAACTGGGGTTTTTAGAGGCTCCCTCCACCATGAATTGGTCCAAACTGGGGTTTTTAGAGTCTCCCTCCACCATGAATTGGTCCAAACTGGGGTTTTTAGAGGCTCCCTCCACCATGAATTTGCCCAAACTCTGCTGGTTAGAGGCTCAATCCACCCTGATTTTCAAAACAAATGTTGGTGCCAACCTCAACTTACTACAAGGGCCAAATTCACTGCTGGTGACAAGCTCTCCTCACTGCAAGTGCCAAATACACATGTTTCAAGGTGTTTTCCTACTGTCAGAGAGGTGGTATTGAGTGTGTAAAGTGTGTAGTTGTTAGGCTGTGATGTTGGGGTAATAGAGGGTCTTTGGTGTGTTAGATGCCCCCAGACATGCTTCCCCTGCTGTCCCAGTGTCATTCCAGAGGTGTTGGCATCATTTCCTGGGGTGTCATAGTGGACTTGGTGACCCTCCAGACACGGATTTGGGTTTCCCCCTTAACGAGTATCTGTTCCCCATAGACTACAATGGGGTTCGAAACCCGTTCGAACACACGAACATTGAGCGGCTGTTCGAATCGAATTTCGAACCTCGAACATTTTAGTGTTCGCTCATCTCTAGTAGTTATTTGGCTGTCATCCTGTAGTTTCTTCTAAGGGCTTAATTTTTTTTATTTTTCGGCTCGCTCCGGTATGTAAATGTCAGGGGGGCATTAGAGGACGACGTAAAGGTCAGACACTTGTTGTTAACTGGGATTACTGAGCAAAAAAAAATGGAGATTTTCTACATTTACAGTAATGGCCGCCAGGGACTGTATGACGGAGACCCCTGGACATGGGTGTCGGAACCCCCCCTTCCCTTCCTCCTTCTCCACTTACTGCTTTACCTTAGTGTCAGTCTTTACTGTGGCCCTTGATTCTGGCTGTACAGGTTGCGCCCCTCTTAGATTAGGGGGGGGTGCAAATACAGGCTCTAGTACACGGTGCTATATACAAGGCCGGCTCTAGTACACGGTGCTGTATGCAAGGCCGGCTCTAGTACACGGTGCTGTATACAAGGCCGGCTCTAATACACGGTGCTGTATACAAGGCCGGCTCTAGTACATGGTGCTGTATACAAGGCCGGCTCTAATACACGGTGCTGTATACAAGGCCGGCTCTAGTACATGGTGCTGTATACAAGGCCGGCTCTAGTACACGGTGCTGTATACAAGGCCGGCTCTAATACACGGTGCTGTATACAAGGCCGGCTCTAGTACATGGTGCTGTATGCAAGGCCGGCTCTAGTACACGGTGCTGTATGCAAGGCCGGCTCTAGTACACGGTGCTGTATACAAGGCCGGCTCTAGTACACGGTGCTGTATACAAGGCTGGCTCTAATACACGGTGCCGTACACAAGGCCTGCTCTACTAAAAGGTGCTGTATGCAAGGCCGGCTCTAGTACACGGTGCTGTATACAAGGCCGGCTCTAATACACGGTGCTGTATACAAGGCCGACTCTAGTACACGGTGCTGTATACAAGGCCGGCTCTAGTACACGGTGCTGTATACAAGGCCGGCTCTAGTACACGGTGCTGTATACAAGGCCGACTCTAGTACACGGTGCTGTATACAAGGCCGGCTCTAGTACACGGTGCTATATACAAGGCCGGCTCTAGTACACGGTACTGTATACAAGGCCGGCTCTAGTACACGGTGCTGTATACAAGGCCGGCTCTAGTACACGGTGCTGTATACGAGGCCGGTTCTAGTACATGGTGCTATATTCAAGGCCCTTGTCCCTGATTTTGATGGCGTTCTCTGCAGACTCTTTGTTTGGCGCAGTGCCTTTCTTGCAGACATGTCTGGAATTTTTCTTCTCTCCTTATGAAGTAGATTTTGCTTCCTTGGCTGAGCGTCTGATCTTCTGAGGAGATGCTGATCTGTCTGTGCAGGAGGTGAAGACGGCCGTCTTGCGTGCAGTGCATTAAGGGAAGGCTCAATATATTCTGCTGAGCCTCCTGGAAGCCGACACAAATCCATTGACTGGCAGTGATTGGGGGTGGGGGGGGCCGGTATAATACTGTCACCCTGGCTGCAGCGTCCTCGCTGGCTCACTTGGTTGTACCGGAGGGAAACTGCTTTAACCAGTTATTAGAAGGGATAAGAATTTTGGCAGATGTGATCTATGGGAAAAGCGATCCCTGGATCCTCTCCGGAGGCCTGGAGTAAGACCCCATGCACATGACATAGGGGGGCATCAGAGTTCGGGCCAAATGAGTGACATCTGTTATACACCTCTATGGGGGCTTCCGATCCCTTGTGTTCCAATGAACCGGCGCAGAACAGGACCTGGACCCTCGGTAGTAGTTTAGTAGTTATATTCTTGTACATAGGAGTAGTATTATAGTAGTTATATTCTTGTACATAGGAGTAGTATTATAGTAGTTATATTCTTGTACATAGGAGTAGTATTATAGTAGTTATATTCTTGTACATAGGAGCAGTATTATAGTAGTTATATTCTTGTACATAGGAGTAGTATTATAGTAGTTATATTCTTGTACATAGGAGTAGTATTATAGTAGTTATATTCTTGTACATAGGAGGTAGTATTATAGTAGTTATATTCTTGTACATAGGAGTAGTATTATAGTTGTTATATTCTTGTACATAGGAGTAGTATTATAGTAGTTATATTCTTGTACATAGGAGTAGTATTATAGTAGTTATATTCTTGTACATAGGAGTAGTATTATAGTAGTTATATTCTTGTACATAGGAGTAGTATTATAGTAGTTATATTCTTGTACATAGGAGCAGTATTATAGTAGTTATATTCTTGTACATAGGAGTAGTATTATAGTAGTTATATTCTTGTACATAGGAGTAGTATTATAGTAGTTATATTCTTGTACATAGGAGGTAGTATTATAGTAGTTATATTCTTGTACATAGGAGTAGTATTATAGTTGTTATATTCTTGTACATAGGAGTAGTATTATAGTAGTTATATTCTTGTACATAGGAGTAGTATTATAGTAGTTATATTCTTGTACATAGGAGTAGTATTATAGTAGTTATATTCTAGTACATAGGAGTAGTATTATAGTAGTTATATTCTTGTACATAGGAGGTAGTATTATAGTAGTTATATTCTTGTACATAGGAGTAGTATTATAGTAGTTATATTCTTGTACATAGGAGTAGTATTATAGTAGTTATATTCTTGTACATAGGAGCAGTATTATAGTAGTTATATTCTTGTACATAGGAGCAGTATTATAGTAGTTATATTCTTGTACATAGGAGCAGTATTATAGTAGTTATATTCTTGTACATAGGAGCAGTATTATAGCAGTTATATTCTTGTACATAGGAGCAGTATTATAGCAGTTATATTCTTGTACATAGGAGCAGTATTATAGCAGTTATATTCTTGTACATAGGAGTAGTATTCTAGTAGTTATATTCTTGTACATAGGAGTAGTATTATAGTAGTTATATTCTTGTACATAGGAGCAGTATTATAGTAGTTATATTCTTGTACATAGGAGCAGTATTATAGTAGTTATATTCTTGTACATAGGAGGTAGTATTCTAGTAGTTATATTCTTGTACATAGGAGTAGTATTATAGTAGTTTTATTCTTGTACATAGGAGCAGTATTATAGTAGTTATATTCTTGTACATAGGAGCAGTATTATAGTAGTTATATTCTTGTACATAGGTGGTAGTATTATAGTAGTTATATTCTTGTACATAGGAGTAGTATTATAGTAGTTATATTCTTGTACATAGGAGCAGTATTTTAGTAGTTATATTCTTGTACATAGGAGTAGTATTATAGTAGTTATATTCTTGTACATAGGAGGTAGTATTATAGTAGTTATATTCTTGGACATATGAGATAGTATTATAGTAGTTATATTCTTGTACATAGGAGTAGTATTATAGTAGTTATATTCTTGTACATAGGAGTAGTATTATAGTAGTTATATTCTTGGACATATGAGATAGTATTATAGTAGTTATATTCTTGTACATAGGAGTAGTATTATAGTAGTTATATTCTTGTACATAGGAGGCAGTATTATAGTAGTTATATTCTTGTACATAGGAGCAGTATTATAGTAGTTATATTCTTGTACATAGGAGTAGTATTATAGTAGTTATATTCTTGTACATAGGAGGTAGTATTATAGTAGTTATAGTCTTGTACATAGGAGGTAGTATAATAGTAGTTATATTCTTGTACATAGGAGTAGTATTATAGTAGTTATATTCTTGTACATAGGAGTAGTATTATAGTAGTTATATTCTTGTACATAGGAGTAGTATTATAGTAGTTATATTCTTGTACATAGGGGTAGTATTATAGTAGTTATATTCTTGTACATAGGGGTAGTATTATAGTAGTTATATTCTTGTACATAGGGGTAGTATTATAGTAGTTATATTCTTGTACATAGGAGTAGTATTATAGTAGTTATATTCTTGTACATAGGAGGTAGTATTATAGTAGTTATATTCTTGTACATAGGAGTAGTATTATAGTAGTTATATTCTTGTACATAGGAGGTAGTATTATAGTAGTTATATTCTTGTACATAGGAGCAGTATTATAGTAGTTATATTCATGTACATAGGAGTAGTATTATAGTAGTTATATTCTTGTACATAGGAGTAGTATTATAGTAGTTATATTCTTCTACATAGGGGGCAGTATTATAGTAGTTATACTCATGTAGTATGAGCTGTTTATTATGTGATACTTAATATCCTGTTTTGTTTTTATTTCTTTTACAGAAATCTCTCTTTTGGACTCCAGGACAATTACCCGAAATGACAGTGATCTGATCCAATTTTTTTTTTCTTTTTTATTCTTTTTTTTTTTCTTTTTTATTTTTTTTTCTTCTGAATTCACATTTGGTCCTGTCTGAATTCACTACTTTTTAATCTGAGTAGGATCGTTCATTGTTGAAGAGGTAAGTTGTCTTTTATATTTCCTAGATGTTGATGTATGGCTTCTATAGGACCTCCTGAACACAGGGGAATATGGTCTAAAATATCCGGCCTGTATATTACTCAGTTTTCCAAGTGTGAACACCGTCTGGAGACCTGGAGATTTGATGCAACTAGTTCAGTCTGAACGCAATTTGCGACTGTTTCATTTTTGATACAATACTGCCTACAATACTGCCGTATTATAACTGTCTGAAGGACTGGTGTGAGAGTCACATGGCTGGTGTTGGCTGTGTAGATATGGATTAGATGTATTATTTGATGTGTTGTTATTATGTAGACGCTGTGACTGTAACTGATGGCGAATTCGCACAGATGTGATCCCAGTCTTACGCTGTCCATTATAGCTTCTGGTCCATACACATTATAGAGTTATAGAAAGTCTTGTCTTATTCAACCTCGGATGTCATGTGGGTGGAGACAAGAGATTGTGCCTTTTACTTGTCTTGAAATACTAACGTATACGGATATGTACCCCATGAGTGCAAAGTACAACAGGTCCTGCAAAAAACAAGACCCGAAGTCGATACATTGATGCAAGAATGAAACTTGTTGAGCTAAAAATTAGAGATGATCGAGCAGGTATTTGATATACTCATACTACGATATTCGATATACTCGTACTCGTTCGAGTACTATCGCTATTCGCAGTAAAGATTCGATTCAGAACCAGCGTTGATTTGCCGAATGCTATACACTGACTGCCGGGTTTCCGTCTCCTGTCCAGTTTCTCGAGCAGAAGACGGAAACCCACAAAGAGGAGACCGGGGCGCAGATGTGACTCCGCCCTATATGGGAGACTGAACTGCTTCTGTACCATGTGACCAATAGGTGTGATGTCACCCATGACAGCTGATCAGCGAGGATCCCGGCATCAGACCTCTACTAATCAATCTGTATGACCTGAAAAACCCCTTTGGGAAAGTGTAGGTCTCCTTTAAAGCAATGGGGTATCAGGTTCAGTAGGTTTTTTTTTTCTCTCTTCACCCCCGCCCTCACTGAGTATTTGAGCTCTTAGACAACTCTGCTATACGGAGTTGGTGCAGCAGAGTTGACCGTGTCATGTACTTTTGTATGTGGTCTTCCCCCATAACGCCAGTCATCTGCACTTAGAACCAGCGTTGCTTCCACACAATGTACTTTGCTCCCTGGTGCCAGCAGGTAGGTAGCACACCACTAAGCAGTCTCATGCGAGCGCCAGAGACACGACGTAGGTAATGGGGATAAACTACCGGCTCGTATTAGGACAGACAGCTTGTGCCCATTACTATAAAGTGCCGGAACATTCTCAGCACAATGTAAAGAGCAGAAGAACATTCTGCAGAACTTTATTAACTCTTTATTGCTCAAGGCACCCTCACTATTGTGCAGGGAGCTCTCCCATGTAGACCCTGAAACCTGAACCTGAACACATGTTGTGTCCAAATATCAGCGCGACCCCTTCACTAATGTACATCAGTGGAGTCACATTGTATCCGAGGGGCCATTGTAACCACAACTTCTAGTAGCAAATAAGTCGCACTGGAGGAGACTGAAGTCCCTATGTTACAGCGGGGCCTGTAGTCTGGATACAAGATGAGATACGGCAGGACATGGAGGTATATACAGGCTGTGTATGGTATATAGCAGTACATTTACCACAGATGTTACACCTGTAGTCTGGATACAAGATGAGATACGGCAGGACATGGAGGTATATACAGGCTCTGTATGGTATATAGCAGTACATTTACCACAGATGTTACACCTGTAGTCTGGATACAAGATGAGATACGGCAGGACATGGAGGTATATACAGGCTCTGTATGGTATATAGCAGTACATTTACCACAGATGTTACAGGCCTGTAGTCTGGATACAAGATGAGATACGGCAGGACATGGAGGTATATACAGGCTCTGTATGGTATATAGCAGTACATTTACCACAGATGTTACACCTGTAGTCTGGATACAAGTTGAGATACGGCAGGACATGGAGGTATATACAGGCTGTGTATGGTATATAGCAGTACATTTACCACAGATGTTACACCTGTAGTCTGGATACAAGATGAGATACGGCAGGACATGGAGGTATATACAGGCTGTGTATGGTATATAGCAGTACATTTACCACAGATGTTACACCTGTAGTCTGGATACAAGATGAGATACGGCAGGACATGGAGGTATATACAGGCTCTGTATGGTATATAGCAGTACATTTACCACAGATGTTACACCTGTAGTCTGGATACAAGATGAGATACGGCAGGACATGGAGGTATATACAGGCTCTGTATGGTATATAGCAGTACATTTACCATAGATGTTACACCTGTAGTCTGGATACAAGATGAGATACGGCAGGACATGGAGGTATATACAGGCTGTGTATGGTATATAGCAGTACATTTACCACAGATGTTACACCTGTAGTCTGGATACAAGATGAGATACGGCAGGACATGGAGGTATATACAGGCTGTGTATGGTATATAGCAGTACATTTACCACAGATGTTACACCTGTAGTCTGGATACAAGATGAGATACGGCAGGACATGGAGGTATATACAGGCTCTGTATGGTATATAGCAGTACATTTACCACAGATATTACACCTGTAGTCTGGATACAAGATGAGATACGGCAGGACATGGAGGTATATACAGGCTGTGTATGGTATATAGCAGTACATTTACCACAGATGTTACACCTGTAGTCTGGATACAAGATGAGATACGGCAGGACATGGAGGTATATACAGGCTGTGTATGGTATATAGCAGTACATTTGCCACAGATGTTACACCTGTAGTCTGGATACAAGATGAGATACGGCAGGACACGGAGGTATATACAGGCTGTGTATGGTATATAGCAGTACATTTACCACAGATGTTACACCTGTAGTCTGGATACAAGATGAGATACAGCAGGACATGGAGGTATATACAGGCTCTGTATGGTATATAGCAGTACATTTACCACAGATGTTACACCTGTAGTCTGGATACAAGATGAGATACAGCAGGACATGGAGGTATATACAGGCTGTGTATGGTATATAGCAGTACATTTACCATAGATGTCACACTCCGGCCTGTATATCCTGTACATTCGTAGGTTGAAGTCCCATTAATGGTGGATTGGTGATAAATCTGGTGACCGGGCAGGACTGATATGTGTTGTAATGGTGTGGGTAGAGACAGGAGTTGTAATGAAGGCGCCCCCTGGGTCTGGATAAGGAAACTACAGGAGCTGCTCGTGCTTGTTGGTGTATCTAACAATCCTCTACTAGTGGTCTGTCTGGGCCGTCGGAGCCTGTATACTGTGTGCGCCTTTATATCACGACTCAGTACCAAACATTTAGGTGAGGACGGCCTAGATCACTGCCTAAATTGTCAAAACTACTATTCGTTCCACAGCCCAATGTTCTGCTCCTTTCAAGTTGGTCAACTGGGCAAAATAGCTTTGTGCGTCATAGACTTCTATTTAGTGGTCAGTGATCTCTCACCAAGAGGTAAACTACCCAAAAGTAGCCAGTGGTGGAAGCATTTTTTACGCCCTCTTGTGGCAGGGCCTGGTATCTCATCAGACCTCACCTATTACCTTTTACATATCTGCTGGACCAGTTTTTCAGTAATTTGACATTTCTGGGTGCGGTATTTTTTTTATTTTTGCCGAGTGGATTTGTATATTTTTAATATTAATGTGATCCTTCTAGCTATTATCTTATCTTCATAGTATTAGACTTCATTGGTTTCCTTTCTTACGAACCATCCCCCCGCCCGGGGACAGCCATTCTCTCCTGTGCGTACTATTATACGCGCCGCCCTCCTAGCACAGAATTCTCATTAGGAAAGCGTAACGTGCCATTATTTAATCAAGACTGTCTGAGCTTCCTTCAGTCCTCACCCCGGTATGATTTCCCGTCTGGTTTATGTAGGGTTGCCTGGTTATGGCGCTCAATTGTGTGTCTCGGAATTGTTATCGGTGTATGGCAAACTTCCTCAACTCTCTCCTCAAGGACCCTTCTCCTCCGTATTTTAAAGGGGAAAAGAACTTTCTTGTAAGGAGCTCTTCATCTCCTCTTATATCTTTATAAAGGGTTTTTGTGGAAGAAAGGTCTATGAAATGTACCGTAAAGTGTTCCCACGTGGTAGGGAGGAGCCAAATACCGTAGGGTCTAATAGATAAAATGGTCGCCCACTCTCCTCAATGCCTTTTTCTTAGGTTTCCAGTGAACTACTGTCATTTTGACATCTTGCAGTGACCTCCATCAATAGGATGGTCTGTACGTGCAAACTCACCAATTTCGACATTAATTGTGCAATTTTTCAATGTGGACCAAAAAAAATTAAACCTGCCCGTTTTTTTTGTTTTTTTTTTTTTTGCATACATAAGCAAATTATAACTGAAAATGACCACAACTTGGTAGTATTATGAAAATCCCCCTAATTGTATGTATTAATCAGTATGGAGCAGTATTATAATAGTTATATTCTTATACATAGGAGTAGTATTATAGTAGTTATATTCTTGTACATAGGAGCAGTATTATAATAGTTATATTCTTGTACATAGGAGTAGTATTATAGTAATTATATTCTTCTACATAGGAGCAGTATTATAATAGTTATATTCTTGTACATAGGAGGTAGTATTATAGTAGTTATATTCTTGTACATAGGAGCGGTATTATAGTAGTTATATTCTTGTACATAGGAGCAGTATTATAGTAGTTATATTCTTGTACATAGGAGGTAGTATTATAGTAGTTATATTCTTGTACATAGGAGCAGTATTATAGTAGTTATATTCTTGTACATAGGAGTAGTATTATAGTAGTTATATTCTTGTACATAGGAGTAGTATTATAGTAGTTATATTCTTGTACATAGGAGTAGTATTATAGTAGTTACCGTATTTTTCGGACTATAAGGGAGCATTCACACGGCGTAACGTCCCGCGAGATTTGGCACGTGTACGCCGCGTGACCCTTTGCGTGCCGTATACGCTCCCATTCATTTCAATGGGAGCGGGGAGCGTATGCGCCGCGCTAGTTTGCGGCCGTGAATAAATGCACGGCCGCAAACTAGCGCGGCGCATACGCTCCCCGCTCCCATTGAAATGAATGGGAGCGTGTACGGCACGCAAAGGGTCACGCGGCGTACACGTGCCAAATCTCGCGGGACGTTACGCCGTGTGAATGCTCCCTAAGACGCACTTTTTTTCCCCAAAATTTGGGGGGAAAAGAAGGGTGCGTCTTATAGGCCGAATGTGGCGCCTGGCATCCGCTGTAATAGAGAGGCGGAAGCCGGCAAGTGATAGACGCCATTACAGGTGCCGGGGCCTGCGACATCGCTGCGCTCCTCTGCCCTACATGAAGCCAGCAGCGGGCAGCCAGCATAGGTATAATACTACTCCTATGTACAAGAATATAACTACTATAATACTGCCCCCTATGTACAAGAATACAACTACTATAGTACTGCCCCCTATGTACAAGAATATAACTACTATAACACTGCTCCTAGGTGCAGGAATAAAAGTACCGTATTTTCCGGACTATAAGGCGCACATAAAATACTTCGATTTCCTCAGAAATCGAAAGTGCGCCTTATAGTCCAGTGCGCCTTATATAAGGCTTGAAGCGGCGGCACACGAGGAGTTAAGCGGCGGCCGCCAGCAAAGTCTCCATGCCGCTTCCATACATTGCAATGGGAGCGCGCTATTCAAATAGTATTCGTTCATCTCTAACTATTTGAATAGCGCGCTCTCATTGTAATGTATGGAAGCAGCATGCAGACTTTGCCGGCGGCCGCTGCTTAAAGGGATTCTACTAGAGATGAGCGAGTACTGTTCGGATCAGCCGATCCGAACAGTACTTGCTCAACTCTAGATTCTACCATTAAAAGAACTTCCGTGTCCATTAAAAGGCCTTCCGTGTCCCCGTCTGTGTTGTCTTCTTTGGGCCTCATGGATGACGCATGCGCAGTCGGCTCTGGCTGCGAGAGCCTGTTAGAGCCGACTGCGCATGCGTCATCCATGAGGCCCAAAGAAGACAGAGACGGAGCTGTGGAAGAAGGCGGCACTGGCTATAGTAAAAAGGTAAGGAGACTATTCCGACGTAATCAAGAAGGAAGAAGTACTTTTAATGGTAGAATCCCTTTAACTCCTCGCGTGCCGAGCGCTTCCATTCATTTCAATGGAAGCGTGCCATTGAAATGAATAGAAGCGGCTGGCACTCGGGGGGTTAAGCGGCCGCTGGCAAAGTCTGCCGGCCGCCGCTTTCAATCACATATAAGACGCACTGGACAGCGCTGCGCCTTATAGTTCGGTGCGCCTTATAGTCCGGTGCGCCTTATATATGGACCTAGGCAGGACTATAAGGCGCTCATGGGTAATGCGCCTTATAGTCCGCAAAATACGGTAGTATAATGCTGCCCTCTATAGACAAGACTTGCTTTCTACCCCTTGCCGATCTTGTAATTGATGGCTGTACTGCAGTAAAGTGCATGTTATTACAACATTTTTATAATACACCTCTAGACTATAGAGTTTGGAGAATTTCGGCATACATTGGGTTACTCCAAGCACTATATAGTTTGACTTCACAAATTCTTTCTTGATTCAAGGTTCACAGCAGAATGTCCTAGTTTAGCAGTAGGTGAAGATCTGGAGACGCTAGGAGCGGATTAGCGTCTTTAAGGATAACTATAATCAGAGACTTGTTACACTGGAAAAAAAAAAATCCTTGTGGCCGAAGACAAAAAAAATAAATGATGAACAAACGGTTCTTGCTGGAGGCGACATTCACTCTGAAGAAGCCTGATCTGTACAGAGACTATATACAGTCAATGGGATGGCGATAATACCACTGCAGAGAGCAGATTCTGACAGCTCACACATAATGTACAAACCGCAGGGGGGACTCAAAGACTTTTCTTAGGTAAAAACCACAAGATGCCTAATACTAGAGAACACAAGGAACCAAATGGTTATCATCTATATGGAATTTTAAGAAAACAATTTACTTAGCAGTAAAAGGAACAAAGCTTTTTTACCATTCATTTGCCCTGAGGAAAGTACTGTCCCTATTGGAAAAAACAGTGCTTTCATACTGTTGCTTATAAGCAAGAATATATGTACAAGAATATAACTACTATAATACTCCTATGTACAAGAATATAACTACTATAATACTGCTCCTATGTACAAGAATATAACTACTATAATACTAATCCTATGTACAAGAATATAACTACTATAATACTACTCCTATGTACAAGAATATAACTACTATAATACTACTCCTACGTACAAGAATATAACTACTATAATACTAATCCTATGTACAAGAATATAACTACTATAATACTACTCCTATGTACAAGAATATAACTACTATAATACTGCTCCTATGTACAAGAATATAACTACTATAATACTACTCCTATGTACAAGAATATAACTACTATAATACTGCCCCCTATGTACAAGAATATAACTACTATAATACTACTCCTATGTACAAGAATATAACTACAATAATACTACTCCTATGTACAAGAATATAACTACTATAATACTACTTCTATGTACAAGAATATAACTACTATAATACTACTCCTATGTACAAGAATATAACTACTATAATACTACCTCCTATGTACAAGAATATAACTACTATAATACTACCTCCTATGTACAAGAATATAACTACTATAATACTACCTCCTATGTACAAGAATATAACTACTATAATACTACTCCTATGTACAAGAATATAACTACTATAATACTACTCCTATGTACAAGAATATAACTACTATAATACTAATCCTATGTACAAGAATATAACTACTATAATACTGCTCCTATGTACAAGAATATAACTACTATTATACTACCTCCTATGTACAAGACTATAACTACTATAATACTACCTCCTATGTACAAGAATATAACTACTATAATACTACTCCTATGTACAAGAATATAACTACTATAATACTGCTCCTATGTACAAGAATATAACCACTATAATACTACCCCTATGTACGAGAATATAACTACTATAATACTACCTCCTGCGTACAAGAATATCACTACTATAATACTACTCCTATGTACAAGAATATAACTACTATAATACTACTCCTATGTACAAGAATATAACTACTATAATACTGCTCCTATGTACAAGAATATAACTACTATAATACTGCTCCTATGTACAAGAATATAACTACTATAATACTGCTCCTATGTACAAGAATATAACTACTATAATACTACTCCTATGTACAAGAATATAACTACTATAATACTACTGCTATGTACAAGAATATAACTACTATAATACTTCTCCTATGTACAAGAATATAACCACTATAATACTGCCTCCTATGTACAAGAATATAACTACAATAATACTGCTCCTACGTACAAGAATATCACTACTATAATACTGCTCCTATGTACAAGAATATAACTACTATAATACTGCTCCTATGTACAAGAATATAACTACTATAATATTACTCCTATGTACAAGCATATAACTATTATAATTATGCCTCCTATGTACAAGAATATAACTACTATAATACTGCTCCTATATACAAGAATATAACTACTATAATACTGCTCCTATGTACAAGAATATAACTACTATAATACTACCTCCTATGTACAGGAATATAACTACTATAATACTACCTCCTATGTACAAGAATATAACTACTATAATACTACCTCCTATGTACAAGAATATAACTACTATAATACTACCTCCTATGTACAAGAATATAACTACTATAATACTACCTCCTATGTACAAGAATATAACTACTATAATACTACCTCCTATGTACAAGAATATAACTACTATAATACTACCTCCTATGTACAAGAACAGGGGTGGGCAATTAATTTTCCCATGGGGCCGCATAAGAAATTGAAACTATGCTAGAGGGCCGTGCCACGGCAAATTTAGCTCCACCCACTTCTACATTGACTCCGCCCATTCCCAATCATCTTTCCATGTGCCCCCACACAGTAATAATCCTCCTACAGTCACCCGTACATTATATGCCCCCACATTATAATGTTCCCTTCCAACTGCCCCACAGTATTAAGTCCCTCTCCTGGTGCCCCAGTATAAACTGGGGGAAACTAGAGGGGACACAAAACTGGAGCAGCTGGAGGGGGACATTAAACAGTGGGGGTAGTTGGAGGGGGGCAATAAATTGACAGCTGGAACGGGACATGAAACTGGGGGCAACTAGAGGGGGACATTAAAATCGGGAAGCTGGAAGCAGACATTAAACTGTAGGGGTAGCTGGAGGGTGACATTAAACTGGGGGCAACTAGAGGCAGACAGGTCCCCCTACAGCTTCCTCCACGGTTTAATGTCCCCCCAGTCTAAGTGCCCTCTTCATCTAACCCCAGTTTCATGCCCCCCCCCTCCATTTCTCCCTCAGTTTCATATGCCCCTTTATTAGCCCCGTTTCATGTCCCCCCCCCCCTCCATCTGCCATCTCTGCCCTAGTATAACATTCCCCTTCCATTTTTTCCCCCTAGGTTGCTGAGACACACACACACACACACAGACAGACACATATATAGACAGACACATAGACAGACACACATATAGACACACACACACACACACACACACACACATATATAGACAGACACATAGACAGACACACATATAGACACACACACACACACACATATATAGACAGACACACATATAGACACTCACACACACACATACACACTCACACACATATAGACACACACACATATAGACACACACACTCACACATACACACTCTCTCTCCCCCCCTGCAGCTCACCTTACATCTCTCAGCACTTTATGACACGCTCCACATCTCCATCTTCGGCCGGCACTAAGACACGCCCCCTAGACACGCCTCCCTAGTCAAAGCTGTGCGGGCCGGACTGAATCAGTCAGAGGGCCGGATGTGGCCCGGGGGCCGGACTTTACCCAGGTCTGTACAAGAATATAACTACTATAATACTGCCATCTATGTACATGTGCTGTATATAGTACACAAACACTTTTGCAGCACTGTATGGTTCCCCATCACTTATTACTGTCTCTCGGCTTCCTTTTTTTGCATGTATTGTAGTGACGACGTTTCCCTATGACTGAGCATTACCCCCGGTCAGGAGCAGACATCACACCTGTACTAGTGTTCACGACTTCCTTTTCTGCTCTTCCAGTGTTGGTATTCTGCATATTCCTCCCTTTCACGCTCTGATCCTCTCCCTTGGGGGTGCAGCATATGTGCTGTGATGCCGTGCGGCGCTCCTGCTGCTCCCCAGCTGCGCTGCCCTATTCCCCCCCTTCCTCCTCCATCCATCAGGATGATCCTGTATAATCTCTCCACCATCCATCTTATGTGTCGGGGGCTTCATGTCCTTTCAGGTGCGATGTCTCAGAGTCCCCTCACTATTAATAACTCTATGCAGATCCTTGTCCTGTGCACCTCCACCCCCATTCTGTTTGTTCTCCCCATTGATCCATATGGAGATGCCTTCACAAAGGTGATGCTAGAGCACGTTCTCTTTTTTCATTAAGGAGGACTTATTTGCATTTTTACTCTCAGAATCCTTAGCAGGCCATGTATGGTATAAAAAGTCCTTGTAAGCTTCAAATTGAGACATTGTACCCCTTCTGACCATGTCTATGTCCTCTTCTCCATCCTGTCGGTGCCCTGCCTTTTGTCTAAGATCAGGTGTAGCCCATAGTCCGTAAACCTGTCTCCTAGTGGCAGTGGTGCCCCATTGCCGAAGGGTAATAGATCAACATTGAATGATTGCAGAGAACCACATGGTGGTATTGCCTGGCCGATAGATCAATTCCAAGGAGTTGTGAGCTTGAATTCCCCAGGAGCAGTGACCCTGGGGCATCTGCACCCATTAGGGATGGGGTTCTGGTTCACTGTACTGCACTTCTCCTTGCTCAGCCTGTGATCACTGGCCCGTATTTGCTCAACCCTCTGTCCTTGCGATGAGATTTGTATGTATCCATCGAGAGGACCAGGCTGTAACCTCACAGCACTTTTTGTCAGTTTTTGCTTTTATTTAGTTTTGGGACCCTCTAGGGGGAGGAGTTGTTTGGCCATATCTGTTCCCTTCTCCCAAGCAATGTCGGCCTACCTTTGCTTTTGTTGAGGTCGGGTTCAACCAGTTGTCAAATCCTTGGTGGACACAGGAATGAGGGCCCATGTTGAAGCTAAGAACCCATTGGGTATCCCTGAACTTCGGCATAAGGAGAGTGTGTAGCCTTCAACCCTCTTGGGACCTTTTTGGCCCAGAGGATTGGGGAGGTTTGTGGTCATTTCTCACATTCTTCTGAACTTTTTTTTTTTTATTGTGGTTCGTCCTCAATTTCTTTTGGAAGGAGATATTTGGTTTTGGCGTTATTCTCAGTTTATACTCCTAGGTTTCAGGAAATCCAGGCATTGATCTGTATGAAGTTACCTTCCTAAAGGTGGTGCTAGAGCAAGTTCTCCTCTTTCTCCAAGGAAAACTTATTTCCATTCTCTTCCCCATGTAATGATTGATAAGTTTAGCAAGTTTTTCTTTTTGAAATTTTTGACTTTTTTTTTGCCGGAAGAGTTGTAGAGTAACTTTTTATATTCCATGCTGCTGTATTAACTGCAGTTTAATATGTATACGAGGTCTATTGTACAGAGGAATCAGATGGCGCCATACTTTGTGCAGTCGCCATGCCATGCTATTGCAGCTCATCTTCTACAGGCTCGCATTCCACCACCCATATTCTGGATTCAGAAATGTAGGCCGATAGGCCATCAGTATCTGATCCTGGACAACCCCTTTAAAGTTATGAATCGTGCCTATAGGTTTGATCCATCTCTGCACATTTCTTCCCATATATACACATCAGCTGCTGCACTTCTTTAAGATGCAGATTTAGTGTTCAGCCATATATCTCTTCCTGAATGCTGCATTCTGGTGTTCCAGTCCTCCTCCCATCCGTCTTGTTATGTTACTAAGCTCAGCATGTCTGACTATTCCTAGACTGCATAAAGGGACCAGCTGCGCCCAGTACACAAGCTGCTCTGCTCGTGCCGGATGATGAATCGTCATTATGTCGCATTACTTAATCATTCAAGTTTTCCAGAACAACTTTACAAAAGTCTGAAAAGTTCATCCTGTGCCAGACAGGGGAAGTTTATTTATATACCGTACAGTTTATCTGTCATCACCGCAAGTTGGTAGAAGTGCTATGTCTATGGGGCTGAGTGTACGAAGGGGTGCCAAATTATTTACAGGTGAACTCTCTAATACAGACATACTGTACTATTGTCCCATGTAGAAAAATATAACTACTATAATACTGCTCTTGTATAGAAGAGTATAACTACTATAATACTGCTCCTATGTACAAGAATATAACTACTATAATACTACTCCTATATACAAGAATATAACTACTATAATACTACCTCCTATGTACAAGAATATAACTACTATAATACTACTCCTATGTACAAGAATATAACTACTATAATGCTACTATGTACAAGAATATAACTGCTATAATACTGCTCCTATGTACAAGACTATAACTACTATAATACTACTCCTATGTACAAGAATATAACTACTATAATACTACTCCTATATACAAGAATATAACTACTATAATACTACCTCCTATGTACAAGAATATAACTACTATAATACTACTCCTATGTACAAGAATATAACTACTATAATACTACCTCCTATGTACAAGAATATAACTACTATAATACTACTATGTACAAGAATATAACTGCTATAATACTACTCCTATGTACAAGAATATAACTACTATAATACTGCTCCTATGTACAAGACTATAACTACTATAATACTACTCCTATGTACAAGAATATAACTACTATAATACTACTCCTATATATAAGAATATAACTACTATAATACTGCTCCTATGTACAAGAATATAACTACTATAATACTACCCCTATATATAAGAATATAACTACTATAATACTACCTCCTATGTACAAGAATATAACTACTATAATACTACTCCTATATACAAGAATATAACTACTATAATACTGCTCCTATGTACAAGAATATAACTACTATAATACTGCTCCTATGTACAAGAATATAACTACTATAATACTACTCCTATGTACAAGAATATAACTACTATAATACTACTCCTATGTACAAGAATATAACTACTATAATACTACTCCTATGTACAAGAATGTAACTACTATAATACTACTCCTATGTACAAGAATAGAACTACTATAATACTGCTCCTATGTACAAGAATATAATTTCATTACCCACATCATATCCAATATTCTGTGATAATACGGTGTTAGTATTCCTCATATATAATAATTGTAAGGCTGAATAACTTGTAATTTTTTGACCCAAGGCAGGACCACATAGTATACAAGGACATTCACTCTGTTCTCTTCTGTATCTAATCCTGTGGTTGGATAATAAAACCCCATCAAACTACATGTATGTTTACAGCCTGACTGTATACAGTCACTTCTATAGGTACCACTGACAACATACCTGGAGATGCCGTTATACACCATCTAGAGCACCACATGACGGTGTCTGCTAATTTATTATGTGGGATTTGCTAGATGTGTAGCCATGAGGAGCCTCCGACCGCCTCGGGCCAGTGATAAGAAGCCTCATTATAAATTACCATATCAATACTGGAGGAGGGAATATATACTGGCCTAGAGCATTGTCCTGGTAGCACGCCCAGCATCACAGAGAGCGCCTCAACACCTTCTGTAATAAGTCACTGAAGGAGGTTGAATACTGCACAGTGGCTGCCAGGAAGGCCCATACTGTGCATGTAGAGTTCAGCTCCAGATGAAAGACATTCATCTCCATGTTCAGCAAGACAATCCTCTGGGCTTCTATGAATAAATTCAGCTGAAAGAAGCAGAAAAAGCTCCTGCGGACTGTAATCTACAAGGCCGAAACTAGGAGCAAGGCAGCAGAAATCTGCTGCAGTACCTTATAGGTGCCAATATATATCAAGGCCAAAATTGTGAGCACCCCTCCCCCACAGTCACTGGCTGAACATCTCGTCTCCAAACCCATGGCTATTAAAGAGGAGGTGATATAAGCAAAGAAAAAGGTGCAGCCATGGTATCTCAGACCTGGTCCTTTCCTGGATCTCCTCATACCTCACCGACTGCACATTCAGCGTCTCCCACTCGCACGCCACCTCCTCACCTCGCCCTCTCTCTGTTGGTGTCCCCCAGGGCTCCGTCCTAGGACCCCTCCTGTTCTCCATCTACACCCTTGGCCTGGGCCAACTCATAGAATCTCATGGATTCCAGTACCATTGCTATGCCGATGACACCCCAATCTACATCTCTGGACCAGACATTACCTCCCTGCTGGCCAGAGTTCCAGATTATTTAGCGGCTGTAGCCTCCTTCCTCTCCACCCGCTTTCTCAAACTCAACATGGAGAAAATGGGAGTTTATCATCTCACCCCACCCCGTATGGCCCCTCCACCTGACCCATCTATCAAAGTTAATGGAACCACAACTACCCCTGTCCCACAGGCCCGATGCCTTGGGGTATCCCTGGACTCTGACCTATCCTTCAAGTCACACATTCAAACCCTCAACACCTCCTGCCGCCTCTAACTCAAGAACATCCATCGAATCCGCTCCTTCCTCACCCCTGAAACCACTAAGATGGTCGTCCAGGCCCTCATAATCTCCCGCTTAGACTACTGCAACACCCTTCTCCATGGACTCCCAGCTAACACCCTCGCCCCCCTCCAGTCCACCTTAAACTGCGCTGCTCGCTTAATCCACCTCACCCCCCGATCTTCATCGGCTGCTCCCCTCTGCCAGTCCCTCCACTGGCTACCAATAGCCCAGCAAATTGAGTTCAAGCTACTAACGCTAACATACAAAGCCATCCACAACCTGTCCCCTCCATATATCTCTGACCTCACCTGTCCCCTCCATATATCTCTGACCTCACCTGTCCCCTCCATATATCTCTGACCTCACCTGTCCCCTCCATATATCTCTGACCTCATCTCCCGCTACCTGCCCACACGTAACCTCAGATCCTCCAATGACCTCCTACTCCGCTCTGCCCTCATCCGCTCCTCACACAACCGTCTCCAAGATTTCTCCCGTGCATCCCCCATACTCTGGAACTCCTTACCACGACACATACGACTGACCCCCCACAATCACAGGCTTCAAGAAGGCCCTGAAGACTCATCTATTCAGGAAGGCCTACAACCTCCAATAACACTATCACCGCACCCCCATCTGTACAGTCTCCCCCTCTCCTTCTGTCTCTACCCTCTTCCCCCATAGATTGCAAGCCCTCGTGGGCAGGGCCCTCTACCCCACTGTGCCAGTCCGTCATTGTTAGTTTTATATCTACCTGTATATTCTGTGTACTGTATGTAACCCCCAAATGTAAAGCACCATGGGATTAATGTAATAATGTACAGCACCATGGAATGGAGTAGTATTATAGTATATTCCTGTACATAGTAGCAGTATTATAGTAGTTATATTCTTGTACATAGGAGTAGTATTATAGTAGTTATATTCTTGTACGTAGGAGTAGTATTATAGTAGTTATATTCTTGTACGTAGGAGTAGTATTATAGTAGTTATATTCTTGTACATAGTAGCAGTATTATAGTAGTTATATTCTTGTACATAGGAGCAGTATTATAGTAGTTATATTCTTGTACATAGTAGTATTATAGTAGTTATATTCTTGTACATAGGAGTAGTATTATAGTAGTTATATTCTTGTACGTAGGAGTAGTATTATAGTAGTTATATTCTTGTACGTAGGAGTAGTATTATAGTAGTTATATTCTTGTACATAGTAGCAGTGTTATAGTAGTTATATTCTTGTACATAGGAGCAGTATTATAGTAGTTATATTCTTGTACATAGGAGGTAGTATTATAGTAGTTATATTCTTGTACATAGGAGCAGTATTATAGTAGTTATATTCTTGTACATAGGAGCAGTATTATAGTAGTTATATTCTTGTACATAGGAGCAGTATTATAGTAGTTATATTCTTGTACATAGGAGGTAGTATTATAGTAGTTATATTCTTGTACATAGGAGCAGTATTATAGTAGTTATATTCTTGTACATAGGAGTAGTATTATAGTAGTTATAGTCTTGTACATAGGAGTAGTATTATAGTAGTTATATTCTTGTACATAGGAGCAGTATTATAGTAGTTATATTCTTGTACATAGGAGGTAGTATTATAGTAGTTATATTCTTGTACATAGGAGCAGTATTATAGTAGTTATAGTCTTGTACATAGGAGTAGTATTATAGTAGTTATATTCTTGTACATAGGGGGCAGTATTATAGTAGTTATATTCTTGTACATAGGAGGAGTATTATAGTAGTTATATTCTTGTACATAGGAGTAGTATTATAGTAGTTATATTCTTGTACATAGGGGCAGTATTATAGTAGTTATATTCTTGTACATAGGAGTAGTATTATAGTAGTTATATTCTTGTACATAGGAGTAGTATTATAGGAGTTATATTCTTGTACATAGGAGTAGTATTATAGTAGTTATATTTTTTTTTTTTTTTTTTTTTTTTTTTTTTGGAATATGGGATGGAAATCCATGCAAACACGGGGAGAACATACAAACTCCTTGCAGATGGTTTTTTGTCCTTGGTGGGATTTGAACACCAGAACTCCAGTGCAGTGCTAACCACTGAGCCACCGTGTGGCCCATAGTAGTTATATTCTTGTACATAGGAGTAGTATTATAGTAGTTATACTCTTGTACATAGGAGGTAGTATTATAGTAGTTATATTCTTGTACATAGGAGTAGTATTATAGTAGTTATATTCTTGTACATAGGAGCAGTATTATAGTAGTTATATTCTTGTATATAGGAGTAGTATTATAGTAGTTATATTCTTGTATATAGGAGTAGTATTATAGTAGTTATATTCTTGTACATAGGAGCAGTATTATAGTAGTTATATTCTTGTACATAGGGGGCAGTATTATAGTAGTTATATTCTTGTACATAGGAGTAGTATTATAGTAGTTATATTCTTGTACATAGGAGTAGTATTATAGTAGTTTTACTCTTGTACATAGGAGTAGTATTATAGTAGTTATATTCTTGTATATTGGAGTAGTATTATAGTAGTTATATTCTTGTACATAGGAGCAGTATTATAATAGTTATAGTAGCTGTCTCCACGTTACATCCAGGCCAGTTCTTAACCAGCATGAAGAATCATTCATCTGACTGTTGGCACCTTCTTATTGACTTCAGCATTTCCTTCATATTGACTCCAGCACATGGAGACGGCAGTTCCGGATCCTTCTATCATTGCGTTCCCAGGTCGCCTTGCAGCAGAGAATGGTGATCTCTCCGGAGATAAGTGTAGAGTAGTTGCGATGCCTCAGCTGTATGATGAAGAGGCCATGAGCCTTATCTCCTCTGCAACACTCTACACACAGTATTAAGACGTCTTCTGATGTTACTTTAAGATATCCCCTTATCGACAGATAGCAGAGCGGCGGAAACGTTTCAATGGGTTTTGCCGTGACGCTTTAGGATTACCTATAATTCTTGTAGAGCAGCGACTGTACAGTTACGTGTTATAAGCTGCCATATACTGACTGAAGTGTGCAGAGTCTTCCTCCCGTCTGTCCTTAATGAAGGAAATGGCGGAAGAAAATTTGGAATGGGGACCAGCAGGGATGGCCGCTGGCGTGCTAAGTCTCCAGTGGCTACGTGGCTTCAGTATTTTGCTGTCTATACATGTACAATCGCTGTCAACTACCCCTTCAGCTGCTCGGTGTGGTTGAGAAGGGGGAAACCTCTGTCCATTGTGGAGGTCATGTGTCCCTACTCCCCACCTCTGACCTATGATTGCATCACTACTGACTATAGATGATGTCACAGTTTATCTCCTCCCCCTCCCTGCACAGAATAGGTCTAGAAATCTCTCCCATAGACCTCAGTAAGACGGCTCCAGACTATTGCTGCCCGTGGCCATGATTGTGCTGTAAAGTATATCACTAAATGCTGTAAACTGAGAAGAGGAGAAGCTCAGGCAAGATGGCCGCCCTTGTAATATAATGTATGTATATATATATATATATATATATATATATATATATATTCATATATTCAACCTGATTATTACTCATCCAACACATTGATTTCAACTGGGCCTGTTATTCCTTATATCTCCTGTAGGGGCGCTGCAGGAAGTTATGATCATTCAGAGTACCACTAATAGAATGGTCTAGTTGTATGTTTTCTATAGTCCTGAGAATTTTTTGAATTTTTTGTGGTTTTATTTCATTGTGTTCTTTTTTTTGTCTTGCAGAGCTCTGTCTTCCACCATGAATCCGGTTTATAGCCCTGTCCAACCAGGGGCTCCCTATGGAAACCCGAAAAACATGACCTACGCAGGTAGGAAGGAAGGCGGGCTGGTTCATGATGACACTAGCAGAGGTGGGCAGACTACTGTGCAGGGGCAAATCTTTTAATGACCTTTATAGTAATTGTATATGTTTCTGTATAGAGGCTTTAGATTATGGACACTGTTATAGTCATGTACAATGTGGGACTCTGGGCTTGTTACTTACAAAGATGGCGGTGCTCACTACTATACCACCAACGACTACTTGTTACAAGTGTTATGTTGACCAGGAATCAAAGTGGAGGCCATTGCTTGTAAGACGGCTATGTTTGTCATTATACCACCAACGTCTATATAAAACAAGTGTTACAACCTATGTGAAATACTCGGAAGACTGTTATGGTTACTTCGAGATCACTAGTGCCTACGTAGAAAGGAACGTACAGACCAGGAGTCAAACCTGTTTGATAAATTACAATGTTTACCACCTTCTTAAGTGATAGGTCTGTAACTGGATAATGCTCGCCCACGCGGTATAATGCTTTCCCCGGTCACTCCCCATCGTATATGTAATGCTTTACCCAGTGACTCTTGCATAATGTTGACTTCTCTCACTAGTGACTCCCATGCAATAATATATATAAAGCGCTCTCTGGTGCCCCCATTATAATACTTTCCACAGCCCCCAGTATATAATGCTCTACCTAATGACCCTCCCATAATGATGAATGGTCTTAGTGGCCTCCACACAGTATATATAATGCTCCATCTTTTCTAATGCTTTACCCATTTGCCCCACCCTGCAGTATTCCTGTCCAGTTTCCCCAGTATATATAATGCTGTAGCCAGTGGCCCCTTTACAGTATACACATAATGCCCCCTAGTGGCCCCTGTATATTAGTTGTGATGTACTATTCTGCTCCGTTCCCATTCTCTACAGCGCTCCTCCTCTTGTCCCTGCCTTGATGCAGCAGGCCTTCCCTGAGCCGCAGACGTAGCTAGCCGCTGCCTGAATGGTGGAGCAGGAAGCTTAAGTCTTCCTGCTTCACCATTTTATCTGTGGAAAGGACTGCCATCCATCCATGTGGTTGAGTGTTCCCTGTTTGCTTGCTCTTATCTTAAAGAGACAGTGTGTTCCTGGGAATTTTC
This sequence comes from Leptodactylus fuscus, assembly GCF_031893055.1. NCBI lineage: Eukaryota > Metazoa > Chordata > Amphibia > Anura > Leptodactylidae > Leptodactylus > Leptodactylus fuscus. The sequence goes on along the minus strand of NC_134266.1, from coordinate 273,676,458 downwards.
TATATTGCGTTGTTGACAGGACTCCAGGTGGTCACCAAAACGTAGACCTGCGCACACAGCTGATGGAATTCTTCCAATGTTAAAGGAGTCAACATCTTGTAGCTAAGCACAGCAGTCTTGTTCTAGGTTCCACTTTATTGGATCCCCTCAGGGTGCAAATGCAACATATGCAACCCCCGTAGCTACAAGATTCTTCATAGTGTTGTGCAGTATCTGCCTTGTAAGACCCTACCGTTAGCATTTCTTAGTATTCGTGTATGTTCTCGCTGCCGTCGTTCTCTTTGTGCTGGAGGTTTTGCTGAGCTGGTCGGCAGGGAACACTGTGTTCTTTCTAAGGTCGGCGGCACAATGTGCTGATCTCTAGCTAAATGGCGTCATTTTCTTATACATTAAGAACAGTATGTGCCGGAGCACGGCCGGAGGATGGAGAGGTCTCCGCTAAGCCTGTTAGGTGGGGTGAGAACGGGCTGAATGTTAATGGCTCATTCTAGTGCATGAAGGTCACCTAGTGTAGAGCAGACTCTGTACAACCAGGAATACATTTGTGAACTTACCTGAGAAGTAAGAGTTGTCAGGGTGTATAGATTGCCCCTAACATTAGATGTGTATTAGCTGAGTCCAACAACCAATCATATAACTAAGAATTTGCAAGTGGCGGCAAGACGTTTTAGCCCCTTAGAACAAGCCCTGGTGCTGGGCTGCCTACATGAGATAAAAGCAACGCGCGGCACACAAGATGGCCACATGTAAATGTCAACTCTGTGTCCTAAAGATACACTGTGGCATACAAAGCCTTTAGCTTCCTGCTCCACCATTCAGGCGGCCACTAGTACTGGGTACAGCTCTGTGCAGGCCCGCTGAATGGGGCCAAATATCTGCGAGCTGCACAAATCTCTATGGGTACAGGGCATAGTAAGTGTGTATGGAAGAATAGTGTGGGGGCCACTTTGGAGCTTAATACTGTGTGCGGTGGTCACTGGGGGAACATTATACTGTGTGTGTGGTGGCTACTGGGGAACATTATACTGTGTGTATGTGTGGGATTGCCATTGGGGAGCATTATACTGTGTGTGTGGGGCTGCCATTGGGGAACATTATACTGTGTGTATGTGTGGGACTGCCATTGGGGAGCATTATACTGTGTGTGTGGTGGCTACTGGGGAGCATTATACTGTGTGTATGTGTGGGACTGCCATTGGGGAGCATTATACTGTGTGTGTGGTGGCTACTGGGGAACATTATACTGTGTGTATGTGTGGGACTGCCATTGGGGAGCATTATACTGTGTGTGTGGGACTGCCATTGGGGAACATTATACTGTGTGTGTGGCTGCCATTGGGGAGCATTATACTGTGTGTGTGAGGGGGGGTACTGGGGAGCATTATACTGTGTGTGTATGCCACTGGGGGAGCATTATACTGTGTTTGTGAGGGGGCACTGGGGAGCATTATATTGTTTGTATATAGGGCATTGGGGAGCATTATACTGTGTGTATATAGGCAATTGGGGAGCATTATACTGTGTGTATATAGGCCATTGGGGGACATTATACTGTGTGTATATATGCCATTGGGCAGCAATATACTGTGGAGGGGGCACTGGGGAGCATTATACTGCGTGTGTATATATGCCATTGGGGAGCATTATACTGTGGAGGGGGTACTGGGGAGCATTATACTGTGTATATAGGCCATTGGGGAGCATTATACTGTGTGTGTGAGGGGGGCACTGGGGAGCATTATACTGTGTGTATATAGGCCATTGGGGAGCATTATACTGTGGAGGGGGCACTGGGGAGCATTATACTGTGTGTGTATATAGGCCATTGGGGAGTGTTACACTGTGGGGGGGGGGCGCTGGGGAGACCACTATAGAGCATTATACTGCTTGACATCTAAAAATGTATATTTGCTTCTCAGTTGGGTTTAGGAGCACGGTGTTCTCTTGTGTAACACCAACATACTCCGCAGCGCTTTAGACATTGGTCACTGTCCTATGTAGGACTCGGTCTATGTTCCCTATCAGGATGTCTTTGGAGTATGGGAAGACACCGGAGTACACGGAGGAAACCGGCTTTTGGCTAATATTTTTGGCAAGCCAAAGCCAAACTATTTTGGCAAATTAAAATTAGTTGTGAACGGATGTCCGCAGTATTGTTATGCCCTAACATTGAATGTGTTTGGACTGCTTTAGTGGCCGCTACCTCAGCGCCTTCAGAGGTGTTGTGGTGTCCTCACCTTGGTGAGTCAGAGCTAGTTTGTGGCATGAGGGGGACTATATCGGGGAGGTGGTTTTAATGTTATGGCTGATCAAAGTTAGATAAGGTGATAGATAGATAGATGTATGCAGGTGTGTGCTGGGAGGGGTTATGCCCCCTATAGGCAGGTGGTTATAGATGTATGCAGGTCTGTGCTGGGACGGGTTACTCCTCTATAGTCAGGGGGTTTTGTATATGTGAGGGGTCCGGCCCCTATAGATTCCTCCGGTGGGCTCCTCTTGTATCTCGGGGCTGCAGTCTTGGTGATTTCATCTCTCCTCGGAGCTGGTCTGGAATGTTAATGCCTCTGCAGTGGATGATTTATAAGACTTCCCAGTCCTGGCTCTTGGCGCACGGGAAGAAAATATTGCATCAGTGACTTTCTTTGGCACCGTTTATCTAAATGAGTCTTGAAAGGCTTGGAGGAACTGCATGTGTTTTTTCTTTTTTCTCTCCCGCCCCCAAGCACTCTCGTTTCTCGGTTTATTTTTTTGCCCTTTCACCTCACATCACCCCTTTGTTTCTTGTTATTGGTTCCTTTCCCTGTTGCTGGCGCCCCTGCACATCCTCTAGCTTCCCGGTGCTCCATCTTTCCTCCCTCCTTCTGTTACCACTGTCTGCTCTGTCCCTCCCTCCTGTGTTAGCAGTGTCCGTCCTTCCTTCCTTCCTTCCTTCCTTCCTTCCTTCCTTCCTTCCTCCCTACCAGTGTCCAACCTTCTTTTCTCTCCATCTATGTTAGCAGTGTCCATTCTTCCTTCCTTCCCTCCCTCCTTCCTTTCTTCCACATTACCAGTGTCCATTCTTCCTTTCTTGCTCCTTCCACATTACCAGTGTCCATTCTTCCTTCCTTCCTTCCCTCCTTCCTTTCTTCCGCATTACCAGTGTCCATTCTTCCTTCCCTCCTTCCTTTCTTCCACATTACCAGTGTCCATTCTTCCTTCCTTCCTTCCTTCCCTCCTTCCTTTCTTCCACATTACCAGTGTCCATTCTTCCTTCCTTCCCTCCTTTTTTTCTTCCACATTACCAGTGTCCTTCCTTCCTTCCCTCCTTCCTTTCTTCCGCATTACCAGTGTCCATTCTTCCTTCCTCCCTCCCATCCTCGCTACCTAGCAGTGCCCATCATTCCTTCATTGCTCCTTCCACATTACCCGTGTCTGTCCTTCCTTCATTCATCATGTCGCCATCTTGTCCCCTCTAAGTGTCCTGTATCTATCTTGTTGTGTCTCGTCACCCCTGGCATTTTCTTCCTCTAGTCTCTTCTTCCCCTCCTTGCACATCTTTCTTCCTCCCCGTTAACCCTTTTTCACCCGTCTCTCTTCTTATCTTCCTCTACATTCTCCTCTCTTCCTATGTCTCTTCTTCCTCTTATCTCTTGTTCACTATCGCTGTTTGCTCTATTGCAGGGGTTCACACCAGCGTTCAGGTCTCTGAATCAGGTTTCTGTCTTGTGCCGGTAGAAGACTGAAACCTGTCAGAGTCCGGCCGTGAGCGCCGGTGAGCGATTTACGCTCTCCGTGGAGAAACCTTTTTTTATAAAATGGACACAGAGTTCTGCATGTCCGACTCTGTGTCCGGTTAAAAAAAATCAGTTTCGCCGCGGAGAGCATAAAACACTCACCGGTGCTCACGGGCGGACACTTTTCAATCCCATTCTAATGATTGTGACTGCAGGTTTCTGTCTCTGGCCCAGTTTCGTGCAGGAAACGGAAACCTACAGAACGGAGACCCCGGGCGCAGATGTGAACGAGCTCTATGGGGTACATCTGTCTGTCCCTCTCTGCCAGTTTTCTGATATAATAGGGTGATACTGTGACACCAAATCTTGCACCTAATGTGCGCTATAACTTCCTTTCCGCTCCACTTTCTTTCTGCCATGACTTGCATTGGCTTTCTCTGCCAGTTCCTACCTGAGCTCGTTCTACCTTCTGGGATGTCTGACTGTTCATGAAGCGTCTTCTTCATATATCGCTCATATATCTCTTCTTCATATATCTCTCGGGCCCTGCGCCAGTCGGGGTCTTTGTAAAGACTGACATACAATACCCCAGTTTTAATGGATGTGCCCCTGTGTATTTCCCCTTCGCACCATCTTTCCTCCTCTGATATATATTATTAGACTGCCTCCCACCTCCTCACACCACCTGGGTCTCTTCTTCCTGTCACACCATGTTGTATTTTATTTTTTTTAATACCCCCCATCACTCATATATGTCTGTATCTTCATCCCACTCGTGCATGTGTTGTCTTCATCCACAGCACTCATATCGCTCTTCTTCATCCTGTTCACTCTCACGTCGCTCTCCTTCATCCTCAGCACTCTCATCTGTCTCTTCCTCATCCTATTCACTCTCACGTCGCTCTTCTTCATCCACAGCACTCATATCGCTCTTCTTCATCCTTTTCACTCTCATGTCGCTCTTCTTCATCCTCCGCACTCTCATCTGTCTCTTCCTCATCCTGTTCACTCTCACGTCGCTCTTCTTCATCCTATTCACTCTCATCTGTCTCTTCCTCACCCTGTTCACTCTCATGTCGCTCTTCTTCATCCTCAGCACTCTCATCTGTCTCTTCCTCATCCTATTCACTCTCACGTCGCTCTCCTTCATCCTCAGCACTCTCATCTGTCTCTTCCTCATCCTATTCACTCTCATGTCGCTCTTCTTCATCCTCAGCACTCTCATCTGTCTCTTCCTCATCCTGTTCACTCTCATGTCGCTCTTCTTCATCCACAGCACTCTCATCTGTCTCTTCCTCATCCTGTTCACTCACATGTCGCTCTTCTTCATCCTATTCACTCTCATCTGTCTCTTCCTCATCCTATTCACTCTCATGTCGCTCTTCTTCATCCTCGGCACTCTCATCTGTCTCTTCCTCATCCTGTTCACTCTCATGTCGCTCTTCTTCATCCTCGGCACTCTCATCTGTCTCTTCCTCACCCTGTTCACTCACATGTCGCTCTTCTTCATCCTCCGCACTCTCATCTGTCTCTTCCTCATCCTGTTCACTCTCACGTCGCTCTTCTTCATCCTCGGCACTCTCATCTGTCTCTTCCTCATCCTGTTCACTCTCACGTCGCTCTTCTTCATCCTCGGCACTCTCATCTGTCTCTTCCTCATCCTGTTCACTCTCATGTCGCTCTTCTTCATCCTCCGCACTCTCATCTGTCTCTTCCTCATCCTATTCACTCTCACGTCGCTCTTCTTCATCCTCAGCACTCTCATCTGTCTCTTCCTCATCCTGTTCACTCTCATGTCGCTCTCCTTCATCCTCGGCGCTCTTATCATGATCTTTCTCGGGAATCCCTTGCAGGGCCGCTCGCCGTCCTCCTGACTAATAATAGCCCATGCAGATATGACTGGCAGGGAGGATACGGACTCCGGCGTCACTGCGGCACTAGCGTAGGGTTGCACTGCCTGGGGGAGAGCGGAACATTCTCTTCTTGCAGGAAATGTAATCTATTCATCAGTGATACAGTGTTACAATCCTGCCGTGGTTTATTCTGTTATTATGGCAACAGTATATACCGCCCTCTCCGTCATATAGAACCCCGCACTGGCTTATGTAACACGCGGCAGAGGAAAGCTGTTGGGAGCGCCGGAGTGCGGTGTCGCGTCCCCTTCATTCTCAGGATCCTGGATTTTTTCACATGTTCGGTTTTATGTGAGCGATCTTCTGTTATTGGCCGCCATTATCCTAAATAGCATCCTATGCTAACCCATGATGATTCCCCCTACCGTGTGTACATGTCTGTGTATACTGAGCTTTCATTCTATTCATGGAAGAAATCCTGTTCCTATAAGTCAGGTAGACTGACCTGGCGGATCACGGGCCGGACCCTTACCTCTACTCTTTTGTTAGGACAATGGCTCTCCCGTCCACTGACCCCGAGCTCCTATATCAAGGATCAAGGATCGGTAATCATCTCTGATGCCTTGAAGGACAATAATATCTCCCCCCCCCCCCGCCCATACCGTATAAGGAGTATACAAGGACAAGACACAATAATGCTCCTTACCACCATATATAATGCTCTTTAGTGGCCTCCACACGGTATATTGCCACATTAGGGTATATTTTTTTCCTAATTTTTCTTGTGCGTCTCATAGTCAGACGCATCTTTGTCCAAAAAATACCGTAAATACTGGACGTGTTCAGTTCGGACCTTTACTTGATGGCGGACCTGGGTCAACAGACCTTTGCTAAAAGTAGACTACCCCTGCTATAGGTCTCTGGCCCCATAAGGCACAATATCCGAATATATAGATGACCTATACCTTTGGATAGTCAAAGATTGCAAAGGGACGGACACCTAGAACCTCTACAGGTCAGTTGAAGTAACATTAGTGCTGTGTTCGCTGGTCTTGTGACCTGTGCTCAGCAACGTTCCATTCAAGTGAATGGCAGCTGATCTGCAGTACCTGAATTGACCACTACACAGAACGGCGCTGTCTGCTTCCTGCTCAATTTTCTGTGTACAGCTTATTCACAGGGATGCTGAACCCTTGGCAATCTGATATTGATGACATATTGTTAGAGGGATCCTACGTAGACATTGTGTAAATCCAGTCATCGGTGTGTCCAAAGGCCATTTGTATTTCAAAGGTCCCTCCGTACAGGAAGGAGCGACCATAAACCAGGTGGATGGAGCAGCTGAGCAAGTTCCTAAACACCCTAGACCAGGGGTCCACAACCTTCGGCCCTCCAGCTGCCATGCAACTACAACTCCTAACATGTTCCATTCACTTCCATGGGAGTTCCAAGAACAGCAGAGCAGGTATGCATGCTGGGAGTTGTAGTTTTTACAAAGGTTACCTACCCCTGCCGTAGAGGGTGTTTTAGGTAGTCTTGGGCAGTGGGCAACCACTGTTGTACCAGTCCGGTTTTCCATCATTTGGGTCCCCCGACTGACCCGAGCAACAGAGATCCCGGCAGTAGTGCGAACGCCAAGGTACATGGCAGGTGACTGGTTGAATTCTCTTCTTAGTGATTGTTGTTCCTTCTATAGAGGACCTTCCACCACCTGATCCTGCTTGTACCTCTTTTGATCCTTTAATAGACGCCGCTTGACAGATTCTGGTGCAGTTGGAATTTTCTCTCTGGCCCCCACCCTTCTTGAGTAATCAGCAATACCTTTCAGTATCTGATATACTAACTAGACTCCCTAATGTCTAGTGCAGACCTGGGCAATGTGCGGCCTGCGGGCCACGTGCGGCCTGCGGGCCACATCCGGCCCTCTGACTGCTTCTATGCGGCCCGCATAGCTAGTGGAAGTTTTTTCAAGGACCTGTGATGATGTCATCACAGCCTATCACCAGGAGCTATGGGTGGAGCTATGACTCGTTAGTGGGCGGAGCCACACGGGACTGTGTGCTTTCTGCAAGCTGCCGGCAATGGAGGCTGCTGGATGATAAGGAAGAGAGAAGAGACAGCATGTGTGAGCAAGAGGGGGGGAATAGGGGCAGATGTAGGGGGGCAATTAAACTGAGTGCACATGGAGGGGGGCCATTAAACTAGGGGGCAGATGGAGGGTGACATTAAACTGGGGCAGCTGGAGGAGGATATTAAGCCATGGGGGGTAGCTGGAGGGGGACGTCTGCCTCTAGTTGCCCCCAGTTTAATGTCCCCCTCCAGCTGCCCCAGTTTAATGTCCCCTCTAGTTTCTGCTGGTTTATACTGGGGCATCAGGAGAGGGACTTAATACTGTGGGACATTTGGAGGGAAACGTTATAATGTACGGGTGACTGTAGGAGGATTTTACTTTGTGGGGCACATGGAAAAATGATTGAGAATGGGCGGAGTCAGCGAAGAAGTAGGTGGAGCTAAATTTGCCGCGGCGCGCATGGCCCTCTAGAACCGTTACAATTTCTCATGTGGCCCCATGGGAAAATTAATTGCCCACCCTTGGTCTAGTGGATGATGTTTTGCAAGAGCAGGCAAAAGGGGGCGTGACTAAGATTAGTTTAGTTAGCATAGCAGACTCTGATTACTCAGGAACGGTGGGGGCTAGAGAAAAAATTCCAACTGCTCCAGAATTGGTGGAGGGTACCTCCTAAGGCCTTATTCACACACCAGCGATTTCTGTCCGTGTTCATTTTACATGGTCCCATAGTATTCCATATTTCTATTCAGCTATATTACCTGAATCGTGCCGTATGTGGGACAAGTTTGGGGGCAGAATGCGCTCACGATTCAATGGGTCTGTGAAGACCCCGGACGGTGCACGGACGCCATCACGGACCGTTACTAGACGTCTATCCGGTTAGGTGACCCTTTGAGTGTTGTCAGTGGGTCGTTTTTTTTAATGTCCATGAGAAACAAAGGACATATGAAGGGTAAATACCAGAAATATCAGCCGCATGGACAACGAATGGTTAAAAAAAAAAACCCCGGATTCAGATGTGGGGGCCTAATAAAGTGACACGAGCAGGTGCGGATGTGACTGCAATGCAGAAGCAAGCGCACACCGAGATGCCGCAGCGCCCTGCAGGAGCGCTCGGAGACGTCGCGCTCGCTCCTATTTACTGCACCGCGAAGCTCTTTGTGTACATTTTGATCAGATGGTGACGTCACGGCGCGAGCAGACGTAGCCCTCCAAGGTCTGAGGATTGTGCCCGACACCCCCATTTCTTCTGTCGGAAAGCCTCCAAAAACCGATAACGCAACGCCTTACGTGGCAGAGCTGACAGATCTTGCATGTTGACATAGTGATATCCCTAATGATGGCGGTTCACAGAGTTTTTCCGATTCTCGATTATTTTTATATCATTTTCCGTTTGAGAATCATCCGCTTCTCATCATTTAGGCCGTTTTTTTTTTGTTGCCGCCCCTCAGTAATTACACGACATGTTCGCTTTGTTCTAGCCGGGTGCTATATTTAGCACGGTCCCCAGGGGTGTAGACAGCGATCGCAGAACAGAGGATGCGGTGCCTGCTGGTGTTCAGGGTGATACCTGCATCTGTGTCCTTACCATGGCAGTCAATTACACAGATGAAAGGGGTTTTCCAGGGCTTGTAGATCGGCAGGGGTTCAGCATCGGGGCCCCCCCGCTGATCAGATTTAAGAGGCTGCATCATGCAGGTGAGCTCTGCATAGAATCAAACCGCTGCACAGCGACTGGGCTTGGGATCATGGGGCTGAGCGGTGGTCGGGTCGTGATGTGGGGGGAGTCTTACTGCCTCGCTGATCCGCAGGGGTCCTGGGTGTCAGATTTCCATGGAACTTCAACCTCACCCGTCATAGGATGAGAGCAACGGACATTGCATAGCAGGTGCAGACGGAGCCCCTTCGATCTGGTGCACATTTGCATTCACCCCATGAGATAAAATCATGATGGAATTTTCTTCCATCTTCTTTCTTGTGTGATATTTTTTTTTTTACTTTTCTGACATAAGGAAGAAGGAAGGTTTCTTACATGACGGAAGACGGTGGCCATCGTGTTTATATTAGAGTCACCGACCGAGGTGGCGACAGCTGTCATTTATGTCTGTTGCTCTCATCCTATGATTGAGGACAATGCACTGTAATAACTGCAGTGTGAACATGGCCTTAGGGTGCTGCATACATTTATAAAAAGGGTTTTGCAAGGGTTGTGCTCCTACCGTTTTGTGTACACCGCTCCTATGCCGATGTAGCGCCCACCCTAGCCGTGTAATAGTGATCTGCACCGCCACGTGGCAGGTAATATGTCATGGCCGGTTCCTGTGTTCTCTCCTTTCCTGGGCTCTGTGGTTTATGTATGGGCTCTACCACTTATACCGCAGCACTTCGCCCCATAGAAACACCAAATCTATAAGGGCTAGTAGGGATTGTAGGGATTGTCCTTCCCCGTGTAGTGCGCTGTGGTCGTATAACACGTCAATCAGCGTTCGACTGTCTGAACAATGGGCAGTGTAAGTGCGCCCTTATACTTACCCCCTATTATTGATAACCCATGAAGCTAACGCAGGGCTGTAGGATCAGACTACATAGGGGTTAGTAGTCTGTAACCACCGCTTTGCACATTTCCCTAGGAGACCCAAATCACAACTTAAAGTCTATTTCTCATGTATTATCTGATCAACTAATAGGTTTAAATATAAAGAAACAGTAGATAGATAGATAGATAGATAGATAGATAGATAGATAGATAGGAGATAGATAGATAGGAGATAGTTAGATAGGAGAGATAGATAGATAGATAGATAGATAGATAGATAGATGATAGATAGATAGATAGATAGATAGATAGATAGATAGGAGATAGAGAGAGAGAGAGAGAGATAGATAGGAGATAGAGAGATAGAGAGATAGATAGATAGATAGGAGATAGAGAGATAGATAGAGAGATAGATAGATAGGAGATAGATAGAGAGAGAGAGATAGATAGATAGGAGATCAAAAGAGATAGAGAGATAGATAGATAGATAGGAGATAGATAGATAGAGAGATAGATAGATAGGAGATAGAGAGATAGATAGATAGGAGATAGATAGATAGGAGATAGAGAGATAGATAGATAGGAGATAGAGAGATAGATAGAGTGTTGGCCAAAAGTATTGGCACCCCTGCAATTCTGTCAGATAATACTCGTGTTCTTCCAGATAATGATTGCAATCACAAATTCTTTGGTATTATCTTCATTTAATTTGTCTTCAGTGGAAAACCACAAAAAGAATTGTCAAAAAGCCAAATTGGATATAATGCCACAGTAAACATAAAAAGGGGGTGGACAAAAGTATTGGCACCGTTTGAAAAATCATGTGATGCTTCTCTAATTTGTGTCATTAACAGCACCTGTTACTTACCTGAGGCACCTAACAGGTGGTGGCAATAACTAAATCACACTTGCAGCCAGTTGAAATGGATTAAAGTTGACTCCACCTCTGTCCTGTGTCGTGTCCTGTCCTGTGTCTTTGTGTGACCACATTGAGCATGGAGAAAAGAAAGAAGACCAAAGAACTGTCTGAGGACTTGAGAAGCAAAATTGTGAGGAAGCATGAGCAATCTCAAGGCTACAAGTCCATCTCCAAAGACCTGAATGTTCCTGTGTCTACCGTGCGCAGTGTCAGTAAGAAGTGTAAAGCCCATGGCACTGTGGCTAACCTCCCTAGATGTGGACGCAAAAGAGACATTGACCAGAGATTTCACCGCAAGATTGTGCGGATGGCGGATAAAGAACCTCGACTAACATCCAAACATGTCCAAGCTGCCCTGCAGTCCGAGGGTACAACAGTGTCACCCCGTACTATCCAGCGTCAGCGTCTGAATGAGAAGGGACTGTATGGTAGGAGACCCAGGAAGACCCCACTTCTTACCCACAGACAGAAGCCAGGCTGGAGTTTGCCAAAACTTACCTGAGAAAGCCAAAACCGTTCTGGAAGAATGTTCTCTGGTCAGAGGAGACAAAAGTAGGAAAAGGCCTCAACATAGAGTTTACTGGAGAAAAAGAGGCCTTCAAAGAGAAGAAGACGCCCCCTACAGTCAGACATGGCGGAGGTCCCTGATGGTTTGGGGTGGCTTTGCTGCCTCTGGCACTGGACTGCTTGACCGTGTGCATGGCATTATGAAGTCTGAAGATGACCAACACATTGTGCAGCATCATGTAGGGCCCAGTGTGAGAAAGCGGGGTCTCCCTCAGAGGTCAGGGCTCTTCCAGCAGGACAAGGACCCAAAACACACTTCAGGTCAGCACTAGAAAATGGTGGTGAGAGAAAGCCCTGGAGACTTGTAAAGTGGCAGCAATGAGTCCAGCCCTGAATCCCATAGAACACCTGTGGGGGAGGGGGAGAGATCTCTTGGTGGCAGTTTGGAGAAGGCCCCCTTCACATCTCAGGGGGGACCGCGAGCAGGAGCCAAATAAGAAGGGTCTAAGATTCCAGCAGAGCCTTGTAAGAAACTCATTGCTGGTTAGCGGAAGCGGTTGTGCGCAGTTATTGTGTCTAAAGGTTGTGCGACCAAGTATTAGGCTGAGGGCGCCAATACTTCTGTCCGGGCCAGTTCTGGAGTTTTGTGTAAAATGATCAATGATGTGACTTTTTTTTCATTCTCTTTTGTGTTTTTTAATTGCAAGCAAAATAACTGAAGATATTACCAAAGAGTTTGTGCTTGTAATCATTATCTGGGGGACAGCGAGGATTATCTGACAGGACTGCAGGGGGCGATACTTTTGGCCAACGCTGTAGATAGATAGGAGATAGATAGATATGCACTATAGGGACCATGCACAGAAATATACAGACAAATACATAGGTATACAGTATGGACCCGGCAGCAAATGTTCTGATGGCAAATACAGAAGTGTATGGAGTATTCCTGTTACACGTATGTGGAGTCCCCCTCTAATTAGCCTATAACTGCACTAGGGGGCATCAGGTGAGTCTATAAGGAGCTATATACCGTATATAAATGGAAAAAGAACCGAGCATCCTCCAGGGTTACAGACGGGATTTTGTTCTCATCGATTATTTTGGCTCCGTTACGACAATATTTGGGAAGTTCTACTTGTAGTTTCATTGAGACCGAACTCGTCCGAATCAGAACCTCTGCCATTATAGTCTGGGGTCTCTTTAGATCAGAGTGTAAGGATCGGAATTAAGGAAGAGACTTACACCCCTCCCTGCTGTTTTCGGGACTTGTGATTGACCTCAGGGATTATTACGGCCTATGATTGGCCCAACCACAATCCTCATCGATCCCTGATGTCAGTCAGAAGCATCAAAAACAGCAGAGAGTAGCCCCGGAGTCCGGGGAGGGGAGTAACCCTCTTATATTAAGGTTTAATCACTTACCCTGGGCCTCCGATTATTATACTTTGGGGTCTCTTTGGCAAACCTCGCCGTTGATCATAATGGAGGTAGCATGCCCAATCAATCGCGATTATGCTTTAGGGCCTAATTAGCCAGTCCTACCTGTCCTATATCCATCTATATACTACGGCTCTCTGCAGATACGTGACCGCACGCATTCCCTTCTCGTATAAATACCGCTCTGCACATAGCGGGACTAGGAATCAATTGCAATATGGATAATTATCTGCATTTCCAAGGAAACCGTCGCGGCCGTAGAATGGATGATCATGAGGTCTTCCCGGGTGGTGCTGATCTTTAATGGCTTGGCGCTGGAGAGGTTGCCTCTTACAGGATGATGAACCTTTTCGCCATCACTTTTCTTCCCCTTTATATATTGATGCAAGCGATAGGTTTACTGTTACAGTTACTATAAGCCGCACCTGGAGCATCCCTTTAACCCCTTAGTGACCGGCCTGTTGTGTACAAGGTCCTGATGCTAGCTAAAGGGAGCCCCCGACTTCTAAAACCCTTTAGCTGCAGCAGTCGCTTTAGAGTGCGGCATCTAAAGGGTTAATGCTGCTAGCTCGGCAGCCACTCTTAGGTCCTGTGGTCCCGTGACCGTGCCATAGCTGGGTTTTCTCCGTATCATCTTCTTGACTCCTCTCTGGATTTTGTATGGTTCAGGGGCGGGTTGCTTACAATACTCCAGCTTCTAAATTTGTGCTGCGGTTGAGCTTCTACCTGGTAAACGGGTGGCGGGCCGCGTGATTCTGCTGACTGAGCGGCCCCATGGGTATAGAGAGATTCGCAGAATTTTTCCTAACAAATTTTATCTCATGCATGACGGGCCGTCTCTTACAAATTATGATTTTTAAGGGGTTTAATGGGTCTGGCCTCTCTATTTGTCACCAGGGGGAAGCCATGGGAGTCGTACGGGCTGACCATTCAAGTGAATGGGTGTGCAGAGCCCATTGGAGAGGGCAGGGGCAGCTCTGTTCTGGTGCGTAGAGAACGATCCCCAAAGTGTCTCACCAGATGAGAGTGCTTGGTTTTTGGTAAATTGGAGACTGATCTTTCCCCAGCAGCGCAGAGTATATCAGCAATGGAGTAGAGGGCAATGGTCTGTGCACTTAAATGATGTTTATTAGTGGACATGGGACATTATACGGTTGATGAAGGCTGTCAAGGGCACTAAGGGTGCATTCACACTGAGTAAACGCTAGCTTATTTTGTAGAGTAAAATTACACTTGTAAATTTTGCTATCCCATTGACTTCAATGATATTTTTTTACAAGTGTAAAAATACGCCTGTAAAAAATACGCCTGTAAAAAATACGCTTGTAAAAATACGCCTGTAAAATGTCATTGAAGTCAATGGGATAGCAAAATTTACAAGTGTAATTTTACTCTACAAAATAAGCTAGCGTTTACTCAGTGTGAATGCACCCTAAGGGGTATTATACTGTGTATGAGGGTTCTGAGGGGAGCACTATACTGCGTGAGAGTGCTTGGGGGGTGCATACTACTGTGTGTGAGGGGACACTAAGGGGGCATTATACAGTGTGAGGGTTCTGAAGGGTATTGTACTGTGTGGGAGCATGAGGTCTCTGAGGGGAGCATTATACTGTGTGAGTGTGCTTAGGGGGTACAGTCTACTGTGTGAGGGCCATGAAGGGATTCTTACTGTTGGGGAATACTAAGGGGGCATTATACAGTGTTTGAGGGTTCTAAAGGGTATCTTACTGTGGAGAGTTACTAAGGGGGTATTATACTGTGTGGGAGAATTATACCCTGTGTGGGGATTATGAGGGGAGCATTATACTGTGTGGGTGTGCTCGGAGGGCAGTATACTGTGTGTGTGTTCTGAGAGGGGCATTATCTCGTGTGTGAGGGTTATGAGGAGAGCATTATACTGTGTGTGTGGTTCTGAGGGTAGTAGTATACTGTGGGGGCATACTAAGAGGGCATTATACTGTGTGTGTGAGGCTTTTATGGGGGCATTATCTTGTGTGTGAGGTACTGAGGGGAGCATTATACTGGGGGGGGGGGAGCAAAGGATGCATTATACCTTGTGAGAGGGTTATGAGAGGAGCATTATACTGTGTGTGAGGTTCTGAGGGTAGTAGTATACTGTGGGGGCATACTAAGAGGGCATTATACTGTGTGTGAGGTACTGAGGGGAGCATTATACCTTGTGAGAGGGTTATGAGGGGAGCATTATACTGTGTGTGAGGTACTGAGGGGAGCATTATACTGGGGGGGGGAGCAAAGGATGCATTATACCTTGTGAGAGGGTTATGAGAGGAACATTATACTGTGTGTGAGGTTCTGAGGGTAGTAGTATACTGTGGGGGCATACTAAGAGGGCATTATACTGTGTGTGAGGTACTGAGGGGAGCATTATACCTTGTGAGAGGGTTATGAGGGGAGCATTATACTGTGTGTGAGGTACTGAGGGGAGCATTATACTGGGGGGGGGAAGCAAAGGATGCATTATACCTTGTGAGAGGGTTATGAGAGGAGCATTATACTGTGTGTGAGGTTCTGAGGGTAGTAGTATACTGTGGGGGCATACTAAGAGGGCATTATACTGTGTGTGAGGTACTGAGGGGAGCATTATACCTTGTGAGAGGGTTATGAGGGGAGCATTATACTGTGTGTGAGGTACTGAGGGGAGCATTATACTGGGGGGGGGGAAGCAAAGGATGCATTATACCTTGTGAGAGGGTTATGAGAGGAGCATTATACTGTGTGTGAGGTTCTGAGGGTAGTAGTATACTGTGGGGGCATACTAAGAGGGCATTATACTGTGTGCGAGGGCTTTATGGGGGCATTATATTGTGTGAGGTTCTGAGGGGAGCATTATACTGAGGGAGTATACTAAGGAGGCATTATACTGTGTGCGAGGGCTTTAATGGACATTTTACTATGGGGGAACTAAGGGGAAACATTTTCTGGTGCGCAGATTTTTCTTTCTTCCTTCCGTCATTTCCCAGTTGTTGCCACGCGTTGTCCAGCTCCCTAACCAGGCCGCTCATCAGTGGCCGGGGCTTATGGGGTATAGTGATGTCATGTAGCATATGGACAGTATCTGATGACATCACTCACCCCTCCCTGTCATTCCATGTTGTATATAAAGCTACGATGTCTGTGCCTGGTTAGAGGGGCCGCACATGGATCTCCGCAGTAAGTGCATTGTCTCTGGGCTCGGGATCCTCTTTATAGTGTTATTGATTTTGCCGCTGCTAGCAGTGACCTGTAAGTCCTCAGAAATACAGCCTGTGTATAATGGAAATCTTCTGCGAGCCTCGCCGGGCCCCCGGGCGGCCATCATTCCAGCAGAGTAACATTTCTCTGCAGTACATCAGAACAATAAGAGAAGTGCTGCGGCCCGCTCCATCCTCCTGGCACTGCCATCCCCAGGCCTGGCCATACATCAGTCATGCCAGTTAAGGGGGGTACTATGAAACCATAAAAATAAATGGGCTGTGTCATGTCTATTAGTCATGAGGGAGTGCCTTTAATAGGAGCTGACCCCCTTGAGGTGACCTCTTGTCTTCATTGCGTATTGCTCTGTATACCGAGCTACTCTCCGTCCAGACATTACAGCGCTTACCCAGAATTTGGGATATAGAGGCCATTTGTGGATATGGGTGAACCTCATAAAGTTTTTTTCGCCTCTGGTTCGGACAAGTCGACCCTCCGGTTTGTTTCGTTCCAAGCTTGTTTGTAGTCCCCTCCGAGGGGAGGTGTAAAAATGAGGTCATCCCTGCCTTCCCTCTTCTGGGCCTCCTTGTTGCCTCTTGGATGACGTCTTGCACCCAGGATCACTCAGAGGCCCGATTACTAGGGCTGAGCGATCAGGATCGGAAAAGATCGGATTCCGATCGGCGATCGAGCAAATTTCACGATCGGGATCGGCTGGAAAACGATCGGAAATCGGATTTTGAAATCTCAAGATCGTCTCAACCCCAAAAGTGACTCTTCCCGTGGAGAAGCATTGACTAGGGTTGAGCGATCGGGATCGGATGATGATCGTTGATCGAGCAAATATCGTGATCGGCTGGAAAATGATCGGAAATGAGATTTTAAAATCGATCCTGAAATCCCAAGATTGGCTCAACCGTATCGATTACAGGTGACATGGGATCGCCCCAAGCGTCATGACATCTCTTAGAAGGCTGGAAAAGGACTGAGAGTCTGGTGACTAACCCAAAAAGTTTCATATTTGGCTTTCTAATCACTGGTCTGTATCTGATCGGTGGGGGCTCAACACCCCGAACCCTCACAGATCATCACAGGCGGCTTTTGCTTTACTGGTGATTTGTCCCATGGCCTGTTTGCATCCCACGAATGGGGCTGAGCTGCAGTACCGTGGGCAGCCACCATACAATGTATGGCACTGTGCTTGGTGTTCAGGGAAGAGAAGCCGAATTCTGCTCTTATAACAGCTGATCAGTGGGGGTCCCGGTTGTCGGAACTATGAGCTACCCTAAGGACATTCATCTATATTCATCACAGATAAATCAATAATAAAGTCACTAGATATAGGACAGGATACGGCGACGATGGAAAACTTGAGGCAAGCGCTTGTCTTCCTCCTCAGGCCGGGGGATGGCGGCGTCTTTGTCTTCTTATCTGCTGTCACATTTTCTGCTAAAACTGCATTTCTATGTTGATTGATTTAACCTTTGCAGGATTCTTCATCCCTCTGTTCTGCTCTTCTCACCCAGCTTTGTCTTTACCTGTAGGTTACCCCGCTGGATACCCCACAGCTGCTCCTGCCTATAATCCCAACATGTATGCCACCAGCAGCCCAGGCTATGCCCCAGGTAAGAACCTCATCTGCTGTAAGCAATGTCAAGCTGGTTGTGGCGCACGAAGGTTTCTCTATGTATATTTAATGCTTCTTGTCTGAGAGACTGAACGAGAGAGCGCAGAGGGCAGTCAAAGGCTCTTACATCTTTCCCGTTCACCTGCAGCCTCGGAAGAGGGAGGGGGAGGTGGTAAAAGTGGCTGAAAATAGATGAATGTGAGCAGAAGAGATGCTACACCGGGTACTGCAGCTTCCCAAATATCTGGAACATCACAGGCTGTTTTTTAACATTTTTTTTCACAAAGCAAATTCTGTCACTACATTACACTACTTATCTGTATTATCCTCCAGAGCTGCGCTCACTATTCTGCTGGTGCAGTCACTGTGTACATACATTACATTACTTATCCTGTATTATATTCCAGAGCTGCGCTCACTATTCTGCTGGTGCAGTCACTGTGTACATACATTACATTACTTATCCTGTATTATATTCCAGAGCTGCGCTCACTATTCTGCTGGTGCAGTCACTGTGTACATACATTACATTACTTATCCTATATTATCCTCCAGAGCTGCGCTCACTATTCTGCTGGTGCAGTCACTGTGTACATACATTACATTACTTATCCTGTATTATACTCCAGAGCTGCGCTCACTATTCTGCTGGTACAGTCACTGTGTACATACATTACATTACTTATCCTGTATTATACTCCAGAGCTGCGCTCACTATTCTGCTGGTACAGTCACTGTGTACATACATTACATTACTTATCCTGTATTATACTCCAGAGCTGCGCTCACTATTCTGCTGGTACAGTCACTGTGTACATACATTACATTACTTATCCTGTATTATACTCCAGAGCTGTGCTCACTATTCTGCTGGTGCAGTCACTGTGTACATACATTACATTACTTATCCTGTATTATACTCCAGAGCTGCGCTCACTATTCTGCTGGTGCAGTCACTGTGTACATACATTATGTTACTTATCCTGTATTATACTCCAGAGCTGCACTCACTATTCTGCTGGTACAGTCACTGTGTACATACATTACATTACTTATCCTGTATTATACTCCAGAGCTGCGCTCACTATTCTTCTGGTGCAGTCACTGTGTACATACATTACATTACTTATCCTGTATTATACTCCAGAGCTGCGCTCACTATTCTGCATGTTATTTAGTATACTGGCTATTTTGATCTGTAGGAGAGGGGAGGTCTAGCACCCAGCGCCCAGTTTATAGAGGTAATGACCTGCACCCTCTGGCAGGACCTGCTGTGACTTGTAGTCCTCCAGCCTCCTGATTCTCTCTCCCTTCCTGTCTTGCCATCCTAGTTATTTCCATCCTTCCTCCTGCAGCACATCATTGCCTTCATGAATATTTCAGCGGCTCCGCTCTGCTTGTGCTTGTTAAATTGGATTTCCTGCAAGGATTTGATAATCGCTTAACATGTTCGGAGCAACCAATGGGGTGGAAATCTTCTCCCGCCCCCTGTACCCGCCATGTGTATCTCGTGACCGTGTATTCCTATACATGCATGGCCAACCTGGTCTAGTGAAACCATATGCAGTATATACAGTATTTGCTCCTGTTGGTCCCATTACATGATATCTAAGCCATTGTATAATCTAAAGCCAATAATTTCTCCTCTTAGAGATTATCTGTCGTCAGATTTTGCCGCTGAATTTGTCAGGCAGAAAATTTCTGCTTTTGAAATTTGAAGCTGATTTTTTTTTTTTTCCCTTCCAAAAACAGCCCTGTACTGTGACACTGTATTATATCTTTATAGGGCAGCGCCAAATTTCGGTAGAATTCCCCCCCCCCCCCCCTTACAGTATGTTTTTGGAGTGTAGGAGGAAACCCATGCAAACACGGGTAGAACATACAAACTCCTTGCAGACGTTTTGTCCTTGGCAGAATTCGAATCCAGGGCTCCAGCACTGCAAGGCTGCAATGCTAATCACTGAGCCACCGTGTTGCCTACAGCACTGTACCTTTCTGTAGTGGTTGTGCTTGGTATTGCAGCTCAGCCCTTTTACTTGAATGGGACTGAGCGGTGATCAGTCCATGTGAGAGATGAATTTGATGTCACATGGCCTGTGTGCCGTTTTAAAGGGGCTCTATCACTGGTTTTTCGCTATTCTAGATAAACATACGCCTGGATAGCATAAAAAGTCTATTCAAGTCCTGCTAATTGCAAAGACCCCCCCCCCCCCGTTTTAATGAATTCACTTTTAAACATATATGTAAATGAGCCCTACCATGCACCGTGGGCGTTCCGTGCACCCCTCAACATCATCCTCTGTTCACGCCCTCCTCTCTTGGTTCTTCTATGCAAGTCCTCCTCCTGCTTTCGATTCACCGCCTCCAACTGTCTCTTCCCGGACGCCTGGAACAGGACCTGTGATGACATCACTACAAGGTCCTTTGTCATCTTCTATGTAGTGATCTATGCAGAGCATTGATTGTCATTCAATCTCCAGAAAGGACCTGTAACCACCCTATTATCTTTAAATATGCGGCTCAGGAGCTGAGGGGCTACCGTAGACGCTGGATTTCCGCTGTAACGTCCACAATCAGTGCATTAACCCTACTGCCAAGGAGTTATTTTCCCGGCTGCACCATTTTGGGTAGGATCTCATTCATTTGGAATACCCTCCAGGGGCGACAGTCCATTCCAAGGCAGACTGTAACAGAAATAAGGAATTTTACTATACATTGCAGTGCATAAGCATTGCAGTGTATTGTATTAGTGAGCTGATCGCCCCAAAATAATACTAAAAACAAAACAAAATGTAATCGCTTCTGGAACGCCCATTGGGTAAATACATTTGGATAGCGGCTTCCTTATTCTGCAGTTTTTGTTCCATGAAGTTTTGTGCGGCTGCTAAAAGGGGGAGCCGGAGCGCCCCTAGAGAAAGCAGGGAAGGTTTATTACCGTCCCTGCCTTCCCAATCACTGTGATCCGGTGGTCGCGTGATCCGACAGGGATCAGAGTCTGTTAGTTTTACTGGGCCCCAGAGGATCCAGATCAGCTCTATAGAACGGGCAGGGGGCTATATTCCTCCTGCAACTGGGGCTATTCAGACACCGCTAATCTTATTTCAACCCCTTCTCTCCCCCCCGTTTTAAAATAAAACCATAAAACCGAATATGCAAATTATCCTTATCGTGCACGGTGGTTGGTCTGCACGGTCCGACGTCATCTTTTGTCTCACTTTCCTCCTCTTTCTTCTTGTTTCGGCGATGCCCTCCGGTCCTGGCTCTTCCCCACCTTGATCTTCCTCTTCTTCTGGTGGGCTTGGTTCAAATCCGATGCATGCGCAGTATCGCTCCCTTCAAACTGCCATTGGGAAAAATGGCGCCGGAGCGTGCGCAGTAACTCTGGAGGGAGCGATACTGCGCACGCGCCGGATTTGAACCAAGCCCGCTGGAAGAAGAGGAAGATCAAGGCGGGGAAGAGCCAGAACCGGAATGCGTCGTCGAAAGAAGAGGAAGGCGTGACATAAGATGACGTCGGACAGTGCATGACCGCCCACCGTGCACGGTAAGTATAATTTGCATATTCGTTTTTATAGTTTTATTTTAAAATAACATTAGCGGTGCCTGAATGGCCTTTTTAAAAGCTATTCACGCATATGTGGGGCCCATACGGAATAATTTTGCTGGTAGAGCCCCTTTAAATGTTATTACTACAAAGTACAACTTGTCCCAAAAATAAGTAAGCCCTTCTATGGCTCTCTTTGGTAAAGGAAGGGGTTAATTGCCATATAATAACTTTTCTGCAGTTTCATTCCCTCCCTGTTTGCTAGATGTGAATAGAACAAATGTCGTTTCCAGCAGAGGGCGCTGTAGGGCTCGTTACATTGTGTCAGCGCTTTCTTGTATTGTAGGGGTTGGGTGCCATCCTTTATGGTGTTGTTTTTGGAAAGAGTCTACCGCCCTTCATGTAGCTTTGACATATCCCATCATCGGCTCGTGAGCTGCTATTATATTCCCCCCCCCCCCAGCCCCTACATTATCAGTCATCACCTATTCTATAGGCAAAGCCAATCGGAAGTCCCGTCCTTGTGAAGTGGTTTCCTGACTTCCCTTATGAGTTCCCGGGCAGCAGTAGAGCTGGTGAAAAGCACTGGACAGAGGCAGAAGGCAAGACCTGGGAAGCCATGTAACAGCATTCTTACAGCATAGTTCTCTCGCAGCATTGGGGATGCCCCAGTGCTGTTTGAGCGCTAGGGCCCGCCCCCAGTGCTGCGAGAGAAATCATTTGGGATGGAAATCCTTTGGTTTCAAAATCCACCTGCAAAACACTTTGTGTGAACTAGCCCTAAGAAGCTTCCTAGATATTTCCATTCCTTTTGTAACCATTCTTGACTTTGGCTCAAAAAATCTCAGAAAAATCTGCAACAAACAAAGCTTTTTCCGCAGCGAGGGCCCTCGGCCTTAAAGGGATTCTACCATTAAAACACTTTTCTTTCTAACTAACACGTCGGAATAGCCTTAAGAAAGGCTATTCTTCTCCTACCTTTCGTTGTCTTCTCCGCACCGCCGTTCCGTAGGAATCCCGGTTCTTGTCGGTATGCATATGAGTTCTCTCGCAGCACTGGGGGCAGACCCTAGCATTTAAACAGCACTGGGGGCGTCCCCAATGCTGCGAGAGAACTCTCTCCAGCGCCACCTCCATCTTAGACAGCAGCGTCCTCTTCTTCCGGTGGTGGCTTGTAACTTCTAGACCTCGGGCCTTAAGCAGAGGCAGACTGCGCATATCCACAGGCCACGAGAAAATGGCCGCTTGCACAGTATTGTAAGCGGCCATTTTCTTGTGGCCTGTGGGCATGCACAGTCTGCTCTGCCCGAGGCCTAGAAGTTACAAGCCACTGCCGGAAGAAGAAGATGAAGAGTACGCTGCTGTCTAAGATGGAGGCGGCGCTGCAGAGAGTTCTCTCGCAGTATTGGGGATGCCCCAGTGCTTTTTGAGGGCTAGGGCCCGCCCCCAGTGCTGTTAAAGAACTCATTTGCATAATGACAGGAACCGGGATTCCTACGGAACGGCGGCGCGGAGAAGAAAACAAAAGGTCTGAGAAGAATAGCCTTTCTTAAGGCTATTCCGACGTAGTACTAAGAAAAAAAAAAAAGGGGTTGTATGATAGGATCCCTTTTTAGAAAGTCTATTCTTCTCCTACCTTTAGATGTCTTCTCTGCGCCGCCGTTCCGTAGAAATCCCGCTTTTCATCAGTATGCAAATGATTTCTCTCGCAGCACTGTGGGCGGTCCCCAGCGCTCAAACAGCACTGGGGGTGTCCCCAATGCTGCGAGAGAACTCTCCAGTGACGCCTCCTCTTCTTCAGGAACGTCCTCTTCACTCGTCTTTTTCTGGCGCAGGTGGTCAAACTTGTAGGTCTTGGGCAGAGCCGACTACGCATGACCACAAGCCACAAGAAAATGGCCGCTTACTTACTGTGTAAGCGGCCATTTTTCTTGTGGCCACGGGCTATTCCTACGTGTCAACCAGAAAAAAAGTGTTTTAATGGTGGAATCCCTTTAAGGTATCGCACTTTTTTTTAATCTATCCCGATTTCGTCACCGCTGCCGATTAGAACGGGGCCCGGCGTGGTACAGATTAGGGCGCGGTGTCGGTAGAATGGGGCCCGACTTGGTGACGATAGAACATGGCTTCTTGTAGTGAAAGTTTCGAGAGGTATTTTCATCTTTGCGAGCGTTTTCCTTAAATGATCCCGCTGCGAGCGCTGATAAGATCACAGGGAGCGATGCGGTCTCAGGAGACGGCGTGTGATTGACGGCTCGGCTCACTGCGAAATAACAAGAGAGGTCACAGCGATGGCGCGGCAGCCGCAGAAGCCGCACTTTTTTTTAGATTTCCATTTGGCCGTCTTTCAGAAATGACAAGCTCTGTGTATCTGCCAGCAGCGGCAATGTGAGACTTCACCAAGCTGTCACCGCTCGTGTGATGCCAATTCTGGATCGCAGCGAGCGCCCTGGCAGCCTCGCCGTCATGTTCTGCGCTCATCCGAAACCTGCAGAATTTATTTCTTGCTTGGATGGCGAGTGCTTGTGGTAGAGCCCAGTGTGCCTGGCCTATAAAGCAGCAATATGGCCGCTCAGCCTGGACCTAGTTTGGGGGGGTTGCGCCCCGCGCCTTGTGTGTGCCCAAAGTCAAAATGTCTTCTGTATGTTTTTGTTTTTAAGCGACGCTCCTGATGAAGCAAGCGTGGCCGCAGACTCCATCTTCATCCTGCGCCAACGAGGGCACGTTCCACCTTCCTGTCGATTCTGGGACGGAGAACAGGACTTATCAAGCTTCTTCTGCCGCATTCAGTAAATACACCATTTTTTAAAATCTCCTTGTTTTTCCCGTCATCAGCCGTCTCCTCCATGTACATGCAACATTTTCTGTCCCCTGCATTGCAGCATCACCTATGGAGCTGTTCATTCTAGTATGTGAATAGAATGCTAGAACGACAGTATAGACTGACACACCTAGGGAAGGCGTGGCTTAGGTATGAGTGCTAGGTGTATGATCTCCTATATAATAGGCTGTCATGGTTAGGTTATGGGGGTCTCTAGCTACCAGTGTGTTCCAGCCAAGGATTGTTAGGTGCAGAGAATAGTCATGTCATGCCAGGAGCCATCGGAGTCTGCCGTAGTAGTCAGATTTGACTCTCCCTATCATCCCTGTTATGGTATATGGAGGTAATATAGGGTAGGACTCTATATCGCCCCCTTTATGTGGAGCTCAGGTATACAGCTATTTATACTCTAGGATTCAGGGCGTTATATTACAATAATAGTAGACAGTAATACACTGGTTAATATATATCCTCCATTTTTCTTTTCTCCTATTTTAGGATACACTGCTGGCACCCCATACAAAGTTCCACCTGCCCAGAGTAACAGTGCCCCACCGCCGTACTCTCCATCACCAAATCCATACCAGACAGCAATGTACCCCATCAGAAGTGCCTACCCACAGCAGAACTTGTATGCCCAGGTAAGACCTGCCCCCTGTGTCTGTTGGGCTTCTGCCCCTGTGTCTGTTTGTTGGACTCCTGTCCCCCGTGTCTGTCGGGCTCCTGCCCCCCCTTCCCCCCACGTGTCTGTCTGTTATGCTGCTGCCCCCCATATCTGTCTGTCTGTCAGGCCCCTGCCCCCCATGTCTGTTTGTCAAGCTCCTTCCCCATGTGTCTGTCTTTCGGACTCCTGCCCCCATGTCTGTCTGTCTGTTGGGCTCCTGCCCCCCGTTTTTGTCTGTCATGTTCCTGCCCCCCTTGTCTGTCTGTCGGGCTCCTACTCCTCATGTCTGTCGGGCTCCTGCCCTTCCCCCTGTGTCTGTATGTCCGGCTCCTACTGCTCATGTCTGTCTGTCGGGCTCCTCGTCTCGTATTTCGTCTTCGCAGAGAGCGGGGGCAGGCGAGTATCTCGTCTTCGCAGGTAGCGGGGGTAGGTGAGTATCTCGTCTTCGCAGGGAGCGGAGGTAGGTGAGTATCTCGTCTTCGCAGGGAGCGGAGGCAGGTGAGTATCTCGTCTTCGCAGGGAGCGGAGGCAGGTGAGTATCTCGTCTTCGCAGGGAGCGGAGGCAGGTGAGTATCTCGTCTTTGCAGGGAGCGGAGGCAGGTGAGTATCTCGTCTTTGCAGGGAGCGGAGGCAGGTGAGTATCTCGTCTTTGCAGGGAGCGGAGGCAGGTGAGTATCTCGTCTTCGCAGGGAGCGGAGGCAGGTGAGTATCTCGTCTTCGCAGGGAGCGGAGGCAGGTGAGTATCTCGTCTTCGCAGGGAGCGGAGGCAGGTGAGTATCTCGTCTTCGCAGGGAGCGGAGGCAGGTGAGTATCTCGTCTTCGCAGGGAGCGGAGGCAGGTGAGTATCTCGTCTTTGCAGGGAGCGGAGGCAGGTGAGTATCTCGTCTTAGGAGCAAAGGCAGGTGAGTATCTCGTCTTTGCAGGGAGCGGAGGCAGGTGAGTATCTCGTCTTCGCTGTCTTTTTCTTTTCCCTAGAAAACCCCATTAAGTATTAGGATTTGTCTCAGTCTCGCCTTTTGTTTCCTGTCCCCATGGAATAGTGGAATATCTCTGTATTGTGAAGCATTGAGCACCACCTAGAGTCTGCCAGGAGCACTGCACACACTCCAGTACAAGGAGCATGCCTCCTAGAAACCCCGAGGCTCTCCTGCAGTCTGTCCTATATACACGTTGCACATGTTTGTGGTTATTTACTGGGACAGAATTACTAGTAGACGGCACAAATGTTGAGCAGACAGTCTGCAGATGCGCCATGAACATCCAATTTTTGGTGCAAAGTGATCCAGAATCCTGGGAAAGCTTAGTGACTCCTGTAAGACATGCCTGCTGACAGTTTCTATGTCCGTCTTTTGTTGTCTAGGGTGCATACTACACTCAGCCTGTGTATGCGGCACAACCCCACGTCATCCACCACACCACCGTGGTCCAACCAAACAGCATTCCTTCTGCAATCTACCCGGCCCCCGTAGCTGCACCACGAAGCAATGGAGTCACAATGGGAATGGTCGCTGGGACCACCATGGCTATGTCAGCAGGTAAAGTACACGCGCACCCAACATGCCGCAGGCTTCACCTCTCTATACGTAATGGTGATTGACTGTCCTCATCTTCTTCCGTCAGGTACGTTGCTGACTACACCTCAGCACACCGCTATAGGAGCACACCCCGTCTCTGTGCCAACATACAGAGCCCAAGGGACCCCAGCGTACAGCTATGTACCACCCCACTGGTAAACCAGCTGGCCTGTCCATGTAAGTAGTGCAGCCTCTGCTGTTGTGATGTTAGGAGGGGTCTCTGCTGGACAGTCAGTGAATAGCGTGTCCCTCATTAGAACCCTGTTCTGTATTATCATGGGCCATAAGCTGGGAGGCAAAATTTGTGACTGGTCCTATTCTGTTTTGTGTCTTGGTTTCATTAAAGGGATCCTATCATTAAAACTGAATTTTTTCTGCCTATCATGTAGGAACAGCCTTAAGAAAGGCTATTCTTTTCCTACCTTTAGATGTCTTCTCCGCGCTGCCGTTCGGTATATAATCCAGTTTTTGTCAATATGCAAATGAGTTCTCTCACAGCACTGGAGGTGGGCCCCAGCGCTCATACAGCACTGGGGGCATCGCCAATGCTGTGAGAGAACTCTCCAGCACTGCCTCCATCTTCTTCAGGAACGGGTCTTCTTCAAACTTCTAGGCCTAGGGCAAAGCCAACTGCGCATGCCCGTCGGCCACAAGAAAATGGCTGCTTACACATTGTAAGCGGCCATTTTCTTGTGGCCAGCAGGCATGCGCAGTCGGCTGCCCGAGGCCTAGGAGTTTGAAGCCACCGCCAGAAGAAGACCCGTTCCTGAAGAAGATGGAGGCGGTACTGGAGAGTTCTCTCGCAGCATCGGGGACGCCCCCAGTGCTGTATGAGCGTTGAGGCCCGCCCCCAGTGCTGTGAGAGAGCTCATTTGCATACCAACGAAAACCGGATTATATACCGAACAGCGGCGCGGAGAAGACATCTAAAGGTAGGAGAAGAATAGACTTTCTTAAGGCTCTTCCTACGTGGTAGGCAGAAAAAATTCAGTGTTAATGATAGGATCCCTTTAATGCATCATACCTGTGTTTACTCCATGCGCCCATAGCCTTATTCTAATTTACTTTATGGTACCTCCGGGCTGGAATGGAAAGTTCTAGATATTTACCCAATTCCTGTCCATAGGTACTCAATTCTGCCCAGACCCCTAATAGTTGATAAAGATGCTTCCCACACAATTGTGTACCCCAAACACAGTAGCTATGCCCCCTGAGTGTCTCCCTTCCCCCAAAATATGGATACCAATCTTCTGCACCACCCCACAGTTGGGATGCCTTTGAATATCCCCGCTCCCTCACCCATCACAATATAATTAGAGATGAGCGAACAGTGTTCTATCGAACACATGTTCGATCGGATATCAGGGTGTTCGCCATGTTCGAATCGAATCGAACACCGCGTGGTAAAGTGTGCCAAAATTCGATTCCCCTCCCACCTTCCCTGGCGCCTTTTTTGCACCAATAACAGCGCAGGGGAGGTGGGACAGGAACTACGACCCCGGGGGCATTGAAAAAAAATGGAAAAAGTCATTGGCTGCCGAAATCAGGTGACCTCCATTTTAGACGAATAGTGGATTTCAAATCCGGGTCATATGAGAATGTGAACTTTGTGACTATGAGACAGGGATAGCTGTACAGGCAGGGATAGCTAGGGATAACCTTTATTTAGGGGGGAATGTTATTAAAAATAACTTTTTGGGGCTCTATCGGGTGTGTAATTGTGATTTTTGTGAGATAAACTTTTTCCCATAGGGATGCATTGGCCAGCGCTGATTGGCCGAATTCCGTACTTTGGCCAATCAGCGCTGGCCAATGCATTCTATTAGCTTGATGAAGCAGAGTGTGCACAAAGGTTCAAGCGCACCCTCGGCTCTGATGTAGCAGAGCTGAGGGTGCACAAGGGTTCAAGTGCACCCTCGGCTCTGCTACATCAGAGCCGAGGGTGCGCTTGAACCCTTGTGCACACTCTGCTTCATCAAGCTAATAGAATGCATTGGCCAGCGCTGATTGAAGCAGAGCTGAATCTGTGTGCTTAGCTCAACTACTCCACCGGTGTAGTTGAGCTAAACACACACATTCAGCACTGCTTCATCACGCCAATACAATGCATTAGCCAGTGCTGATTGGCCAGAGTACGGAATTCGGCCAATCAGCGCTGGCTCTGCTGGAGGAGGCGGAGTCTAAGATCGCTCCACACCAGTCTCCATTCAGGTCCGACCTTAGACTCCGCCTCCTCCGGCAGAGCCAGCGCTGATTGGCCGAAGGCTGGCCAATGCATTCCTATGCGAATGCAGAGACTTAGCAGTGCTGAGCCAGTTCTGCTCAACTACACATCTGATGCACACTCGGCACTGCTACATCAGATGTAGCAATCTGATGTAGCAGAGCCGAGGGTGCACTAGAACCCCTGTGCAAACTCAGTTCACGCTAATAGAATGCATTGGCCAGCGCTGATTGGCCAATGCATTCTATTAGCCCGATGAAGTAGAGCTGAATGTGTGTGCTAAGCACACACATTCAGCACTGCTTCATCACGCCAATACAATGCATTAGCCAGTGCTGATTGGCCAGAGTACGGAATTCGGCCATTCAGCGCTGGCTCTGCTGGAGGAGGCGGAGTCTAAGGTCGGACCTGAATGGAGACTGGTGTGGAGCGATCTTAGACTCCGCCTCCTCCAGCAGAGCCAGTGCTGATTGGCCGAATTCCGTACTCTGGCCAATCAGCACTGGCTAATGCATTGTATTGGCGTGATGAAGCAGTGCTGAATGTGTGTGTTTAGCTCAACTACACCAGTGGAGTAGTTGAGCTAAGCACACAGATTCAGCTCTGCTTCAATCAGCGCTGGCCAATGCATTCTATTAGCTTGATGAAGCAGAGTGTGCACAAGGGTTCAAGCGCACCCTCGGCTCTGATGTAGCAGAGCCGAGGGTGCACAAGGGTTCAAGTGCACCCTCGGCTCTGCTACATCCGAGCCGAGGGTGCGCTTGAACCCTTGTGCAGCCTCGGCTCTGCTACATCAGAGCTGAGGGTGCGCTTGAACCCTTGTGCAGCCTCGGCTCTGCTACATCAGAGCCGAGGGTGCGCTTGAACTCTTGTGCACACTCTGCTTCATCAAGCTAATAGAATGCATTGGCCAGCGCTGATTGAAGCAGAGCTGAATCTGTGTGCTTAGCTCAACTACTCCACCGGTTTAGTTGAGCTAAACACACACATTCAGCACTGCTTCATCACGCCAATACAATGCATTAGCCAGCGCTGATTGGCCAGAGTACGGAATTCGGCCAATCAGCGCTGGCTCTGCTGGAGGAGGCGGAGTCTAAGGTCGGACCTGAATGGAGACTGGTGTGGAGCGATCTTAGACTCCGCCTCCTCCAGCAGAGCCAGCGCTGATTGGTCGAGTTCCGTACTCTGGCCAATCAGCACTGGCCAATGCATTTCTATGGGGAAAAGTTAGCTTGCGAAAATCGCAAACTGACAGGGATTTCCATGAAATAAAGTGACTTTTATGCCCCCAGACATGCTTCCCCTGCTGTCCCAGTGTCATTCCAGGGTGTTGGTATCATTTCCTGGGGTGTCATAGTGGACTTGGTGACCCTCCAGACACGAATTTGGGTTTCCCCCTTAACGAGTTTATGTTCCCCATAGACTATAATGGGGTTCGAAACCCATTCGAACACTCGAACAGTGAGCGGCTGTTCGAATCGAATTTCGAACCTCGAACATTTTAGTGTTCGCTCATCTCTAAATATAATATCTTATTGCCCCACACCATATTCAGAGCTCCTTATTGTCCTTCCCTACATACAATAGGAGTGCCTTCCCTTCCCCCCAGAAATGCATAGTAGAGATGCCTTTTACTGCCCCTTGAAATTGCAATATGCTGCAACTTACTGGGACAGCGGGACTGCACCTGCAATCCAGGACTGTCCCAGTGGACATTGAATAAACTTTATTGACCATTTGTGAACCTTGCCAGTGTAAGTGGAAGAACGTCGCGTCAGTAATAACCTACGAACCTTGTCTTGCAGGTCTGGAGTAAAACGTTGTATGCAAACTGCTCAAGTCTTACATCGGTGCTGGAACAACCGGCCGACGGCACCAAGTTTGTCTACAAGAACGAAACAACGAAACACGAAAGTGCAACGGTCACTTTAAATATTCTTTAGTGTTTTTGTAAAAAGCTGCTTTTTCTGTAACCTCTTCGGTTTCCCATCCGTCGCCCACGTGCCGAGCGCAGATCCCCCCCACGTCTCCTCACGCGATCACCATCCATCCGCCGCTCGAGCCGTCACAGGTTCCTCTGCTTTAACCATCATTGTAAGATCCTTTTCATCCAAAATCATTCTATGACTTCGCAACACTAGATGTTTACTTTTATTTTAATCATTTTATTTTTTTTATTTTTTTTTCTCCCAAAATCCTTTTTCATAGAATAAGTTTTGAAAAAAAAAAAAAAATGGTGTCTTCCAAAAGTTAGAATAACGTCTAAAAAAAAAACACAAAAAAACATCTAGAACAATTTTCATTTTTTATTTTCGTGATGGTGATGTCATAGGAAAACTACAATTTTTTTTTTTTTTTTTTTTTTAGATTTTTTTTTTTTTATGTGGTTTTTAACTTGCAATGAATATCAAGGCTGCTATACTAGTTTTTCGTGTTGGAAAACTATCGGTATTATAATAAGTTGTATAATAGCCACCGGTTTCTGTAAAAGCACAAAACACCTTTGTGTCTGTTATTTCATTCTTATTTTTTTTTTTTTTTTTTTTTTTTTTTTTTTGAGGGCATAAAATATATATATCTCGAATATATATTTTAGCACTGTAGGGAGACCTCTACGCTACCACAAATGTCCTGGGCAACCAGACAATCACAAATACACACCGCACCACTATATACCCAACATCTGGCGATCGCACTGGGCGCCGCTAGGCCGCCCGCGGTCGGGTTTTACTCTAGTTATGACATGTTGTATTTGTGAGACGTGTTACAGTAGAAAGCCTGAGTGTTCTGTAGATAGAACAATACAAAGTTTGCATGTGTGTTTAGGCATCGAAGATTATTTAGTCATAAACCGTTAGCCCGCTGCCGACCAAATGGCGGCGCAGCGAGGGAAGACGCGTTTTTCGGTAACCGCCCTCGACGGTCCGGTCAGGGCCTATATTTTGATATTTGTCTCCGCAGCAGGTAGACAAAGCCTTAGTCATCGCTGTGGTGTTATAGCCGTTTTCCTGACTGCAGACCGATTTCCCCCTGATATTTATTTAGCGATGTGCTAGTTACGTGACTCCGCCCCTTGCCCCTCCCCCCGTGCACTGTCCTATTGATACCTCAGCTTTGCACTGAAGTTTGGGAAAATATCTAGCTGTAGAAATGGCAGAACCCGATGAATTGCACACAAATCTGAGCAATTTCATAGAATTTTTTTTTAATTTTTTTTTTAAATGCTTATTTTGGGGGAACCAATTGGTCAAAATAAATTTCCATAAATTGTTGTAGTCCTTGTTACTGCTCTGTTATAATCATCGACACCTATTCTTTATATATGGCAACAAAAAGGGAAGGATCACATTGTAGCCATGTTCCCTGTGAACCTTGATATGGCGCAATTTGCATTGACGGGCACAAATTTCTGGTTCTCAAATTCAACTTGGTTCGGATTATAGAGACAGTCTTAAGACTCCAAGCACACAACCGTAGTTTTGGTCTGGAGACATACACAGCCGTAGCTTAATGGATCCATGTGGGGGCCGTAGGATCGCGCTTGTGGCTCGAGCAAGTCGATTTCCTGTTCGTTTTACGGCTTGGTCCATCTATTCTGTTGAGTAACCCTAACGGCACATGGATGCCATCTATGTGTGTCCGTTCCCTTTTTTATGGGCCCTTTGGTATTGTATAGACTTTGTACACCTATGAAGCTGATACTTCCCTTTACATTGATGTTGGCCTCCCTTAAAGGGACAGAGGATGGAGGACTATGGGCAGAACTTGTAATAGTAATGACGTGACAGCAATAAATTCTTACAATTCCCCTGTTCAGATGGATTCTCTGCTGTAAATTTTATATAGGAGCGCAAATTTTTGCAAAATTACGCAATTTTATAAAAATCGATAAAACAGCATGTTTGGTGGATGCGGCAAGATGCGAGATTTCTTCATTTGTTACCAAAATGGAATTTAGCTCTAGATATAGAAAACCTAGAATGACTGTCTATAGTCGCCATAGGTCCTCTTCTGCAGATTCTGAGTTATTTGGGTCTCTTAAAGGGGTGAGGATTTACTAATATACACCCCAGTTCCCTGTCGTGGCATTTCTTACGTTATTATTGAGTTACTGGAGGTCAGAAGTCTTCTGTCTCTGCTTTGACTTTTGGCCACATGGCCGACCTCCCTCTGCTCTGTGCATGATAAGTCGTTGATCTTGGTCATCGGGGGGGGGGGGTTAAGAGAGACTTCCAGTCCCGCATAGCTCTCTGAGACTGTAAGAATCGGCATGACAGGGGACTGCGGTGTATATAATAAGTTTATTGGTATGGTGTAGTGAGCGCACTGCACACCGTTTCGTCCCTGCATGATCCGTTTAAGGCGTATTCACACGTGTCCTTTTTCACATGAATTTAGGAATGGGTTCTACATCTAAATCTGAATAAATTCCACATGTACAGACACGTTCTCAGTCATAGAAAATGTGGATTTCCACTGGTGGCGTAAACAAAAAATTTTAATGGAAATTCGCCCCATTGAGTTTAGTGGGGCGAGTCTGCTGGAATGGAAATTGCGGAAATAGACATCTGATTTCATTCTGACCTCTGAACATAGCCTTACATGGGGGACAATCACTAATGGCAGTCTCTACATAACCCAAAGATATACAGATTTACAATTTCTGTCTCCCTTTGTAGCACCTGTGTCAGTCTTCACCATCATTTTGCATTTTATTCATAGCTCAGGATCAATAGAGCTATGATACTGTGTTAGAAGCTGTGCTGAAGTTGTGGCCGAACAGATGACCATGGACTGTGAATGTCACGTCGAAGGCAGTGCAGTTGTTCTGTAATAGTAGGTAGCACAACGTATAGTATATGTAGAGTCATTGGCAATGGACGGAACGTGTCGGAGGCTGCAGGCAACTTAAGGGTCCTGTCACAAAAGACTGGCCTGTAGGTAATAAGATTGAGGGGGTGGGAGCTACTTCCTATAGTCAACTTCCTGGTGGGAAGTCGGTATAGAGTCTTTCATAGATTACGTCCCCTGCAGATTGCTACTTAGAACATGGCGTATTCTGAGAGAGTCTGGAGTAATTGCTAGAAACGGTTTCAAGATTAAAGTCTATGTTCACCTTGTGGAATTTTTTTTTATTGCGTTAAATATTATTGGCTAGAAAACATTTTTCAAATAAGGTTTTATTTAAAACTAGCCTCTGCCCGCGACTTCGTCTGCGTCTTGTTGGCGTCGATGATCCACCTATATTCAGCAATTTGCTGCCGTTGGTGGTTTGCCTGCTCCGGTGTTTCGGCAGCTCTCAAGCTGTCCTATTGCTGAACTTGTTCCTCACACCGTGCCTGTGATTGTTCCGGCATCTCAGCAGGTGGCTGGCCATATAATGAGCGCGTTGTTGGCATTGATGATCCCCGTCAGCCCCGCTTGAGGAGAGCTCTGTGACTTCTGGCTCCTTCATAGTTCTCGTTGTTTTAGAATTTTGCGACCGACAAATTAGATTTTCTTATTCCCGGCATGTTTAAAAGTAGCAAACTGCCAATTTGGATTAAAGGTGTTTTCCCATCCAGTGTGTCAGCACTGCCTGGGACAGATCAGATAATATGCAAATGTATGTACAGAATGGACTGAGGGTTAGTTGAGTGTTTACATAGAGAGATAACAGTCTTGGGACCTGAGATAAGCTGCTGCAAGAGCAATGTAATATAACATGTGAACATAAATTCATAACAGTTGTGAAGCCATGTTATTTACCGGGATAAAAAGTAGCCTATGTTTCAATCGAGGTTACAATCTATCTATGTGCTGAATTTAATCTAAATCCGTTCAGCCGTTTTTGTGTGATTGAGGAACAAACATCCAAACACACAAACATTTGCATTTATAATATTCGCCTGCTCTCCGTTCGAGCTTCTCTTTCCCCCTGTCACCGAGATCTGTCTGATAAGCCATCTGATGGTTCATTCTGTGAGTGTTATCTCTGTTGTCCACATTGAATTGTTAGTAGTTTAATAAAGTTACTGAGCACTTTGGACAACAGAGATAACAGTCACCGACCGAACCATCAGGCGGCTTATCAGACAGATCACAATGAGAAGGGGAAAGAGAAACTTGCACTGAGAGCGGGTCAAGACTGCAGAATTTTTAATAAAACCCTATTTGAAAAATGTTTTCTAGCCAATAATACATCTAATGCAATAAAAAAATGACCAAGTATACATAGACTGTAAAGCAACGTACGAATTACAGTGTAGGGCTCCTTTAAGCGTCCTGTAGACTAGATAGGATCTTCTTTGTACATCGTTGGTTTTCGCAAGTTAGACCATAAAACCCAAGTTTTCTGTGAGTGCTTCATTTTACACAAATCGCTGTTACAAATATCAGAATCCCAATATGACCCCCTCTAAAGGTCAAACCAATGTGAGCTCCGCCCCTCTGACTCCTCCCGTCTACTAGGAGTCAGACGTGTAAGGCAATTACGTGACGGACTCTCCTGAATGGGTGGCAAGCAGGGGTCCCATGTCATTGTAGGTGGCCTTCCAGAAATCGGTAAAAGGCCACCACTGTAATCCTGTAAACCTGGTGAACGTATTATACCGTGTAGTAGATGTTATGTCATTGGAAAGTGTTATATTCTAGGATGTCAGTATTTTAGGGCAGCTATCAAAGCGAAGGGAGGTAGGACATAAAGTCACCATGAGCGAGACGTAAGATGCCCAGTGTGTTATAAACCAATCCATTCCTCCAGACTAGTTGCCGATTTTCCTTAGTATCCGCATTATGTATGGTACTAATGTCCACCTTTTCTATACCTTCGTAAGGGTCGAGCTTCATTTTGTTTTTTATGTATAGAGCTGGATGTGCTAACATTTTGCCTGTCGCCTCCCCCAGGGGGCGCTAACTATATACTGACCATGGGACCTCCCAAGTCCATGAGGTTAACTCTGGCCATGAGACCTCCCAATATACGGCAGAATTATTAAAGGTGTTTTCTGTGCCTTGTATATTGATGAGCTATCCCTAGGATGGGTTATCAGTGGAGGACTGACCCAGGAACCCTGCAGATCAGCTATTTTTTTATTCTGTACTGATGACTTCAAACTCATCTGTCATGGTATAGCAGCAATGCTCGGCGCTGTGCTTAGAACGCAGTAAGGTGGCTGCCGCACTCACTCTAAGCTGTAGCCTCTTCAGCCAGCTGATCTGTGGGGGTACAAGGTGTCAGACCCCTTTCGATTATAGACCGAGGTCATCAATATGTCGCAGAAAACCCTTTTAAGATTTCAGAACCTCTATATTCAGATGCATCTCAGACCAGCAGAGGAATTAAGACTGCCATAGGCAACATCAGTCGTAAAGGGAACCTGTAAGGGCTATTTGGGGAACTAAACAACCCAAAGGTCCTTATGAACTGGTGGTTTAGTGTCCCAAATAGCCTACTCCTAACTCTGTTCGTGGCCACTTATAAAAACAAAAAAAACATTTAGACTTCTCCAGGGATGAGTCTCATCGGACTCTGATCTGGTGCTCCCTAAATCTGCGCGCCTATACGCTGGAGGCAGGGAGGTACACTTTGGGTATTATGCACCTTGGCCAGTAAGGACCTGTGGGTGGTTTAGTGTTCCAAATAGTCCTCACAAGTTCCCTTTATTAAATTCCCCCTATGGCTGTGTGACACGATTTGGAGCTCCACTACTATGAAGACAAGTTTTTTTTGGGGGGTGGACATCTCTGCTAAATTATGTAAACTCATCTTTACGGGACTTTAGGGTCCAAAAACCTTTAGATCATAGTCCTTAGGGAGCGTCCTTGCGTTTGCATATATTCTCTATAATCGGAGACTCGTCAGTGTTATTTCATGAAGCAATCCGCACCAGAATATTTTTCACTGATTCTT
Organism: Leptodactylus fuscus; assembly: GCF_031893055.1. Lineage (NCBI taxonomy): Eukaryota > Metazoa > Chordata > Amphibia > Anura > Leptodactylidae > Leptodactylus > Leptodactylus fuscus. The sequence goes on along the minus strand of NC_134266.1, from coordinate 273,639,882 downwards.
GGCTCGGCCATATCCGAGACCACAAAATATGGATCACTTTCTCCCCCCTTATCTATGTGCATATTCATATTTGTGGCTCCATAAAAGGGCCAAAGGAGGCGAAACACTAAAAAAAAAAATGGAGGTAAAAAAAGACCGCCAAACCATTCCTTATATAGGCACCTTTAAACGTTGGTCTCTAAATTTGGGGCTTCCCAGTTGCAATGGGTTAGGAAACAAAAAATTTCAGCCCCGGTAAATTGCCAAATATGAATATGATCACAAAGCTGCTACTTGACCCAGTCTGCATAGGGTTCGAACTGCTCTTATGTAGTTATGTTTCAATATGAAGAATTTTATTTTTTATTTTTTTAATAATTTTTTTAAATTTTTTTTGCTTCATTTTTGGAAAGGTGAATAAAGGCAAGGATAGTTTCTTTAACATTAAACGCGTCCCATCTATCCGAAGGGGAATACGAAGTAGTTATATCGGTGCAGTATGACATATATCCCATAACTACGCTGGCCCTTATCTATATATAATAATAATAATAATATAAAATATATCTTTGCTTTAAACATACTGTAATGGCAGGACTTGAATGAAAAAAAAAAAAAAAAAAAAGCATATTCGTAGATTTCTTGGCCCGAATGTCAGCGTCTCGGAGAACACACAAAACACTTCAAGAGACTGATCGGCTTGTATGACGAGTATTTTTCTCTTGTATTTTATGAGCAATTAGTAATTTTTTTGGAATTTTTATTTTTTTTCTGTTCAGTAATTTATGACACTTTTTTAACCATAAGTGTTATTTAAGATTTGTTTTGGACAGTTGATGTTTATTCTACTTATCTAGAGGAAATTTGTGGTTACAGATCATTTCAGAACACAAGACTGGGGGCTTTCTAAGTGTCTGAGCAGGAGCAGCTATTACTAAGGGCCGGTTCCGACGATGTGACGCGGCGCTCATTCTGACACGTAAACGCGTGTTAGAGTCAGCGCTTCAAAACAGAAACCCATTGACTTCAATGGGTGCCGTCTTGTGCGCGTAACACATTGAAATCAATGGGTTAAAAATCCTCCCATTGATTTCAATGTGTAGCGCGCGTAAGGCGGAACCCATTGAAGTCAATGGGATTTTGTTTTGAAGCGCTGACTGTGACACGTGTTTACGTGTCAGAATGAGCGCCGCGTTACATCGTGGGAACGGGCCCTAATTTATTTATTTTTTAATTAAATTCAGTTCCCTATATTATGGCCATAAGATACGAACCCCATGCGTCTACTGAAGCGACCTTAGGTCCCTGGAGCGAATTCCGTGTGGTAGAATATTTGGGGTGTCCGAGTCTTGAACTCTAAGTGGTAGTAATAAAAAAAATAAATCAATCTGACCCCTCTATAAAGCTGGTCATAGACGTGAGATTTTGGATGCCCATGATTTGGCCGTTTGATCGATGATGGGATCATTCACGCGAATGATCCCAACATCGACATTATCAACCGACCTGCCCAATCCAAAAAAAAAATCTGCACAAATTGGCTGAAGACCATCTAAAAACGGCCAACCATGCCAAACCCTGATATTTTTGGCCAACCACCAGCAAGGACGTTCTTCCTATTTTCTATTGTTGCCCAGAATCGCCCATTTTGGCCAGCCAAAGTTGAATGGGTATGGCCAGGTTAATATTGTATTTTGCATATTGACACCAGGGGGCAGCAGTTTTCCCATCTGTACCTCCTGGGTTGCAAATGTTTTAGGTTCTAATGGAAGGGGGTGGACAAGTTTAGATAAAAACTGATGCCTCTGGTCTAAAAACAGTGCCACGCTCGCCCATAGGTTGTATGTGGTAGTGCAGCTCAGCCTCATTTAATTGAATGGAGAGGGTGTAATGGTGGGCCCAACTGTGATATTTTTGGAAGGGCGCGTCCTTGCCCTCCTTAAGTATACACTCATTCTGCAGCTTTTTTTGGAAAAAAAATGGAAAACATGGCTGCTTTTTCCCCAGAAACAGCGCCACCCCTAAGCATAGTTCATGTTTAGTACTGCAGATCAACCGACACCACATTGAACGAGGCTGAGCTGCAATAACGCACCTTCTTTAGCAGATGTAGTGCTGGTTTCAGAAAGCGGTCGTGTTTTTTTTTTTTCTAATCTTGGGGAAAACCCTCTTCGCAATACATTTTGCAATTTTTTAACAAAAAAACTAAATTACAGCCTGGATTTCTTTTCTGACATTATTGGGTGGGGTAAAATCAATCAATCAATCGGAGAGTCTTCCAAGTATGAAGGTCCAGCTGCTCCTTGTGAGGATCTGTGAAGGCCCGGCAGCTCTTGTTTGTGAATATGAGGTGTAAATCTGTTTGTTATTTTACAGATCATTTCTAGATCTCCCTGAAACATTTAAGCCAAGAGTTTGTAACTGTATGATATTTACTGTAAGATGTAGAACATTCAATAACTATTAAAATGTTTCCATAAAACCAGATCTCCATTATTTCCATGTCTAACAAACCGTCACCTGCATGTTGTATCTGTTCCATCGGGGGGTTGGATTGTAGGGAGGGCATGCTCGATGGCTACTCTGGGGCCTCCGCCTATATAAGGCTCACTCTAGTTTCACACTTGCACACTTGGCGACCCGGAAAAAGGAAACCTGATCTGCTTACAAAGCGGTTACCCACGGACCTCATAGAGTATAATGGGGTTATGCGGACAGAAAAGTCCTGCTTGCAACTTGATTTTGCATACTGATGATCTGTGAGGTCCTACACCTTGAATCCCTGCACGTATCCGCCGTTGCAGCAGCCTCTGGGTATACAAACAATAGTAGTTGCAGAGTATTCCCACTGCATAGCAGTGGTTGCAGGGAATTGCAGTGCCAATCCGTGTATGCTAGTTTCACACCTTCTTCAGGCTTTTCATTGCTGAGGTCCATCGAGGACAATAACAACAGACTAATAAATAATCCGACACATGGAGGACAATGGACTTTTCTCTCCACATTTTTAAAGCGGATTTGGGGACGGAAACCTTAAGCGTAGATCATGCGCAGGGGTGAACCCTAGCCGAAGATGGCCAGAGTGTGGTAGTTATGGGTAACCTATAATACAAACCTTATACAGAGCCATGATATGTCTCGTATGTTTCTCTAAGAATCTAATGTCCACTCCTAGGTCTCCTGTTTCATACAGCAGCATATTGAGCTCTGTGTAAATCAGTGGGGGACCGCTAAGGCCCTATTCACATCTGTATTTGGGACACCCCCTACCCCAAACAGAAACCTATACACATTAAAAAGTGGTTAGCTGGGAAACCCGCAGACCCCATAAACTATAACGGTGCCCATGTGATTTCTACACGAAACATGCAGAGAGAAAGGTCCTGCACTTTTCTCTCTGCGTGTTTTTTTTTGTTGGAGGAAACAACATGGACTCCATTATAGTCCATGGGCTCTGCGGGTTTTCTTAGGTAATCACTTTTTATTGCGCATAGGTTTCTGTTCGGGGGGTCCCCAACCGAACTCCCCGAACGCAGATGTGAACTGGGCCCCACATAGTTGGAGGGACCCTATAGACTATAATGGGATCCATTGAGTGTCTGTTCTTTTTTTTTTTAAAGGGGCTCTATCAGCAAAATGATGCTGCTAGAGCCCCATATATGCGTGAATAGCCTTTAAAAAGGCCATTCAGGCACCGTAAAAGTTATATCAAACTACCCCCCCCCCCCCCGTTTTAAAATAAAACCCTAAAACAGAATGTGATAAACTTACTGAACGTGCACGATGGGCGGGCATTCAGGGTCCGACGCCTTCTTCCTCCACGCCTCCTCTTCCTGCGATGTCCTCGGGTCCCGTCCTCCTCCAGCGCTTGTGAACTGACATTTACTAAAAAAAAAAATGGCCTGGGTGCATGCGTAGTAGCATGCTGCTTCTACTACTGCGCATGCGCCCAGGCCATTTTTTTTTTTAGCAAATGTCAGTTCGCGAGCGCCGGAGGAGGATGGGACCCAAGGACATCGGAGGAAGAGGAGGCGTGGATGAAGAAGGCGTCGGACCCTGAATGCCCGCCCCCCGTGCACATTCGGTAAGTTTATCACATTCTGTTTTAGGGTTTTATTTTTAAAACGGGAGGGTAGTTTAATATAACATTTACGGTGCCTGAAGAGCCTATGTGGAGCTCTAGCAGCATGATTTTGCTGATAGAGCCCCTTTAAATGAACAACAAGGCCAGAACAATATGTATGGATTTGTACTACAAAAAGTGCAGGATGTGTTAGGGGACTTCCTCTGCCTACCACACTTCTGTGTTCCCCCAAAAGTCATGTCTACCAGAGAATAATCATCTTTATCCCCAATTGGGGACAATCTAATTAACTAATTAAACAAATGGTCTGGGAGTTTGGTCCCATTATAATAGTTGGGCACTGGTACTGCAACTCTGCTCTCATTGGCTTCAGTGCAGGGCAAAGAGCCACCTGCTTCTGACTGGTGTCTAGAGTACTGCATGTCCGACTGTGTCCAGTTTAAAAAACCGCATAAAACGCTCACCGGCGCACACCTTTCAAACCCATTCCAATGAATGGGTTTGAAAGATTCCTTGCAGCTTTCCGTCTCCTGCTCTGTTTTGTGCAGGAAACAGAAACCTGCAAAATGGACTCCCGGACGCAGATGTGAAAGAGCCCTTAATTTAGATTTTTTTTTTTAAACAAAATTTGTACCCCATACAAAAAAGGTAGCTGACCTCTGGCCTAGTGCATGCAACTTAAGTGTAACCTAAGTTTATAAAACATCTGACTCCTTTAAGTGTATTATTACCAACGATGAACTTGATTTAAAAAAAAAAAATCCAGAATAACACATTTCATTCAAAAATATTTTTTATTAACATAAATGAAACATAATATAAGGCAATACATTACCACATGGAAGATACATTTTGCATTCTATCAATGCTATTAAGAAAAACCTTTGACATAGAACTTTTTTTTAAGATCATATCATATACTGAAGAAACCTGCTCCCAGTATATAATGTACTATGCATAAACCAGTCCTGTAGCCCAATTACATAGCGAGTCCTTTCATAAATTCTCTGCGTGCTTGTTACAAATGTTTTTAGTCCACTTCTTCAATAACTGGACCTGTGTTGCTGCCCTGTCTTGCTTGGGCACTGCAGCTGGTGCCAGGCCTTCCTCCTGCCATCCCACTTGCTGAAGCAGCTCCTTGGTACAGCTTGGTGATGATGGGATTACACACCTTCTCTAGCTCCTTCTGCCGATGTACATACTCCTCTTTCTCAGCTAACTGGTTCTTGTCCAGCCATGATAGAGTCTCATTACATTGCTCCACAATGCTCTTCTTATCTCCAGGACTTATCTTATCCCTTACGTTGTCATCTTCCACTGTGCTCTTCATATTGAAGACATAGGCCTCCAGGGAATTCTTGGCTGCAATCCTCTCCCTTTGGACATCATCGTCTGCCTTATACTTCTCAGCCACTTGCACCATTGTTTCAATCTCCTCTCTGCTCAGCCGGCCCTTGTCATTGGTGATTGTGATTTTGTTCTGTTTACCTGAACTTTTGTCAGTGGCAGACACGTTGAGGATACCATTGGCATCTATGTCAAAGGTTACTTCAATCTGTGGCACTCCACGTGGGGCTGGGGGTATGCCAGTCAGTTCAAACTTGCCCAGGAGATTGTTATCCTTGGTCATTGCTCTTTCACCCTCAAACACCTGGATGAGGACTCCTGGCTGGTTGTCAGAATATGTGGTGAATGTTTGCGTCTGCTTGGTTGGGATGGTTGTGTTGCGCTTGATAAGAACGGTCATCACTCCTCCAGCCGTCTCTAGTCCCAGAGAGAGTGGTGCTACATCCAGTAGGAGAAGATCCTGGACCTTCTCAGACTTATCACCAGTTAAGATGGCAGCTTGTACGGCAGCTCCATAGGCCACTGCCTCATCAGGATTGATGCTCTTGTTCAGCTCTTTCCCATTGAAGAAGTCTTGAAGAAGCTTCTGCACCTTAGGAATGCGAGTAGACCCTCCGACCAAAACAATATCATGTATCTGAGCTTTGTCCATTTTGGCATCTCTGAGGGCTTTTTCTACTGGATCAAGAGTTCCCCGAAAGAGATCTGAACACAGCTCTTCAAAGCGAGCTCTAGTGATGGAAGTGTAGAAGTCAGTGCCCTCATACAGAGAGTCAATCTCAATGCTGGCCTGGGTGCTGGAGGACAGGGTTCTTTTGGCTCTCTCGCAGGCTGTCCTGAGCCTTCTCAAAGCTCTCTTATTCTGGCTGATGTCCTTCTTATGTTTGCGTTTGAACTCTTCCACAAAATGATTGACCATACGGTTATCAAAGTCCTCTCCTCCCAAATGGGTATCACCAGCTGTGGCCTTCACCTCAAAGACACCATCATCAATAGTGAGAATAGAGACATCAAAAGTGCCACCTCCCAAGTCAAAGATCAGGACATTACGCTCTCCGCAGCTTTTCTTGTCCAAACCATAAGCGATGGCGGCTGCTGTGGGTTCATTGATAATTCTCAGCACGTTTAAACCGGCTATGACTCCTGCGTCCTTGGTGGCTTGACGTTGCGAATCATTGAAATAAGCCGGTACGGTAATAACAGCGTCTTTCACTGGTTGACCAAGATAAGCCTCAGCGGTCTCCTTCATCTTCAGCAACACCATGGAGGAGATTTCCTCTGGAGAAAAGGTCTTGTCTTCTCCCTTGTACTCCACCCTCACTTTAGGTTTGCCTCCATCACTCACCACCCTGAATGGCCAATGCTTCATGTCAGATTGCACCACTGGATCGTCAAACTTGCGGCCAATCAGCCTCTTGGCGTCGAAGACTGTGTTCTGTGGGTTCATGGCCACCTGATTCTTGGCTGCATCTCCGATCAGTCTTTCGGTGTCGGTGAAAGCCACATAGCTGGGGGTGGTGCGGTTTCCCTGGTCATTGGCGATGATCTCCACTTTGCCATGCTGAAAGACGCCAACGCAGGAATAGGTGGTGCCCAGGTCAATGCCGACTGCAACTCCTTTGGAAGACATTATGGTAGAAGTAGATATTCTGAGTGTAAGTGGCGCTGTAGAGCTCTTCTGCTGCTTCGGTTTAGCCAGTCGCTCTCCTTGTCTCAGGTAAGGTGCTAGAAGCCTCGCACTCTCCTTTCTGGTCTCTCTTCTGTTTTGCTGCGGGTGCCGCTGTCATGTCTATTTATACTGTAAGCCGTGTTCTAGCCTCTGAGGTAACAGCCAATCAGCACTCAGGCTCCACACGCTGCTCCGTGCCCAGAGCAACACTCCCGAATCTTCCCTCTGCTGTCAGCCAATCACAGGACAGCTTTGGAGGAGACCCTTCCAGCCGAATCGAGAAACGAGAAGTTCAAGCCAATCAGATTTGCCGGGGAGTGACGTCACTGGGCGGGAACGTTCCCGAAGCGTCTATTGGCTGACAGCTTCTCAGCACGTCTAGTTGCTTCTCGGACTATCTAGCGACGTCTTGTCCGTTCTGTGTGGTAATAATGGCGCTAATAATGATTTCTCTCCTCACCCTCGGTGTCCTCGCTGTCCTGGCGGCTCCTCAATCTCTCCGGTGAGCCTTCACTATATAACATGTCCCGGCCAGAGAGTACAGTCCTGCCCCTGAGGGAGAACTACAAGTCCCAGCATACCATGAGGTAGATATGTAAGGGTAGAGGTAGAACTACTAGTCCCAGCATCATCCTGCGAGGTGGATATGTAAGGGTGGAGGTAGAACTACTAGTCCCAGCATCATCCTGTGAGGTGGATATGTAAGGGTGGAGGTAGAACTACTAGTCCCAGCATCCTGTGAGGTAGATATGTAAGGATGGAGGTAGAACTACTAGTCCCAGCATTATCCTGTAAGGTGGATATGTAAAGATGGAGGTAGAACTACAAGTCCCAGCATCATCCTGTAAGGTGGATATGTAAAGATGGAGGTAGAACTACAAGTCCCAGCATCATCCTGTAAGGTGGATATGTAAAGATGGAGGTAGAACTACTAGTCCCAGCATTATCCCATGAGGTGGATATGTAAGGGTGGAGGTAGAACTACTAGTCCCAGCATTATCCCATGAGGTAGATATGTAAGGGTAGAGGTAGAACTACAAGTCCCAGCATCATCCTGTGAGGTAAATATGTAAGGATGGAGGTAGAACTACAAGTCCCAGCATCATCCTGTGAGGTAAATATGTAAAGATGGAGGTAGAACTACTAGTCCCAGCATCATCCTGTGAGGTGGATATGTAAGGGTGGAGGTAGAACTACTAGTCCCAGCATCATCCTGTGAGGTGGATATGTAAGGGTGGAGGTAGAACTACTAGTCCCAGCATTATCCCATGAGGTGGATATGTAAGGGTGGAGGTAGAACTACTAGTCCCAGCATTATCCCATGAGGTGGATATGTAAGGGTGGAGGTAGAATTACTAGTCCCACCATCATCCTGTGAGGTGGTTACGTTCGGGAAGGATACATGGCTACTTCTTATGTGCTACCTGTTGTGCGCCCTAAGATTTCAGGTTATCTGAGTTCGTTGCAGCTGTAGGTTCGTTCTCACTAGCGTTGCCCTCTCCAGTTTTTAAGTAAAAGTCAACATAGTTTGAGGATTTTGAGCGCACACTGCGATGAAGACTAATGCAAATGTGAACGTAGTGTAACGACGGTGAATGCATTTACATTGTGACTTGCACGTTGGTACAACTGTAACGTCAGTGTGAATAATCCATGGTGATGTGGTTGCAACTGTGTGCGTGTGACATCCAGTTAGGTCTCGCTCACCTCTGCGCCCGGGGTCTCCGTTTTGCAGGTTTCTGTTTCCTGCCTGAAACTGGACAGGAGACAGAAAGCTGCCAGCATTTTTCAAACCCATTCTTTTGAATGGATTTGGAAAGTATCCGGCCGTGAGCGTCGGTGAGCGCTTTGTGCTCTCAGCGGCAAAACCGTTTATTTTTTTTAAACCGTTTTTTTTTTTAAAACTGGACACAAAGTCGGACATGCAAAACTTTGTGTCCAGTTAAAAAAAAGAAAAAAACACTGCAGAGAACACAAAATGCTCACGGCCGGACACGGTCTGCCAGGTTTTAACCTGGATACAGAGATCGGCCGCTGGTGTGAACCCAGCGTTATTTTTATTCGCTTCAATGAATGCAGAGACATCCTCTAATCTTTGGCTGCGCCATGTTGAGCCCAACTTCGCCTCATGGAACATTTAAACTTAAAAAAAAAAAAAAGATCAATTGCTACCCCCCTTTTTTTTCGGATGGACATATAAAGGCCATTCAGGCACCGCTGAAGTTATTTTAAACTACTCCCCCCGTTTTAAAACCCTAAAAAAGAATATGTTAATCCTATCTACCATGGACGGTGGGCAAGCATTCAGGGTCCAATGTCATCTTCAGCCACGCCTCCTCTTCCAACGATGTCCTCAGGTCCCGTCTTCCTCCAGCGCTCACAAACTGCCATTGAAAAAAAAAATGGCGCGGATGCATGCGCAGTAGTAATAGCAGCCATTTTTTATCAATGGCAGTTCGCGACTGCTGGAGGAAGACGGGACCAGAGGACATCTCTGGAAGAGGAAGCGTGGCTGAAGATGACGTCGGACCCTGAATGCCCGCCCACGGTGCACGGTAGATAGGATTTACATATTCTTTTTTTTTAGGGTTTTATTTTAAAACGTGGGTGGAGGGGGCAGTTTAATATAACATTAGCAATGCCTGAATGGCCTTTTTAAAGGCTATTCACGCATATGTGGGGCTCTATCAGCATATTTTGCTGATAGAGCCCCTTTAACATTTAATTCATCCGGGGGCACTGGAAAAAAAAAAAAAAAAGGAGCATACTCATCTGTCCCTGATGCTCCGGTGTCCTTCCGGCGCGTCCCAGTTCTTCTGTTCTGTCGTTGTTTCCCGGGTCTCATCCGGAGATGGCATCAGCCGTAATGTGACCTCTGAGACCAATCAGCGAAGGGTCTGCAATGTCATTACCTGTGACATCACATGTCTTCTTGAGACCAATTAGCATATCTCCAGAATAGACCTGGGAGACGCCGCTGGAGCAGATAAACCGGGAGGACACTGGAGCATCAGGGACAGGTGATGATGATTTTTTTTTTTCTGCCCCCCAACTGACTTAAATGTTAAAAGGGTTGTCCATTTTTTGACTGGGCCACACCTTTAAAGGCCGGGACTATTCGGTGACTTTGGCTGACTCCAGGGTCGCTCTGCAGCTCCTTCACTCATGTTAATGAATGGAGTTGAGTTGTGATCCCTTGTGTGCTGCTCCTAGTCACAAAAATATCAAGCAGTGTTCGATCTTTTTGGGAATAGAAGTCGTGGTCGTGTTACTCTAAAGATTTAAGTTTGTAGACCGGATGTTTTTGGACACAGGGCTACCTAATGTGTATGGGTTTCACAGTATTTAACCCCTTTCCGACATCTGCTGTACTATTAAGCCAGATGAGGATATTTAAATATAGCCACAGGGTATTATATCCTTTAAGGACCTTGGGGTATTCCTTGGGGTATTCCTGTGACACAGAGGGCAAATTCTGCTTTGTTTTACCACTGCATGAAACACAGAGCTTTGGTTGTGACTTACTAGCAGTGGCGTATCTACCGTGGTAGCTTATTCACTTACACATGGGCCAGATAAACACTATTATTATACTCAGGGGGGTCTTTTCATACCCCTTGAGTATAATGATCAGAGGCCCGGGAGAGGTAAGAGAACATAATAAACATGTTACTTACCTTTCCGCGCTCCATACAGGCATCGGGTCTAGTTGTGTGACATCCCTGACGTCACTTGACCAGGACCTGCATTCCAAGTCATGTACATCCATATGATATTAATGATGGCCGACACAACCGAAGACTGTAGCGGAGCCGGAGATAGGTAAGTAACATTGTTTTTTTTTATGTTTGTATCCCCCCCTCCTTGGGTCTCCGATTATTATACTCTGGGGTCTGAAAAGACCCCAGAGTATAATAATTGTTCTTGGGTGTTCATTATGGGACATAATACTGTCTGCAGGGGCCACTATGGGACATAATACTGTGTGCAGGGGCCACTATGGGGGATAATACTGTGTGCAGGGCCACTAAGGGGCATAATACTGTGTGCAGGGGCCACTATGGGGATAATACTGTGTGCAGGGGCCACTATGGGGCATAATACTGTGTGCAGGGGCCACTATGGGGGATAATACTGTGTGCAGGGGCCACTATGGGACATAATACTGTGTGCAGGGGCCACTATGGGGCATAATACTGTGTGCAGGGGCCACTATGGGGGATAATACTGTGTGCAGGGGCCACTATGGGACATAATACTGTGTGCAGTGGCCACTATGGGACATAATACTGTGTGCAGTGGCCACTATGGGGCATAATACTGTGTGCAGGGCCACTATGGGGCATAATACTGTGTGCAGGGGCCACTATGGTGCATAATACTGTGTGCAGGAGCCACTATGGGACATAATACTGTGTGCAGGGGCCACTATGGGACATAATACTGTGTGCAGGGGCCACTATGGGGCATAATACTGTGTGCAGGGGCCACTATGGGACATAATACTGTGTGCAGGGGCCACTATGGGGGATAATACTGTGTGCAGGGGCCACTATGGGGGATAATACTGTGTGCAGGGGCCACTATGGGGCATAATACTGTGTGCAACGGCCACTATGGGGCATAATACTGTGTGCAGGGGCCATTATGGGGGATAATACTGTGTGCAGGGGTCACTATGGGACATAATACTGTGTGCAGGGGCCACTATGGGGCATAATACTGTGTGCAGGGCCACTAAGGGGCATAATACTGTGTGCAGGGGCCACTATGGTGCATAATACTGTGTGCAGGGGTCACTATGGGACATAATACTGTGTGCAGGGGCCACTATGGGGCATAATACTGTGTGCAGGGGCCACTATGGGACATAATACTGTGTGCAGGGGCCACTATGGGACATAATACTGTGTGCAGGGGCCACTATGGGGGATAATACTGTGTGCAGGGGCCACTATGGGGCATAATACTGTGTGCAACGGCCACTATGGGGCATAATACTGTGTGCAACGGCCACTATGGGGGATAATACTGTGTGCAGGGGCCATTATGGGGGATAATACTGTGTGCAGGGGCCACTATGGGACATAATACTGTGTGCAGGGGCCACTATGGGACATAATACTGTGTGAAGGGGCCACTATGGGGCATAATAGAGCACGCAGGAATGTGGTGGTGGTGGTGGGGGTCGGTCAAGGTCTTTGGGGGGGAGGGGCATGTCAAAAGTTTGCCATGGGACCCCTCCATTCCTAATTACCAAGTCTTTGACCTGATCAGCGTTCTCTATAATGAATTACTCCGATGTTTTTCAGAAATTCCTCAGTGTTTATCTTCCATGACTCCACTAGGGGGCAGCAGATCCTTTAGCTGAGCGTCTATGAGCCTAATGGAAAGTTTCTCAATTCTTTTTATTTTACTCAGAATCTGTCACAAACCGGAAAACTCAGCTTGTGATTTATGAAAATGGCAAATTCCTAGAAAACGGAATATGGGTTTTCAGCTGGGAGAACGCGGCGATTACTTGTCAGAACAGAACAATCGCGTTCAAAAACTTCCACATTTAACTCCACAGATGCTGATTCCCTTCACAGTAACATTCGCAAGCTTGTGCAGACAATACGAGCAGGTAAATATTTAATTTGCTTCTTGACTAAAAATATTAGTGATATAGAGTGCCAAAATAATAGCGCCATATAGTGTCTGAATATTACTGACCTTCAATGCCAGAATAATACTTAAAGGGGTTGTCCGGGATAAATGTAAATCCCTACACTAATCTAAACACCCCTCCTACTTTCTAAATAACATAATTTATCAAAAATGTATATTTACCCATATCCCCGGGGTAGTCATGTGACCGCCGCAGGGACATTTTCTGATTATCTGGTGACGATCTGTTTGGGGAATGGAGAAACGGATCGTCACTGGATAATCAGAAAATATCCCTGAAGCGGTCACATGACTGCCCTGGGGATATGGGTAAATATACATTTTTGATAAATTATGTTATTTAGAAAGTCACTATTCCCTATCCACCCCTTTATACTTACCCTCCATACTTCTTCCTGCGAGACGGCGCCTCCTTCTGTAGGCTCACCCTCTTCTCCAAGCGCTGCTCTGCGCACTGCTGTCGATTATACACCTTTAATGTGCAGCTTCCGCATGCGCAGTAGAGTTGGACCATCACTGGAGGAGGGGGAGTAAGGAGAGAGGGTTGACGCTGGGTTCACACCAGCGTCCGGTCTCCGTTCAGAGGTTTCCATCTTCTGCAGGCAGAAGACGGAAACCTGTCAGACCGTGTCCGGCCATGAGTGCTAGTGAGCGTTTTATGCTCTCTGCGGCAAAACCGTTTTTTTTAAACCGGACACAGTCTTGCATGTCCGACTTTGTGTCTGGTTTAAAAAAACAGTTTCGCTGCGGAGAACGCAAAACGCTCACCGATGAACACGGCCGGACACTTTTCAAACCAATTCATTTGAATGGGTTTGAAAAATGCCTGCAGGTTTCCATCTCCTGCCCAGTTTTGGGCAGGAAACGGAAACCCAAAAGCGGAGACCCTGGGCGCAGATGTGAATGAGCCCTTAGTATGGAAGTTACATAGCAGGAAGCTGAACCCCGTAAACAAATGTAGGAGGTTCCAGCGGCTTCCAGACACACCCAGAAATAACTCAAAACATGACGAAAGGTATATGGGTGCATTTATTAATCCATTAATTAATAGTTCTAACGAATTTTTTAAAAAACAAAACATTTTTTGCCTGGAAAACCCCTTTAATGATATACAAAAACAATACAGCCATATGGTACATAATAATTGTATTAAAGGGATCCTATCATTAAAACTGTTTTTTTTCTCACTAACATGTAGGAATCGCCTTAAGAAAGGCTATTCTTCTCCTACCTGTAGATGTCTTCTCCGCGCTGCCGTTTGCTAGAAATCCCGGTTTTTGTCGGTATGCAAATGAGTTCTGGGGGCGTCCCCTATGCTGAGAGAGAACTCTTCTTCTGGCAAGCGGGGGGTCAAAATTCAACGCATGCGCAAGTCAGCTCTGCCGGCGGGCCTATGGCAGAGCCGACTTCACATGCGGGCGCCATTTTTTTGTGGCCGCTTACGAGAGCAGGCGCAGTACGCTCCTGTAGTTCTAGTAGAAGACGCGGTGAAGAGGCCGTTGCTGAAGAAGATGGAGGTGGTGACATCAACAAGGGGACGTCCTCTACACCTAGACCAGTGACAAGGGGACTTCCTCTACACCTAGACTGGTGACAGTGACAAAGGGTCGTCCTCTACACCTAGACCGGTGACAGTGACAAGGGGACGGCCTCTACACCTAGACCAGTGACAAGGAGACGTCCTCTACACCTAGACCAGCGACAAGGGGACGGCCTCTACACCTAGACCAGTGACAAGGAGACGGCCTCTACACCTAGACCAGTGACAAGGAGACGGCCTCTACACCTAGACCAGTGACAAGGAGACGTCCTCTACACCTAGACCAGTGACAAGGGGACTTCCTCTACACCTAGACCGGTGACAGTAACAAGGGGACGTCCTCTACACCTAGACCGGTGACAGTGACAAGGGGACGGCCTCTACACCTAGACCAGTGACAAGGAGACGTCCTCTACACCTAGACCAGCGACAAGGGGACGGCCTCTACACCTAGACCAGCGACAAGGGGACGGCCTCTACACCTAGACCAGCGACAAGGGGACGGCCTCTACACCTAGACCAGTGACAAGGAGACGGCCTCTACACCTAGACCGGTGACAGTGACAAGGAGACGGCCTCTACACCTAGACCAGCGACAAGGGGACGGCCTCTACACCTAGACCAGCGACAAGGAGACGGCCTCTACACCTAGACCAGTGACAAGGGGACGGCCTCTACACCTAGACCAGTGACAAGGAGACGGCCTCTACACCTAGACCAGTGACAAGGAGACGGCCTCTACACCTAGACCAGTGACAAGGAGACGGCCTCTACACCTAGACCAGTGACAAGGGGACGGCCTCTACACCTAGACCAGTGACAAGGGGACGGCCTCTACACCTAGACCAGTGACAAGGGGACGGCCTCTACACCTAGACCAGTGACAAGGGGACGGCCTCTACACCTAGACCAGTGACAAGGGGACGGCCTCTACACCTAGACCAGTGACAAGGGGACGGCCTCTACACCTAGACCAGTGACAAGGAGACGGCCTCTACACCTAGACCAGTGACAAGGGGACGGCCTCTACACCTAGACCAGTGACAAGGAGACGGCCTCTACACCTAGACCAGTGACAAGGGGACGGCCTCTACACCTAGACCAGTGACAAGGGGACGGCCTCTACACCTAAACCAGTGTGTGGTTATAGGTTGGACTTGATGGTCCGTGTCTTCATCTATCCTCATCTACTATGTTACTGTCAGTTACCTGACTGTACTCACCTATGTACAGATGTGAAGTCCATATGAGGAAGGATCAGTACAGTAACGGGGTTTACATCTCCCCAATTCAGTCCAATGGCTTGAGATAAATTTAGTTATCATTAAGGGCTCGTTCACACCTGCGTTCAGGGTCTCCGTACTATGGTTTCCGTCTTCTGCATGGCAGAAGACGGAAACCATAGACCGGGTCCGGCCGTGCGCGGCAGTGAGCGTTTTAGGCTCTCCGCCGCGAAAGCGGATTTTTTTTATCCGGACACAGAGTACTGCATGTCCGACTCTGTGTCCGGATTATAAAACCCGGTTTCGCGGCGGAGAGCGCAAAACGCTCACTGCCGCGCACGGCCGGACAGCTTTCTCACCCATTCAAATGAATGGGTGAGAAAGTCTCCTGCAGGCTTCCGTCTACTGCATCTGTTTTATGCAGGAAACGGAAACCTGCAATAAGGACAGTGAACGCAGATGTGAACGAGCCCTAACTCTTCATTGCCTTGAGAATGAAGCAACATGTCTTATCTACTATAAAAGTTGCCTGGGCACAGACTGCAATAGACTTACAAAAAAACACCCTGCACTATCAAGTCCTACCCTATGAGGCCTCCCTGTGCTCCACCTCGTGTATGTCACTGCCAGCATGTAGCCTCATGTAAGAGGAAATGGTTACGCCACTCATTTACATAGAAGTTATCAGGGTAACTGGCTTGTGTTAATTTCATGAACGTCTGCCAGTCCTACTGCCGGGATTCTGAAGAGAAACTTGGGACAGCAGGGTACAGAGCAGCTGATGGAGATGTGATGGCCGTCAATGTAATGTCAGGGCTCTATAAACCGTTGTTGATGTCACCGGTAACAATTGTCTGGAAACAATGACCCCATTCATTTGTAGCTCTTGTCCTTATTGTCCCGCTGAGAGCCATGGCTTCTGTCAGGGAACTGTCCTATAATAGAGTCACTGCCCTGATCAGCACATTCAGGGCTTGCAGCGAGTTGGCGGCGATCCGACGGACGGTCTGATTGTTAGTGGGATGACATTTTATTTGTATCATAAGCAAAACCAGCTGGGAGGGATTCTGCTCGGCAGTTTTGTTCCTTTTGGTGTCTGATCAATAGGCTGGGGAGATTATTATGTTAGCAATAAAAGAAAGCATTCTGTTGAGTTGATAGTAAAAAGTAATTCTGGGCTGTCATTTCTTAAGGGGGTGTTCAGACCCCTATTTTTATTGTTTAAAGGGTAACTGCTGTTAGAAGTAGCAGCTTTAGTTTTCTGTGCAGGCCCTTCAGTTCACGTCACCGGTGACATCCTGATGGTCCTTAGGGACCCCTGTAGTCAGTTACAGGACTCAGTGGTGACTTCTTATATGGCCCTTGACTGCTGTGAAGGACCATCCCTTTAATGACTTACTTGGATAACATCCGTTTTTACGTCTGGTCTTTAAAAATGGCTCCAACTCAGAAGCAAAACATAACCTCTGGGTCTCCGCAGTTTTACAGTGCAGAGACCCGGCACCAATTCTCATAATCAGAAAAAACTAATTCTTTCACCACCCCACTGATCCGGAGTCTTCTACGTTTCACAACAGCTCCTCTGTGGAGAGATTGTAAGACCTGTCCATACCCTATGCCAGCTGGGAGTCTTATGACGACTCGGTGGGTACACTGATCTCCCATAGTTGCCGTTTCTTGGTCCACATGACTATGACTCCAGCTTTCTGTAGGAGGCGACTACGGAAGTAAGGAAAGTGCAGCGAAAGATGAACAGGATGAATCGCATGTATGGAATGAGGATTTGGGTCTGTTGAAAGGAAAAAGTGGGTGTGAACATTTTTTACAGACATGAGAGCGTTTACTACAGTTCCTGGTGAGCGGATTCCCAGCAGTCATCTGCACGCCGTCACATGAGGAATTTTACAAGAAGTATGAGGAAATTAAGAGGAAGGAGGTTTAAAGGGCCCATAGACTAGATCTGGTGCAATTCATTGAACTTAAATTTCCGTTAGTTATTCTGCACCATCGGTGACTCAGTTTGCCTCCAGAATGACAATGATCTCCACGTCTACTCAAGAGCTGGATCCGGGAGCTGTACTGTACTAAGTTTAGGATTTGTTCACACAGCAAAAGAATAATCAGATGTGTGTTATTGTATCAGAGCCAGAGTTTTGGATTTCTGCACACAGCGTGCCCCATTGGACAGGTGTGATTACACCCCTGTTCCAGCCCCCCCAGGTTCCAAATGAAAATAAGAGGCAGGTTTTCCACATTGGACATATTCTATGGGCCAGAATAAGACACGGGCTACATGGAGACTTTGGTCAGAGACAAAGATCGTTGGGTCCCCTTGCATCTTTTACCATGGTTAGTGAATGGAGTCACATTCAATCATCAATGCCCGATATTTTTGCAACTAGTCGTGTAAGCCTAGGCTAAGCGTAAATCAGACACAATACAAACACACTGCAGTATCTGTGTCAGGGATGTTATTCAGTGCTCATATGCAAATGAAGTGTGTAGGGTTTTTGCTGCAGCTATCTTGTAGGAATCAGCCTCCCTGCCCCCACTCCAGCCTTTATATTGCAAAAGTTGAAACTCCTGTGTTCCATACTGCAAGTTTAACCCAATACTGGCAAACAGTGCTTTTATGGTGTAATGTACAATACAATGGTGTGACTCAAAATTTTCAAGTAAAAGCGATAGACCAAAGTATAGATTGCTTCTATGCCAGAAGTGGCCGAAAACATATCTGTACAAGGACTGCCCGCTGACCTACTGCTCACCTTATCCTAGAAGCCTATCCAAAACTTCTACCTAGTCACATCCTAAACAATACCGCTATTACAGCTCAGCCTTGCCAGGGTTTTTGTGGTTGCATCAATGTGGAAACTGCAGTACAAGTCTACACACATTAGCCCCATTAAATAACCGTGCAAGACCACAACAAATGAACAGATTTCACAGGGCTGACTTGCCGAGGAGGCGGCAGAGACTGCCTAAAATAGCTCTCCAAATTCCTCAGTGCGAATATACCCTTACTTCAACAGGTATCTGAACACAAAACAGACATTAGCCAGGAGAGCATTGTGGGCATGCTCTGACATTATGCTGTGATCATCTCCTCGCTTCATAATAGACGTCACTTTTCATTGTGATCCTACCCTCAAATTCAAGAGTCTGCTGACCCCCTACCCCAGTGTACTCAGCAGAGACCTAGTGTGACTAGGACATTACCATACTTCCTCCCTCATTCAATGGGGAAAAAAAAAAAAAAAAAGACACACCTTTAAATAGCTTATTTTCTGACTAATAGGGATTTCTCCCCCCCCCCCCCCCCCTCAAAAAGGTTCCATAAGACAAGGTCACAAGTCTTCAAGTCATGTAATATTTTCTGATAAGCAGTGACATTAGTAAGAGTCCATAAGCTATACTCCAGTTACTCACTAAGTTACATAGACCGGCGATTCCCAACTGGTACGCCACGATAATCTAGAGGGAATTGGCTGCATATACACCCTTTGTACTACATATAGTTGAATAGAATGGTGGAGCAGGAAACCTTAAGCTTCCTGCTCTACCCTCAGTCATTGACATGCCTGGTGAAGACCTCATGCATTGACGTTCTTTTGGTAAAAATTTGGTAGGGGGTGCCCAGAGTCTGAAGACATGAAACAGAACAAACAGCATCTCAGTTTAAATTAAACTTTATTTAAAAAAATGGTTCAAACATAATGGTCAGTTACATAAAGGTACATGTGAACAATGCTGAAATTTCTTCCATTTACATTAAAAACCCTTAGCCAGGAGTTTAGTTATAGAAGTGGAAAAAAATTCCAGAATGCGAACATGGAGCCGTACAGTACTAGAACCAAGATATAAATAACGTAAAAAAAAAAGTTAAAAGTGGTCTAAATGTTCTGGAGATGGAGCATAGTAAAGAAATAAAAACCTACCCACAGACGTACCCTTGTAACAAGACAATATACAGACTAACATGGGCTTGTGTAGTGATGTTGGCCTGATATTGTAGATTCTAATAGAAGTCACTGTGGGGCGCACAGATGGAGAATGCAAACATGGGACAACTAAAATTATTACTATTTTAGGTCTAGGACGAGGGTTCGGCTCACAAACTGGCTGCTGACAATGCCATGTCCACCCATGAGCACCATTTTGTATACAGAATCAACTACATAACGTTGTAAACAAATCGTTCAATGGAGTGAAAGGCTGCTGGAATACTCTGAAGTGAGATTTCAGCTCTGAGGTCTGCATTATGGTAAATGCAGCTGTGGATAATACAGGATAAGTAATGTATTTAGAAAGACAACTTTATGTAAGTTAATAGTATATATAATGGCATTTGTTTAGGATTTAGCGCCCTCAACCACCATATTGGGACTTGCGTAATCCCAAACTGGTTACCCCCTCCCCCCCATAGAGGAGAGTGGGAGTGATGGAAACAGTGTATCCCATCTAGATGTAATGTTACCATAGCCCCACACATCTCTGGGTTACAGAAATAGCATACAGATTGTTTCCAGGCCTGTTGGTCAGGGTGGTGGCCAGCTATTCTTATCCCTGCCAATCTTTGAAGAGACAGGAATAACTTCAAGTTTACATCAGTATCCATCACATTATGCAGTAAAATAGACAGATAATAAGTGACCGCTCCAGTTTTGGGTTAGTAACAACTCATCATAGGCCTGGTAAGAGGCTATAAATATGTCCCTAAGATGTCAGCCTGGCTCTACGTGGCGCAGTGATTCACTCTTGTGCCCAGTATAGGGAATGGCAGATCAGGTTATCACCCTGCAGGCTTCGTAGTTTATCTTCTACATCGTATCATCTGCCTTAGTCACTGGGGAAGAGTCAAGTAGTTTATCCAGGAGCCAAGAGAGCAGACATTGCAAAACTAAATGTCCAATGAATAGAAACATAAGAGGGATTGTAGATCTAACCATAAAGCGTTTGCAACATTGGTCTAGAATGGAAAGGAAATAAACCCTCTCCCTGGTACCAACATAACAGTGACGGGTCAGGCCACAACATGGAGAACCTCATCGTGCAGTCAGGCAGCACATAAACCAATACAATCTAATTTTCACATGTGCAAGTCAGACACAGATTTTGCTGCCAATTAAAATTCAGACAAAAAAAATAAAAATCTTACAGCATATTTGGACATTAGTCTGCTCCAATTTCTACACGTGGATGTAACACGCACACGGAGGTAAAAACTGGTAGAGACTTGAGCCTGGTCTCCTAGAACTGATGTGCAAAACTGAGCCGGCCCTGAACAAGGGACCAAATATCAATTACAATCGGAGGCTTCTTGTACAAGGAGACGAGGTCAGTCATCTTATCCATGGTCTGAAACACTGTATTGGGGGTCAGTCGTGATATCAACAAGTAGTCCCCCCCCCATTGGCCATCTACTCTGCAGGGTCTGAATAAGACTATAGCACAGTAGGAACTAACTTGAAAGGCCCAGTATATTCCAGGAACGTAGGAGAAAGGTCAGGACAACGGCCATCTTTCAATCGTAAGCACTTGATAATGGATGGGGTATTTCGCACCCTTGTCCAGGCCTATTTTGTACCCTCCATACAAGACATTGTGTCCCAGCAGCCTTAATCGCTCACAGTTCACACAGACTAAGACAAGGAGGTCAGCCAAGGCAAGGGATTAACCCACGATACAGATCACGGTTTACAGAAGCCAGGAGGTGTCAGTGGGCTCGGATACATGATCAGGGTGCCAACGTGGCATTCACATTACATCTGCTTTGTAGGTCAAACAAAGCATGACCTCACCGTAGTAGTCTCTAGTATAACAGTAATAATCTGTAAGCGGAAGGACAGTCTACTGTTAAGGCAATGCCAGGTACCCTTTATGAAGCTACAACTTTTGTGGCTGACAGATACATTTCCTAGACTATTCTCTGAATGTAAAGAGAAGAGATATAAAATCTCTCTGGCTGAAGTCACCACTAGGGGGAGCTCACTCCATTCACCACCTAGTCATGGCCATAGAGACCACAGCAAGTTCACATGGAGGAATTTAAGGCGGCCTGCCTAAATTCATGCTGAAAAACCGGCCCTGTGGCAAAAAGCTGAAGCCTGGTCTTGTCTTTGCATGAAGACAATGGGCGGCAGAATCTACCTCCCAAATGAATCCACGTGAACAAGTTATGAAATCCTCAATTTTAGACCTAAAAGGTCTTGGTGGTAAACAAAACAAAAATCATTTTAAGCAGGTTTCAAAGCACCAGAGATCTCCAGATATTACATAAAGACACAGAAGGTTGCTCAAAAAAAAAGTTACTAAATTCTAGTTATTAAAAAATAAAGTGAATACCAAATACTGGTCCGATGTGCCAACTTAAAGTAACACTGCAAATTCCCAGAACGGTCTGCCATGATCTTAATCTCTTATAGTGTATCTTCTATGCGGCCTACAAGCCCAATAGTCTTCTGCAGACCGGTCTGTAGGGTCACACACTCTCCTCCATAGCTGGTGGGTTAACACTGCAGCATATTGCACCCTACCCAATTCCTACCCTTTAGTGTAAACAGATTTGCAGAATTTAATACATTCTCTCCAGTGATCGTTACCCCTCCTGGTGACTGCAGTTATTGCGCAGACCTTGTTTCCTCTAGATTAGCATTAAAAAATAAGAATTTAAGTTAAAAATAGGGAAAAAAGTAGCAGCAACACTAGTTTGTAGCGTTTTAAAGATGGAGGAAGGACACCAGCGGGGGGGGGCCGCATCCTCTTCGGATCACTTCTGTATTCCCTGAATCTAAAAAGTCCTTGATAACAGGTCAGCAACAAGTCTCATATTAAAAAAATAATCTATATTACTAAATGGACCATGAGAAACTGGTAGCGCAACCTTAGAACACCTTCCACCGCATTTAGCCTTGCAGAAATCCCTGATATGCGTCTCCTATTACAAGATGTTTTATGGTATTGTCCTTGGTAAAACAATAAGGCGTAATATGTGTTGCAATGGAAGCGCTGTAGAGACGGGTCTCTGCCACATTCCACACTTTGCTGCCTCGTCGGCCCTCGTGGGACCAGCAGGAGGACCCTCCCACCACAGCTTGGATAGTTGCAGGTGAATGGCTGGGTGGCGGGAAGGCGGAGTCAGATAACATCCTGAAAAGAACGGGGAAAAAAATTGGGTTAAATTACACTTGAAACTTAGATTGGATGCAATTAAAACAAAACTGGTCTAGAAGTTTTAATCAACTATTGTGATTGCCACAAAATGTTGGAGATGGCAAGTGGGCATTACCAAAAAAAAGTGGGTAGACACATAAGGATATATTTTTAAAGAGGGATTGTTGAAGCTGCTTGTGTCGCCATGTAAATTTCAAGCAATGGAGAGTTGTAGAGTAACCTATAGAAAGCTCTATTATGCAGTTATATGCTCCCCACTGGAGCACTGACCTTTACTATGATGCAAGCAGTGGCCCAGATGGACACCAATTGTGTTGCCCCCAAGAAAGTGACCCACGTGATGGATCTCATCCCCTGCATGCCGCTTGCTACTTTAAGCTAGTGGGAGTGTATGGAATATAGGCCGGGATGTCCCAGGTCTTCAGATTTACTATAACTCATGTGAGTAACACCAGGAATCTACACCAGCCCACGACCTCCCAACAAGGACAAGAATTAGGTTAAGTTTAATGGCAGATTTTGGCACCGAGAGTCACGCAGGGAGCCGTGTCACTCTTGGTCCAAAACCAAAGTCACTGCTTCCCCCTCCGGAGTAGGCTCAAATGAATGGGCCGACTCCGGAGGATGCAGCCGCCAGGCGGACGCCACGGTTCAACGAGCCGCAAAATCTGCCTGAAGGGGCAGCCTGCTTCTTTTTTCTGTGAGCGGCATGTTGCCTGGCGGTCTCCATAGACCACCATTGTGAGGGGACGGATTATGACGTGGATTACACGCCATAATCCGCCCCATCTGTGCCCGAGTGAACGAGCCCTTAAGAGACTGAAGTCTTTGTAAATCTGGCGCATCTAGCACCTATCGGCGAATCGCCAGTTTTAATGAAGCCCCAACAGTAGGGGAGTATCAATGTAAGAGTATCACTGACTTCCATAGACCTGCACTGAGCTTCTTGCTTTCCTGTATGAACAGGGAGCCAGGATTAGAGAGGTCTGCGCTCCAGAGGGGAGCATATAACTGCATAACAAAGCATAGTAACACTATTACTACAGTTTCATATACACACACACACACAATAAAATTATAATTATATACACACACAGTATGTGCATGTATGAGAGGTGTGCTAAGCCTAAATACTGTGAAGAAACCAGTTTGACACCTCAGCCATTTTCATTTGCCTGGAGCATTTTTCGATCTGCTGACGATACAGCGTCATGATCTGATTCACCCTGCATCAGTAATGTTACTCATTCAGGTTACAGGGTTCATCCTCATCCTAAACATACTCCAAATCCGCCACCGGGTCATACCAAGATTTATCAGAACTGAAATATTGTAGATTCAATTCCCACAACTGAACCTACAGAAAAACCCTGATTGAGAATGGATCTACACCAAGCCAAAAAAAAGCCTCAAAGAAGATCCATCAGTGGTGGAAGAGGCGACCGCATCCCCAGCTTGCACCACACAGAGGAGACCGCTCCTTCAGCCCACACGTGACCGCCTAGCGGTCACCTCTTCCGAAATTGCTCTGCGTACACCAAAGTGTTAATTTAATCCTGAACGCCGAGTACAGGAGGATGAAGATTTTAATTGGCAAAATGCATCTGGGAAAGAAAAGCATCAGATCCCCATGGGGGCCGCGACTAATGAGGGACGAAGAACGACCGGGATACGACGAGCCGCACACAGGAAAGAGATGGCGCTACAAATCAAGACCAAGTAAAGCCTTCTTAAAGGGAAAGATTGAGACAGCTACACCACAGTCTGAGCCCATCCAGGACCAAAGCGACATGGGGGTGTATGCAAACAATTTGTAGGCACTACAAGTCCCTGTGTGATCTGAGAATTCGTTTTAGATATGATGTTATTACCTCCAACTTGCTGGTGTCTTCTAGACTCTGATTCTTGGCCCGCACGGTGTTGGACAGCAGCACCCTCTGTTCAGGGACATCGTTTTGAGGAAGGCTTGGGGCGTCCTTGATGTTAGGGTCAGATACAGATTTCATTTCTGACGGATTGGGCTTCTGTTCTGGTATACGGGCAACACGGAACCTGAGTGGTAAAATGGTCGAGAAGGGATTAACGCTATAGCATTCCATATCGGATAAGCTGGGCATGGCCTTGACCACGTCATAGATCGTGACATATGATAAGTGACACCCAGCTGTAATACTGAGAGTTAAAGGGGTTATTCAGGACTCAAATACATGGCTGCCTTCTTCTGGGACGGAAATACAGCATGGCCATGTGGCCAACATTCATTTAATAGGACTGAACTGCGGCACTGCCTTGTGACCAGCGGACACGAGCATAAAACAGCCACGACTTAGAGTACTGCACAAGCCCTTTAAGAAACAGGAGCCATTGACCTCATTAGGCCTTACAACCACGTGAGGATTTAAAGGGTTAACATTTTGCTTGTATGACATACTCTAGTCACATCCAAAGCTGTGCACGGATTTCCTTTAAAAGTGAACACTAAAAGGACAACTACGCAGTTAAAAACCAAAGTTATGAGGTGACATTACAAGTTGCGTAGCGTAAAGTACTTGAATTTGCGGTCCATCAGAATTCGGAATGCAGCTCTGGGAGGGACTGGAGCATTTGTCCGTTTATATATTAAGGACATGATGTACAAGACGTCAAATTTTACTATAAGTAAATCAAAGTGTTTGGCAAGTATAAAAACAGACTAATTATAAAATCGGTGTCTCATGCCTTAAAGGAACTTTTAAAAGGAATAGAGCCAAAGTTTTTTTTTTTTTTCCTGTTTATTGAAATGACTCATCTGTTACTTCGTAATTGTAGATTTTATTTCTATACATGATTATGGAGGTGGCCATCTTGCCCGAAATTCTCCTCTACTCCATTCACAGCATTTAGGGATATGCTTTACAGCCGTCTCTGGAGCCGACACATTGAGGTCTATGGGAGAGTATTCTGGACATGTTCCGTACAGGAAGGGGGAGGAGCTAAGCTGTGATATCATCTGAAGTCAGTAGTGGTGTAATGATGGGGCTCTGGAGTCATCTATAGGAGGCGTTATCTGCTATTGTAATGTCTGATGTAAATTAAGGGGAGGCTGCTGCAAAGAAAACCTCTAGAGAATAGGCAAGAGTCAGTCTAGTGGTTAGGCTTAGTGGCTAAAGTGAAAATTGCAGGACATAACACATCGCAATATTTAACATAAAAACTAATTTAAAATAAAGTTTCCTGGAAACAAAAATATACACAATCATGTACAGTATACAGTAAGGAGTCCTTTACCTGCCCACTGAGAGGATGGTGATCTCTCCTAAGGCCGCCTTTGCGGAGGTGCGGCTGTTTTTGCCATTGTTGTTGGGCCCCACCACGGACTGTGGAGGAGATATGACCTCAGGCCACTTCTTTTGGCTACAGCGAGTGCAACAGGTGCTGGAGCGGGACACTGGGCCCTGGATCGTGTGCAGATGGTGCTGGTGTTTGCAAAGGTTCGGCATCTGGGGCAGGAGGTGAAGCTTGCTGGAAAAGGAAGGAGAGGAAAGATACAGTCATGGATTTTAAGAGACGTTTTCTGTTCAGCCATGTTCTGTTAAAATTTTGTTGGTGGAAAGCTGCGTGACAAACATGGCTGCCATTACAGATATGCTGCATGGGGTGTGGAATGTGTCATTCAGGCGTAGACATCTCTACTGCGTGTACGGTTTTTAGTCTTCTGAGGGCGTGTGTGAAATTGCAGAGGATCAATGACATGGGATGGGTGGCGGCCCTTTAATAAGGTCTCATTTTTTAGTAAAGCTGCTCCCAGGGGGAAGGGGGGGGGGGCGTAGAAAGAGTGACCTCAGACTAATGGGACAGAAGAAACCACCGGGCAATGACAGATCCGGAAATAATCAGTTCATCTCTGTAGGGGTCAGATAGACCACAGACCAGCTGCTCGAAGCGGGAGTGCGCTGGGCCTGTGCCAAAGGCTAGTGACATCACATTCATTTGTCATGTGGCAGGTGTGCTGCTCAGTGCTATTTGAGTGGGTCTGAGCTGCAGTAACACATACAGCTACTATATAACGTACAATCTTACAATCCTGGATTACACATTTAAAGGGATCCGATCAGTAAGTCATTTTTTTTGTCCCCAACACGTAGGAATAGCCTTAAGAAAGTCTATTCTTCTACCGTTAGAGGTCTTCTCTGCGCCGCCCTTCGGTATATAATCCAGTTTTCGTTGGTATGCAAATGAGTTCTCTCGCAGCACTGGGGGCAATCCCTAGCGCTCAAACTTCTTCATGAACGGCCTCTACTTGTGTCTTCTTCCGGCGGTGGCTTCAAACTTCTAGGCCTAGGGCAAAGCCGACTGCGTATGCCCACTGACCACAAGAAAATGGCCGCTTGCACAGTATTGTAAGCGGCCATTTTTTGTGGTCGGCAGGCATGCGCAGTTGGCTTTGCCCTAGGCCTAGAAGTTTGAAACCACCGCCGGAAGAAGCCATTCCTGAAGATGGAGACGGCGCTGGAGAATTCTCTCGCAGCATTGGGGACGCCCCCAGTGCTGCGAGAGAACTCATTTGCATACCGACAAAAATTGGATTATATACCGAAGGGCAGCGTGGAGAAGACATCTAAAGGTAGAAGAAGAATAGCCTATTCGGAATAGGCTATTCCGACATGTTAGGGACAAAAAACAAAAAAACAAAAAAAAAAAACACTACTTTTAATGAGAGGATCCCTTTGAAGGGGTTGTCCAGGATAAACCGATTTTTCTAATCTAAGCTTTAAAACACTTGGGTACACTTTGGATCTTCCATGAGATAGATATAGAACCCCAAAACACTCACTTCTGAGGGGACTTGTTTCCCATTGTGGACGTCTGTTTGTTCTGATATTCCTTCAGTAGTTCTTCCAAAGCAACAGCATTTTCTAAAGGGAAAAATTTAGAATACATTGCCTCATTATCGTCATTCCTCCTTAAGACTGGGTTAAAAAGTCACCAAAATGGATGCAAGGGATTCCTGATGGGCCCAGTGGTTCCAAGAACAAAATCACCGCAGCTCTAGAGTTCCCATTAGTTTTTACTAACCTTTTTTCTCCGTGATAAGACGCACAAGGACCCCGATGGTATCTTCATTCCCATTCTCTTCCAACAAGATGTTAGCTAAGGACAAAGAAAGGGTCAATTCACTACAAGTTCATACCAGACTATCCTGTCTACATACGGCATGTGTGCAGATCCTGCGCTCACACCAGAAATGGTTTCACTGCGACAGGACACTCCATGGGGACTTCTTAATTGTAGTGAGTGATGACTAGAAGACAAAACCCATTTCGTCTCAATAGCAACAGCTAACCAGAGACCCTGAAGGTCGGGCGAACGTCATTAATGTAGACGGAGCAAGGACTAATTGGATGAAATCGTTACTACGGTCATTTAGATTTTCTGGAGTAATATCAATGGGGACAAGGGCCTGAAGAAGGGACAGAAAACCTGCAGTCTGCTCCATAGAGGAAAGCAAATTAAAGAATATAAGAACAGAAAGAAATCCTATACAATAAATAATTCAAGTTAATCGTGGAGTTACACTAATAATCCCATGTAATCCATGTATGGGGCATACTTAGCGGTCGAATCCCTTCTACTAGGGGAGTCTGTTCACTTATGGTATAAAATAAAACCAAAATACCAGACCCATCTCGTGACTCATGGACCTCACTGACTATAGGAATATGCTCGCGCTGCCGACAACCTAAACAAATTCCCTTAATCTGGCATCGACAGATTAACCCAATTTGGTATATCTACTGTCCATGCAAGGTCCAATTGAATCCAGAAGACTTTACAACACAAGTTAGAAACAATGAACTTGGAGACTGAATCTTATACATGCGGCTCAGTACTGAGGATAATTAGAATAGGCCTAGATTGTTCTCAGCTCCTCAGAGATCCATAGCCCCCCCCGAGGGAATGCACATCTGTGGTTTGCTACATGCTGTTATTCCCGCCTTGACGTCATACGTGTACCCAAGCAAGACACGGAAATCAAGCAACCATTGCCACCTTCATACGGTTCATCTCGCCATAAGATCTTATAGGTAGTCTGATACTTACCATCCTTCTCTGGAGTGGCCTCTTCATCCACCTTCTGAGAGGTGCAGCGATAGCCCTTCTTTTTCAGAATGTTGCATAGTAATATACCAGACAGACCCATCATGCAGAAGACTGGTACTATAGCCAATACCGCATACTGTGTCCCCGAATCCTCCTTGCCCCCTTTGTGTGTACTGTTTTGGGAGGCCTTGTGCTCGGGCTTACTGGGAGCCTCTAATGTTCTTGGAGCACGGTTTCTTAGTGTCCTTTGACCTGCAGAAAAAGTAAAAGGTAATCTATAAATAATCTTTAAAATAAAAGACAGTTTATGGAAGCAATGCTAGAGTTACATCCTCTGGAAGAGATTTGAGGACCCAAATGAGCTGGTGTTAATAGACTGGGAATTAAATTCCAGCTAAATCCTCTGGTTACTGTGACACAAAGGATTTCGTGATCTTTCCTACCATACACTATCCTCCTCTTCCAGGCAGAGATTACATTTTGGAGTTGTGCAGAGGCTGCTGTGATCACAGGACTATTGGTTACATTACTGCACACTACTCATCTTGGTGCAATTTTTTTTCCCATTTTTATACAGGGGTCCATTACAAGTTTTACTTACCTTATTTAATCCTACAGATAACCAATATAATCTCCTACTCATACTCTTTTGCAAGATTGGAATAACCCAGCACAGACCAAATTACAGCCGTGCCAGTATCACATTAGCATTTGTACAATATAGCGCCCTTCACCACAAAACAAGGTAACCCACCTTCACATCCTACAGTGTCTTGGGGTGCCAGCCAGCACACGACACACATGCTCTCACTTCTAGGCACCAGAGGAAAATACCTAACATAAGATATACACGACACTTAGGCTCTGCTACCATGCCACTTTGCTATATAATAGAACATACAAACAAGTACATACCCCTTAAGGCAGTCTCCGCACTCCGTGTCCTTACTGGCAGTCCCTGCATTCAGCTGGATTCTTTTCTTCTTCTCGCACTGTGTGTGCATAGAGCAGGGCGACATATCGTGCCGATTTGAGAACGTCCCAGGGGCACATACACGGCAGCCGACCCCACCACCCGTTCCAAAGCCACACACCTGGCAGAGAAAAGATGTCAACTTAGCTGGTGGTTGCTCATGGAGTTTTTTTTTTGTGTAAAGTTCCGATTGATATCCTAACATGCATCATGCACCCATTGTTAAGTGAGTGACAATGTATCTCAGTATATAACAGGATGGTACAGAATGGTCTTACCCCATCTGGTTCCTGTCCCGGTGGGCATTTTCTGCAAGGTGCACAATTCCCATAGTCATCGAGATATTCAGCCATCTCACACTCCTGGCAGATTCCTTCCCAGATTTGGATCTACATAAAGAAAAATAAAAGATACACTCATTAATTCTTTCATTCAAGACCTCGATGTCTACAACAAAGCACATTTATTGTACAGGGCCGTAAAGCAGATCAATAAGTTTCATGAGGAATGGAGGGCCGTGTGGTTCTGAAAAGTCAGAAGGTTTACATGCAACAGATAAGCCACTGAAGTCCCCAGAATATTCGATAACTTTTCAGTCCTGCACCAAAAGCCCGAGGATATGCAAAGAAGTGTCCAGCAAAGATAAGCTTCACACAGCCATCGAGATTTGGCTTCTTGTCAAGCCTTCTGGGTTGTGCAAGGAAGCCCCAATAGAAGGATGACTACTGGAGAACCAGTCATGGTCCGGTGCATGAAATTTACCTAGTCCAAAACTCCTCCAGCATTGGCATGAAAACTGCGCCCACCAGGAGCTTCTAGATATGGGTTTCCATGGCTAAGCAGCTGCATGAGAGTCTTACATCACCAAGGACCAATGCCAAGCATCAGCTCAAGTGGTATAAAGCACAATGCTACAACTGGACTCTGGAACAGGGAAAACGTGGCCCGTGAAGATGTGACCACTCTGGCCGTAGGATTAGCCAGTCTGGATTTGGTGAATGCCAGTAGAACATTACCTGCCTGACTACAATATGACCACTGTTAATTTTGGTGGAGACGGAGTCATGTTGTGGAGTTATTCGAGGATCAGACAAGGCTCCTTGGTTCTAGTGAAGGAAAATCTCAAGGGTTCAACAGAGACTTTTTGAACAATTGTCACTTCCAAGTTTAGGGAAGGCTTCTTGTCTGTTCCAGCGTGACCGTCCCATTGCACAAAGCAAGATCCTTCACAACATGGTATAATTGTAGAAAAACCTGACTGGCTGCACAAAGTCCTGACCTCAACAAAAACCCAAGAAATGAACTAGAGTTAAGACGGTGAGTCGGGCTATCTCAATGTCCAACAGTGTCTGACCTCACAAATGCTCTTGGGGCAACACGGTGGCTCAGTGGTTAGCACTGCAGCGCTGGAGTCCTGGGTTCGAATCTCGCCAGGAACATCTGCAAAGAGTTTGTATGTTCTCCCTGTGTTTGTGTGAATTTCCTCCCATTCTACAAAGACATACTGATAGGAAATAAAGAATGCTCTTGTGGCCGAATAGCCGAAAATGCCCGCAAACACTGCAAAATCTTGTACAAAGTCGTCACAGAGGAAATCTGTATTCTGGTCTATGGAATTAGAATGGGAGATCAGAAAAACATTCGTCCTCCTGTAGGTGTAATGTGTATAGGTCTCGATACTTTTGCTGATCAATCGTCAATACCAAGTGAAAAAAACAGGTCAAAACAGGAAAAGCGACTTCTAAAAGATTGTGAAATTACAAAGTTACAAAAACAAACGGAACATAAACACAGGGTCGGCCACATACAGTCTTCACTCTGACGCTCAGCCCAAAGGCCAGGAAGGGGTTCACATTCCAATAGGGCCACACATGGAGCAACCAGTTACACCCAACTGTTAAGCCCCTTAGGCAAGAGTAGCAAGAACAGGTCACAGTATATATATACAGCTGACATTTATTCCTATGGACATTGATATCCGTACACGTTTTTCCTCCACACATGTAACTGATCCAAGTGATGTTTCCATCCAGTAAGCAGTATATCAGGCTCGGTTTACATTATGTTTGTGCCCTACGTATGCCATATTAGCTTCTGGCAACTCCGAACTTCTTGTGTTCTCAGCAGCCATGTTTATCGCTGCAGGGTAGGTTACTCTGCAGACATCAGAAACACAGGACATTAGTGGTGCTAAATGGGCATGAAATCCAATATCCAAATGTTTTATTTCTACATCACACAGCCGACTGTGGCTACAGAGTAACCTCCAGAGCAGAGGATGTGGTGATATACTGTATAAATGGAGATGGACTATGAGCCAGACATGTGCTACATTACAGGACAGATATAGAAACAGTCACATCCCGGGCAGGATGAAGAGAACGAAAAAAAAACCCATAGGAGACCAGAAGAGCTGCAGAGACAATGAGCTAGAAAATACATTCCTGCTGCGATATTGTAGTGTCAGCCAAGATGAAAAGTTATGTGCTTCCTTCAGGAGTCTTTATTTTTTTTTTTTAAATACACCTGAATTGTGTTGAGTAATGTAGGTGCGGGAGGGGGAAGGGAAGTGACAAGTCAACATCTAGGCCTCCTAGAAATGGCTTAGTTTGCCAGGATGACAGCTGAAGGAGCCAAATATAGCTAGCAATATTGAAAACTGTCCCTTCCATGCATGAGAATATAACCACAATACTACACTCCTCTCCCCGCACAAGATTGTAATTACTATAATACTGCTCCTATGTGCAAGAATATAACTACTATAATACTACTATGTACAAGAATATAACTACTATAATAATACTCCTATGTACAAGAATATAACTACTATAATACTACCTCCTATGTACAAGAATATAACTCCTATAATACTGCTCCTATGTACAAGAATATAACTACTATAATACTACTCCTATGTACAAGAATATAACTACTAAAATACTGCTCCTATGTACAAGAATATAACTAATATAATACTGCCACTATGTACAAGAATATAACTCCTATAATACTGCTCCTATGTACAAGAATATAACTACTATAATACTCCTATGTACAAGAATATAACTACTATAATACTACCTCCTATGTACAAGAATATAACTACTATAATACTACCTCCTATGTACAAGAATATAACTACAATACTGCTCCTATGTACAAGAATATAACTACTATAATACTACCTCCTAAGTATATAACTACTATAATACTGCTCCCATGTACAAGAATATAACTACTATAATACTGCTCCTATGTACAAGAATATAACTACTATAATACTACTCCTATGTACAAGAATATAACTACTATAATACTACTCCTATGTACAAGAATATAACTACTATAATAATACTCCTATGTACAAGAATATAACTACTATAATACTACCTCCTATGTACAAGAATATAACTACAATACTGCTCCTATGTACAAGAATATAACTACTATAATACTGCTCCTATGTACAAGAATATAACTCCTATTATACTACTCCTATGTACAAGAATATAACTCCTATAATACTACCTCCTATGTACAAGAATATAACTCCTATAATACTACCTCATATGTACAAGAATATAACTACTATAATACTACTCCTATGTACAAGAATATAACTACTATAATACTACCTCCTATGTACAAGAATATAACTACTATAATACTACCTCCTATGTACAAGAATATAACTACTATAATACTACCTCCTATGTACAAGAATATAACTACTATAATACTGCTCCTATGTACAAGAATATAACTACTATAATACTACTCCTATGTACAAGAATATAACTACTATAATACTACCTCCTATGTACAAGAATATAACTACTATAATACTACCTCCTATGTACAAGAATATAACTACTATAATACTGCTCCTATGTACAAGAATATAACTACTATAATACTACTCCTATGTACAAGAATATAACTACTATAATACTACCTCCTATGTACAAGAATATAACTACTATAATACTGCCCCAATATCTTCCCCTAAGGGCCTCCTGTGATCCCTTTCAGCATATTTAGGCAGTACCTGACAGTTTCCCATTTCTTTTACAGTTTTGTGAATGACATAAGGAGACGTTAAAAATTCAGAAGGGCAAGGGGTGCCGCTCCATCTGTTGTATCATAGCAACATAAACAGACACCATCTGCTTCACACCAGAGTGACCCTCCCCCCTCCATACCACATGACTGTCTAGCCTTTCATAGACGTAACAATTACAATCACATTTCGTTCCGCTCCACTCATCTATCAATTTCCACAGTCACAAGAAAACCACAAAAAGGTGCAGACATATTGGAATCTGACCTGCTGCTCTAAGTTGTGGCCATACTTGAATTCTCAATTTCTCCAATTGCAGGAGATATTTACAGAAAGTCCCTTTAAGAACCACAAGGCATCCTTAGCAGGATTCTGCTCATCCACATATGGAGAGATCTATGGGACGGTTTTCTAGACTTTGTGGTATCCATCGTCAGTAGGGCGGATGTAATGACCGGCCATTGGAGTTACCTTATTTTGTAATCCATTCTGTGATGTAAATAAGGAGGCTGCGGCAGAGAAAATCTTACAGAATTGGTGAAGGTCAGTCTATTGGGCTTAGTGGTCAGAGTGAAAGCTGCACAATACAGTATTCTTTAACATGCACAAAACATTAAGGGTTAATAGGTCCGGTGATACATTGTAAGTAGAACAATATGGACTAGTATAACTCACAACTAAGGATATACAGTATGGATTAGTCAACTCTCATTGAAAGCCATGTATAGGACATTGTGTCGGCACAATAGATGGTGTGACCTCGCTGCAGTGATGCCACTTGTTTTGGGTAAAATCTGCAGCGTCAGCACTTTTGGATTTCCAATCACAAGAGGACAATCTAAGGTCCCTATAAGTGTGCAGCGCCGCATTCTCAAGGGCACAAGTGAATCCCTCACGCCGGCAGCAGTGATCGCAGCCTATCCCAGCGCATTGTCCAGGAGCAGCGTCATCGTGATGACAATGCAGCACATTCAGCACGGACCATTGATTTTCCTCATCAGTCACAGAGTAACGTTCTTATAGCTCTGCAGCCCTGCAAAGTCCTCTAATGTGATTAATATAAGATTGTCCTGCAGCAAGATGGTGTCTATAGGGGAGTGGACGTTATACCCAGGCTGCAGAGTCCATTTGTGCATCAGTTTAGTTTACCGTTCCTGTAGATGAAGCTACAAGGACAGGTCGTCATTGTGTTACCGAAACCTTCCCTCACAGCAATGGAGGCCAAACAATCAAAGTTCCTGGTCTGGGAATTTACAGTGTACCTGGTAACTTTTCAGGACATACTGCCATATGGTGTACATGAAGAGTGGCACTAAATGGCATTCCTTAATTTTTCCCTGAGCTGGCGAGTTTAGACCCGTTTTAATGAATTACCGTTAAAACATATATGCAAATCAGTCCTACCGTGCACCCTGGGCGTTCCGTGCACCCCCCACATCATACCTTGTTCACACCCTCCTCTCTTACTTCTCTGTAAGACCTCCTCCTCCTTGCGATTCACTGCTTCCAAGTGTCTTTATTCCCGGCGGTTTGGATCGAAGTCTTGCGCATGCACAGTAGCACTCCCTCGCCATTTTTGTGTAGAGAACTGCGTGACCGTACTGTGCAACACGCTCCCATAGTTCTCAGGGGAACTGAGCATGCCATTCTCTACCCAAAAATGGCACAGGAGTGTGCTCAGTAGCATTCCGGAGAGAGTGCTACTGCGCATGTGCAAGATTTGGATCGAAACCGTAGGGTATAAAAGACACTCGGAGGCAGTGAATCGCAAGGAGGAGGAGCTCTTACAAAGAAGAAGCAAAAGAGGACGGTGTGAACAAGGGATGATGGTGCACGGAATGCCCAGGGTGCATGGCAGGACTGATTTGCATATACGTTTTAACAGTAATTCATTAAGGAGACAGAAGGTCTTGCATTTCCACGGGCGCCATGAGTTTATTAGGTTTACAGATGGTTTCTACAGTCCTCAGCATAGTCATAGTTTGGCTGTTCTTCTCCCTGTTTTCACACATTTCCTTTCCTGGAACTTGCGCTTTCGAACAAGAATTCCAGACCACCTTGGTTTCCATTTATTTACAGTACAGAGATGCTGCTGAGGATCTCAAGGAGGACGTCGGATGGGTTTGCACTGGGCCTGGTAACCCTCTACTTACCACAAAGTAATGCAAAACTTTCTAAGACGTGACACTTCTCCAGGCATCAGCTGTACTCCCTCACAGAGGTCAGGGTTTAGGCATAAACTAGGTCCCTTCACCTACAACCTACAGGCCATGAGATTTCAGAAGAATCTTAAGGAGATGTACCCGATACCAGAGATGAAGACACTTTCCTGAAGGAGTTTTGCTCGGCCAGCCCTGTTTTTATGATGTTGATATTATACACTAACAGGATGGAAGTAATTCTGCAATACACCAGAAAAGCCAGTGCACGTACTAAGGACAGAGCCTTCTATTTACTAAACAGAAAGGAATAGAGCGTAAGAACCCCGGAGACCTTCAGCCGCCCTTGACCTTATATTTGTATACACGAGATGGCTACTGCAATAAAACTTACCATGAAGAAGCAGGACACTAGAAGGCTATGGAGACTCTTCATTTTTGCTGTAAGGTGGTGACTTCACGGAAAGAACCTGCAAGAAGAACAGAACATTAGAATATGGGGCATTAAAAATAAAATTATATATATTTGTATTAAATTTCAGTGACAACCCCCCCCCCACACACACACACACTATAATGCACCTCAATAGAAGAGTCAGATTGCTGCAAAACTCAGGTATGTCTCAAGTAGATACGCAAGTGATTACTGGTGTGGTAGGATTAGACACACGAGGGATTAAACTGGCTTTCCCCATCGCCATATGAAAAGGCCCTCGGTGGCTACTTTTGGGTAGTGCACCTCATGGCAACTGACTATTAGACATGCCTCTACAAAACGCTTGACATTCTGCCCAGTTGACAGTCATCTTTGGACAGAGAAGCGGGATTGTTGTTTTGACAAAGCCCGCCCTCTACACCATTGGTTCACGCACCGTGTACAGGATGTGGATGGCACAGACAGGCCACGAGTAGTGAGGATTGTTTGGGAGCTGCTTAGGTTTGTCGGTGGATCACAATTTTCTTGTCCCCCATCCAGACACATGGGGGGCACCTCTTCATTAAACTCCTGACCTTCTCTGCCCTTTATCATGTCCATTACCAACCTCTGACTCTACAGGCCCAGCTATAACATCTGTCGATAAACATGTGTATCTCCATATCATCCTATATCCAGGCTAGAGGCGCCAACAGTGTCCTAGAGCCACCACTCATTAGTACAGTTTTCCCACTAGCCTCCTTTGGCTTTAATGTTTCAAAAAACACCAGGTCAACCGCCAATTATTAGCATTGGATTTTTGGCAAGTATATTTGTCCAAGTCACCCCCCAAGTGATGCAACCAGAGAGATCTAACAATCCTGTTCCTGTACCTTACCCAGTATAACACGAGACCCCAGGACTTTCATGTTCGGCAGTCCTGAGTGTGATGTCCCATTCTCCGCACTCACCACCTTGAGGAATGGTTTACGTCACCGCTCTGACACTCGGCCTCCTATTTTTAGAGTCGTCAGGTTTATCACCTACTGGCAGGTCATTAAAATACTGAGACAACAACACTACATAAACAGCAGCTATTACAACCTCACGCCCAGCAATACTCCCAGACCTGAAACGCTACATCCCAGGGATAAGAATAGTACAGCCTCAGCCAGAAGCTAAAGGGGTATTCCGGGCACAGCTATGGAAAGAAAACAATATAATTTCATAATCGAGAACCTGGGGCAGTTGCGTTTTGGCCATTTGGTTTTTTTCCCCGTTGAAATGAATGGAGCCCTGCCCTGCCATTCCATTCCAAGAACCCTAGTTCTCATGATTGGTAAAGGTCACTGTTGTCCAATCACTACTATTCCGCAAAGTTATGCACTGTCCAGAGGATTGGGGTAACTTGCCACCAACAGAATACCCCTTGAGGTCACCTGGCAGATTTTGTAGCAGTCTACCACAGAAACGAATGAGGCGGCAGAATTCCGGCTGTGTGATGTTAAATCTTAGGTCTCTGGAGAGGTCACAGTGAGGGGCTCAGATACTTCCGTACTGCGATCACTAAGCTCAGCCTATAATGACTGATAACAGAGAGCAACTACACAGTCCAGTCATATTAATGTGACCACGGCCTACTTTTGATGTCAACGTTAAATAACCAATCGCAGAAGGCGTGTGTCATCAGCCATCTGGGTGCACTCATCATTGTGGAAGGCACGATGGATCAGCACAAGTATGCATCTATCCTTGCGGACCATGTTCACCCCTACATGCGAATTGTTTATCCTCAGGATGATGGCATCTACCAGCAGGACAATGTGACGTGTCATAAAGCTCGCAGTGTACGTGCGTGGTTGGAGGAGCACCAGGATGAGTTTACTGTACTCCCTGGCCAGCAAATTCCCCGGACTTGAACCCAATTGAGAATCTGTGGGACCACCTCGATCGGGTTTTTCACGCCATGGATGCTCAACCGCGTAACCTAGCGCAGCTGGCCAAGGCACTGGAGTCGGCATGGCTCAACATCCCAGTATCATCACCACAACATCCCATCTCTTCCTGCACGTCTTGCAGCGGTCCGCTCTGCCAAAGGGGGTTATTCTGGGTTTTGACAGGTGGTGACATTAATGTGACTGGAATGTGTAGATATTCTGTACACGAGAGGCCAGCGATTGATGCTAAATCTGCAGAACAACCCTCCATTAGGGGCGATGCATTATTCCATCCGCTAGGAGGGGGCGGCGTGTACGTCATCCTTTCTGTTCGCCTATAGATGTCATCCTCTGGATCTATTCCCATATCCACATTCCTATAATAAGCAGCAGAAAGCTATTTATAGAGCCTGCGCCGCTCTGCTGCCTCATCACCTGGAGGAGAGCGAGTCCGGGCAGCGGACATCACCTGAGCACCTGCAGCGCCCCGCTGACTCTGCACCAACGCAGCGGCAAAACAGGAAGGAACAGTCCCAAGGACAAAAACACTGGGTATTGTACAAACTTGTCAGGCACACAAAAACAGCCATTAACCAAATCACATACAGGATGTGACTGCCGAACGGGAAGAGACCTTGAGACACCCTCTAATGTCATGTTGGGATAGATGCACGACAACCTAAGGGTGGGCAGGTGGCTAGGAAAGCTGGGTGGAAATCTCAACGTGAACTTCAATATCATGTTTTTGGAAAAGATGGGTGGGCGCTCAACAGAATTGGTAATACATAATTATTGTAGAAGCCAAGGATGAAGACCAAGGAGAAAGTTGAGCAGATAACAGGGAAGCGCCACCAGACACGACGTTCACCATGTTGTCACAATAATAGATCCGGTAATAAAAACCTCTACAACATCCCTGAAAGGTTTTTGGCTCAGCAGTTTCGGAAATCCTGGCTCAGTCCTGCTCCCGGTGACGTCACCCGGGATGTGGGAGATTCCCATAAAAATGCAAAACAGTTCCAGGGTTCCTGTTGACTAAGGATGTGCAAGGAGGAAGAGGATGGGATCCTTCTAGGAAGAAGAGGTCATACCGAGGGGCCATTAAGAGACGCCCTTCATCATCATCATCCCCCCCCCCCCAATGATTACAGCTGTAACATCATTACTGATGATCTGCATAAGGCATGAATAGAATGTGAGAAGTACAGTAAAAACTGACACATGGTTGTCATTACTCAGCTTTTCCAGAAACAGATAAGATGGCGGAGTAACAATTACATCTTTTGTCTTCCTACTGAAGCTTTTTACGTAGACATTTTATAGCTACTTCTATAGATCGTTAACACGACCAATAGGTGTACAGTTCTGCTGCCATTAATCTCATCACAGGGGCGGTGACACAGCTTTCCTAGGCTTCTGAACTGAAAATCGTATAGCACATGTTGCTATGTGTGACTTGCACTTATACTGCAGCAGATATGCCATTCAGTACATAGGAAACGCTGGATAATACACATTTTAGAATTCAGATGGCATGCAGCACAATGGATAGCTGAGATGGGTAAGGAACAAGCACAGAACACGATAAAGCCATGTCACAAAATAAACATTCCTGTAATTACAGGTGTCACACGGGTGGAGCCAATGCCTCAGTGACACCTCTGCCTAATACCAGCGCCAGGCAAACCAGAATATCCGTCACCTTGGGTGACACACACGTCACCTGACACCACTTGTGTCTTATTCTTATTTTAATATTAAATTGAAAAAAAATTAAATAAAAAAAATGATATAGATGACCTCCATGAGACCCGAGGTACATCATGCCTCAGTGAGCTCACTATGACAGAGCTATAGAGCGTTTCAGACAGGGCCCCTTTGTGGTCGTGGCCTGCAATGGAGGACACACAATCCCAGGCTCTGCATTATGTAGGAGGCAGCAGCTGATGGTATAACATGGGCTATTGTCAGCACAGACAATGAAGTGAATGAATAATACAGAGCGCTGAGAGCTCTCAGACTGGACGGACACAGATCAGGTGACCACCCCCCCAGTCCAAAAATAATCTGCGGGGTGACCTTCACAGGCCCCTACACAGAAAAACCATTAAAGGGTAAAGACATTCAGAAACTTCTAAGAAACTTCAACATTAAAGCTTTGAAAGTTTTGCTGCTAAAAGCAAGATAAAGCTAATCCCGAACAATCTGTATCCTGATATTCTGCAGCATAGGATGAAAGCAGTCTCTGAGGTTTACAATGCCTTGTTCATACTGATAACAATGTTAGATTTCTGTATATTTAGGACCCTTGACATTCCAGGCACTGACCAGCTTTCTTTAAATAGTATGGAGTTCCCCACTCCCATCTCAAGCTATTCAACAGTTGACGATACTTAGAAAAGTTGGGTGATAGCCTTTGCAATGGGGCATTGACACGGAGAAAGTTGGCGCTGATTCTGGCACAATAACTCGCGGCAGAAACAGTGCTGACAAAAGCCTCCCATTGATTTTAATGGGATCCGCGCGGAAAATGGAACCCATTGAAATCAATGGGAGACTTTTTTCAGCGCTGATTCTGCCACGAGTTATCATGCCAGAATCAGCGCCAACTTCTTCCGTGTGAATGCCCTCTTAATAGAGGTCATATTGGCACTAGAAGACGGCCAAGTGTGGGAATAAGGCTCGGGTCACACCTGCACTGTCTCCGCTCGGGAATTCTGTTCCTCATTCCGCTTTAAAAATGCAGAGAGAAGGGTCCTGCAAGCATCGCTTATCTCTTTGTATTTTTCCACCCTTTTCAGGCGGAAACCAGCCAGACCCCATTGTCTATGGGTCCGCGGGTTTCTGACGATAACTGGATTAGGTTTCCATTTGGGGTCCCCAAGTTGACTCCCCGAACAAAGCCCTGAATACAGGTGTGAACCCAGCGCAAGATTGTTGGGGGCTTGTCAGGTTCTGGAGAGGTTTCAGATCCCATATAACTGTGACAATCTTTGAAATGGCCATGTATGCTAGCCCATGGCCCTCTGGCTAGTACACGGACTCATTAATTTTATGGCACCATACAAACAACCGTGTATTATCACAGGCCCATGTATGGAGCAAAATGCAGGACAGGACCTAGTCCTGTCAGTTTTATGGCCTGGGCTCAGAGCAGTAAATGGGCCCCCATGTCATCCATGTGCCATTAAATCATGGCCCGGCTACTTGCACATGGTGTGCGGATGCAGCCCAAGACTGTTGGACAGCTTATCCAGATACTGGTTTGACAAAGTGAGAATACAAAAGTTATGTTCTCTGCACGGCCTCCTGAAATAGAGCTGAAGGGATCCTGCATGAACGCCCAGCTATCTTATTCTCATTTACCTGGTGGAGATTTTCATTTCCAAAGTGGAGAATAAGTAATGGGGGGCTTAGCTGTGAGCCAGAAGGTCTTGAACTGGTTCCACACTCCACGTTGGGGGCTCGTCCGGGATGACAGAACTCAGATAAGCCCCCAATGATCTCACGATACATAACTAGAGATATTTGGCATTCAAGCATTTGGGAAAGCTGCGGGACATCCTCAGGAAGTTCTGTAATGGCAGTTTTGTTTGACACCCAACATTAAGTTAATGAAGTTGACAAGCGACTCAAGGACTTGTATTTACAGATTTATTTGCATCATCAAGTATCACAAATGTAGCAATTTCTAAAGACAACTAATACGGGCACCATTACAGCTCCCCTCACAACAAAAGGGGTAACATGTCATAAGTTTACATGACTTTTATATTCTGGTAAACCAGAGTTACCCAACATTACTTCATAAGGAAGAACATTCCCCACGTTGTGCCTGACCATGTTGGTACCTGCAGTTTAACAGGTGGAAAAACACAGGTTGCTCAAACCTGTTATTTTCGTTCCAGTCATGAAAATCTCACCTATAATGTGAACAGTCACCACCGTGACAAGGAGATTACAAAAGAAAAGGTCTTAGGATTTCCGTGTTGGACAGTAGTCGTACAGATACTTCATGTATATCCTGGTGCATTCTAGCACAAATCTCTGGGCAAACACGGCTCCATGTTATCTATTTCTCACAGATGTGCAACCTGTGAATGTATGACGCGTGTGAGCTTGTCTGGGGTGTACAGCAAGATATGGACTGAAAGATTACAGCTCAGGTCCCCCCCCCCCCCCCGATTTTTTTTTTTTTGCCCATTTTAATAAGTTATCAAGATATTTTATAAATTTGAGCTTAAGTGTGGTCAGTAAGGGTTAACGAACTCCCAGATTGGGGGGTGACTGATATGATTCACATCCCTGGGAGAGGAGACACCTTGGTCATCCATTGTAATCGTCAAGTCGTCGCTGCCCCTCCTCCATAGCCACTCACGGGCTGAATATGTGCAGTCACAATACTGAGAACTGGAGCTTCTACTTTATTACCAGCACAATAGGAGAGGACAAAGCGAGGATCTGCAGGACCCCCGCCTGGACCCAAAGATCAAAAACATCCACTCATTAAGAACCTGCCATTAGGTGGAGGAATATGGTGGCAAATCTGAGGGCAACCATAAGTGTTTCAGAGGTCTTCAATATCCATACAGATTGAAGGAAACATGGCCAGGCTGTCTTTGGAAGGACTTGCAAACGGGCTAAGATCTATGGGGGTGCAGATGCTGGAGAAGAGCACGGGTTGTAAAGGGGTCCCGTTGTTTACCACTACAAAAAAAAAAAAAAAAAAGATGTTGTTGAAGGTGGCTTATGTCCTGCTCCTCATTGAAAATTCACTGGGGGAATTCACCATCCCATCCAAGTCGGAAAACTGGCACTTTTTTATTGCAAAGTGCTGCCATCTAGAAAGAAAAATCTAACAAACCCAAGCTAGAATCATAATCGTGCCGATATACAAAAATTGGATCATATTTATTTTGCCCCTCAGTGACTGGTCTCCGGCTGGGAGGAAGCTTGCTGTATTAGAAACCTTACCAAACTACTCTGCAATACAAACCAAGCCAAATTAAACTCTAGGCCTAAAGTCTCAGCTTACATGGAGGGGGATCAAGAAGAGATCTCTGTATGGACCCATGATGTGAGATGTTGTAGAGCCTGGCTGGGAGGCAGCTTGCTTTATTAGAAACCTTACCAAACTACTCCGCAATACAAACCAAGCCAAATGAAACACTAGGCCTAATGTCTCAGCCTACATGGAGGGGGGGGGGGGGGGGGGGGGGAATCAAGAATATTTTTCTGTAAGGACCTATGAGGTGAGATGTTGTAGAGCCTGGGATTGGTCTCCAGCTGGGAGGCAGCTTGCTGTACCAGAAACCTTACCAAACTACTCTGCAATACAAACCAAATTAAACTCTGGGCCTAATGTCACAACCTACATGGAAGGGGATCAAGAAGAGATCTCTGTATGGATCTATGTTGTAGCGCATCAACAGATTTAGGAGTAGACACAGAGTCAACAGCATGTAATACGAGCGAGCGCTGTCTATTGTGTGTACAGACACAAGGTGAACACTGATACCAATCTCATCTGATCAGGAGGAAGACACGGCTGACCTGCTAACTTCTCTCATCTCCTAAGTGCAGCTTTCGGATATTACAGCGAGGTCAATACCGGTATCTCGTGTTATTTTTACTGCAAAGGAAGAAGAAGAAGCAGAAAACGGAAACCAGAGAGTCTCTGCACTGAGAAGAGCAGCTGACATAAGAGACTGGAAACTGCAGCTCAGGACTACACCCCCCATCGTGTAATGTTATAGAACTTCATTACCATGCTCCGAGGACACGCCACCGCTATGTATACATTAGGGCTGAGCAATACATCACAACTCCAAAGACGCTGATAGAACAGGTTCATGAGAACAGGATTAGAATGTGCGCCCAAATACTGGCATCTAATACATCAGATATGACGTTTGGTTTATAGTTTCACATTTTAAAATTCTTTGTAATCTCAAATTTACAAAAAAAACAAACAAAAAAAACTCTGCATCCTGAAGAGAACAAAATACAGAATGTAAATCTTAATCTGCAAGGCCAA
Organism: Leptodactylus fuscus; assembly: GCF_031893055.1. Classification (NCBI taxonomy): domain Eukaryota; kingdom Metazoa; phylum Chordata; class Amphibia; order Anura; family Leptodactylidae; genus Leptodactylus; species Leptodactylus fuscus. Next base: position 273,595,532 of record NC_134266.1, on the reverse strand, counting down.
TCCTGAGCCAGGACATTAGTTATGCTAATAACATTATTAATGGTCAATGGACCCGGCCGGTCACTAACCACAGAGCATCTGTCCGCGGGGGAAACCGGCCGGAGCACAGGGGCCTGGAGTACCAGGGGATTCCCTCTGTCCTGGGGAAGGTCAGCTATGCAATTTAAGCCCAGTTCACATCTGCGTCCAGGCCATTCCGGTCCCATCTCCACAAGCAGGGCTTTCCTCTCTGCATTTTTCGTACGTAAATTATAGTCTACAGGGTCCACCGGTTTCCTAAGGTAAAGGCTCGTTCACATCTGCGCCCGGGGTCTCCATTAGGCAGGTTTCCATTTCCTGCCCAAAACTGGACAGGAGACGGAAACCAAATGAATGGGTTTGAAAAGTGCCCGGCCGTGAGCGTTATGCGCTCTGCGGCGAAACCGTTTTTTTTTTTTTTTTTTTTCAACCGGACAGAGTTGGACATGCAGAACTTTGTGTCCAGTTAAAAAAAAAAAAAAAAAAAAAACACACGGTTTTGGCGCAGAAAGCATAAAACGCTCACCAGCGCTCACGGCCAGACACGTTTCCGTCTTCTGCAGACGGAAACCTGAAAATGGAAATCAAACGCTGGTCTGAACCCCGCGTCACCTCTTTTTCATGCGGATTAGATTTCCGTTTAAGGGGTCTCCAAACACGGAAACCCATACAAGAGATGTGAACCTTAACTAAGCCTTTGTATACAACAAAACAGTAACAATGGAGGAATATATACATTATTTTTTAAAAAAACATCCGCATATTCTACAAGCAATTTAAAAAAAAAAAAAAGTTTTACACAAGTTGAACAATAAGAGGCCGGCGCACTAAGGAAATCCAGGCAGGGTCTGTGACTACAATCCCAACACACGCACCCCGGAGCCATGTGACAATCTCTAGTTTTAGAGGAATTTGCAATATCTCAGGTTACAGAGGGAAGAGCAGCTCATCTATGGGGTGGCCTAACCTGCCTCTGTCAGACCAGCAGGGGGCAGGACTAAGGAGAAGGAAACTTTTGTGGGCCCCATAGTGGAGATTGCAATGCTTTTGCAGACGTATATATTAGATACCTGGATGGGACAGACCCCGGGTGATACAATGTAACAAAGGAAGTGACTGTCATATCCAGATAACCTGCACCAGGTCCACATGTACTGGATCACAGGACACGTATGTGCAGCGCACCATATATAGGACATCACTTACAGACATGAAGAAGGGGACACAAAACTGGGCAAAGATCACAGATAGAACAAGTGCTGCAGTGCTCCAATGTCAGACAGGGCATCCTAACCTAGCAGCACACAGTCCTGCAGAGCACAACTCCCCCAGCCCGGGGCCCTGCAGACCACTCACTAATCACCCCCTTAGTAGCCTCCTCTGCAGACTATCACACAGTGAGTTAGCATCTGGGTCTGCAGGTCATCCTCCATCAGACTCTACACCTTCTCCCCCATCTCTGCAGAGCATTAGTCAGCAAACCTCCCCTAAATGATATCCGTCTGTACTGAGTAGTCTGCAGAGCATCACTACCAGGTAGAGGACAAGAGGGGGGTCTCACTAGTCAGGTCTACCCCTCACCATCACCCTCTGAGTCTCCCCTTACTGCTCCTCACCCTGCAGGCCATTACCCCTCAGCCCCCCACCCTACAGACTATCACCCCCTGAGTCTCTCCTGTGACCCCTCACTCTGCTGCAGACCATCACTCCCTCCAGTCATCTCCAACTTTTATCAAAAGATCAGAATTGCAAAGTCCCCGGTCCAGCTGTCTTGAGGATCGCCAGGGACCACCTGCGCCCCCTCCTCCACTTTTGTGTACCCCCATCATTATACCCAGCACAACTTCCAACCCAAACTCACCCTAAACTCCGGGCAATGAATGAAAGCCGGTGTGATGGAGTCCTCGGCGACAGCCTAGATCTGTAGCGGCCGGCCGCCCGCCCGGTATACAGCCCCGGTATAGACTACCGGCACAATGCACGAGGCTCAGAGCGCTCCGCCGCTTATCAGCCCGAACTCACCGTGACGTCAGGCCACGCCCCTTGCCAGTAACAGCGCTCTCCGACTACACCTAGAGGCGGCGGACGGAATTACACTCTGCGGTGTCTGTGGATGCTCAGTGGCAGGGTGCGGGCGGCGGGAGTCCCGGGCATGGATGAGTCTCTAGGCTCACCCCTCATTTCTTTTGGGTAGTATCAGGCCAATCACATAGGAGGTGCAGAGGATACAGCCCGGGGGGTCTGAGGGGATATTCCTCATCCTCATGTCAGGAGACCAGTATTAGAAATACCCACTTACCCCAGAGCTGCAGGCTACCCCTCAGGGCATTAAAGGGATCCTATCATTAAAATCACATTTTTTGTAGATCACACATAGGAATAGCCTTAAGAAAGCCTATTCTCCTCCTACCTTTAGATGTCTTCTCCGCGCTGATGTTCGGTTAAAATCCCGTTTTTTGCCGGTATGCAAATGAGTTCTCTCGCAGCACTGGGGGTGTCTCCAATGCTGTGAGAGAACTCTCCAGTGCCGCCTCCATCTTTGGCGTAGGCGGTCAAACTTCTAGGCTTCAGGCAGAGTCGACTGCGCATGCCCGTGGCCACAAGAAAAATGGCCACTTACTGTATAAGCGGCCAGTTTTTTTGTGGCCTGTGGGCATAAGCAGTCGGCTCTGCCCAAGACCTAGTAGTTTGACCACCAGTTCCAGAAGAAGATGCGTGAAGAGGACGTTACTGAAGAAGATGGAGAGTTCTCTAGCAGCATTGGGGATGCCCCCTGTGCTGTTTGAGCACTGAGGACCACCCCCAGTGCTGCGAGAGAACTCATTTGCATACAGACAAAAACAGAGATTTCTACTGAATGGTGGCGCGGAGAAGACATCTAAAGGCAGGAGAAGAATAGCCTTTCTTAAGGCTATTTCTATGTGTGATCTACAAAAAAATTTGATTTCAAGGGTAGAATCCTTTAACATGGACCCCACACAATTATTTATTTTTATTAAATGTAGAGTGTGCGCCCCACATAGAGCTCACAATGTACATTTTTCCCTATCAGTATGTCTTTTTGGAATATGGGATGGAAATCCATGCAAACACGGGGAGAACATACAAGCTCCTTGCAGATGGTTTTATGCCCTAGGTGGGATTTGAGCACCAGGACCCAGCCCTGCAAGGCTGCAGTGCTAACCACTGAGCCACCGTGTGGCCCCCTCCACACAATTATTTAAAGGGCACACAATGCCCAGGAGAGGGGCTCAGGTGGGTTTGGGTTCATTAACTCTTAGGGGGTGTTCACACTACCGTTGGTGACCGTCAGCAGTGTTTTCATTACTGTCCTCTGCAGGGGTGAACCTGTCCGTTTTGCCCTGCCCGAGGCGGACGACAGAAAGCACCCCCCCCCCCCCCGGGAGGAGGGGGCGGGGCTCGGTGGCGCTAGCAGGCAGGGAGAGGACCTGCTCTCTGCCAGAGCGTGAGCTGCTCCAGCGGCCGCTCTGGCGGTGTTCCAGCGGCCTCCCCAATCCACCGCTCGGTGCTAAGCCAGTCCAGGACAGCTTGTCCTGGACTGGCTTAGGTAAACAAAAATATTGCCCTCCCCGGGGCCCTGGCATTGCACCACCTGAAGCGGTCGCTTCAGGTTGCCTCATGGGAGGTGCGGCGCTGGTCCTCTGAGACTCTTTAGGACAGGTTGTATTTTTCAATGGAACCATTTCGAGAACATATAATATATTCAAAAATATTTATTATTTTTTAGGGAGGGGGATAGAGAAAACATAGTCTTCATTTGGGTTATTTTTTATGTTCCCTTTTAAATTATTCACCAAGAAAAGTCCTGCTCGGAGAAGTTTTCTCTCTCTGCCAGTTTCAGTATGAAAACAGCGGAAACCCGACTGACCCCTGTATAATCTATGGGGCATGATGGAGATCCTGATGCAAGTGTGAACCTAGCCTAAGTTTATAGAGTGGGTCAGTCTGATTACAGCGCTCCGCTGTCCACGGCCTCTCTCCTCTCGGACCCGCTCCTGCTGCCGCTGAGGCCAATCAGTCACGTGCGGGGCAAAACTCCTAGTACAGGGACCGCGGAATCCGGGACTGTTGGGAGGAATGAGATAAAGAAATACCTAGAAACGATTGTAACTTGACATGACCTTAGCTGAGTGTATCATGGGGATTCTTACTCTTCTATCGGGCCTATGCTGCAGCGAGTAAATGACCACGTCAGTGCCTTATACTTGTTCTTTACTTTATCTTAAAGGGTAGTGTCACGGGATGGTTAGAGTCTATACTATAGGCCATGTGTAATATATATTTCATGTGGAATGTATTCTCTAACCTGTTGTAAACATCAGTGTGTAGTTGGCTGATTAGGGTCTAGTGTGTTAGCACATTGTATGCAAATACCTCTAACTAGTGAGGACCAGTGAGGACAATGGGTGGAGATAATCTGATCAGTGTCTCCAAGAAGATGTTGGATGGTGCATTGTCCATAGTAGACAGGGAGTCTGCTCTCCTTGGTATAGGTGAGGGGGGAAGGATCTGTGACTCAGCCCTCCCCACCCACAGATAGAGGAAGTAACAGTCTTAGTATATAGATGTAGCTAGCAGTTAGTATGTGTTAGCCGGCCTGTGCACAGCTCTGCAGAGAGCCAGGACTTAGTTACAGGACCAAGGAACCAAAGTTATCATTGGATTGTGACTTCTGTGGACTTATTGTTATTACGGTTGATGTGACCGCCACCGGCTACTAACTTTGTGGATTACAATAAATTGCTGTTGTCTCCCGACCTCTTGCGTCCGTGTTGATTCAAAAGACCATCCGGAGGAAGACGTATACCTTTGTTCCGTGACAACTGGTTGGCAGCGGTGGGATCAACAGCGGACAGCGAGATGGACTACAGCAGCTCAGCGATTAATGGAGCCACAACCTCAGAATACAGGAACTGGACTATGGCAAGTCTACAAGTAAGGGCCCGGGAACTAAACCTGAGTTACCAGGGAAGAACGAAAGAGCAACTGATCGAGGCACTGGAGGAGATGACCCTGCAAAGCGACCATGAGGAGGGCTGCCCCCAGGAGACTGGAGAGATACGGGAGTGGCAGGTACAGACCCAAAAGAGCAGATGGGTTGTTTTGTATGAGGAGGAATTGGCAGTGCTGGGGCTAGGAGCAACTGCAGAGCAAAGGAGTAGAGCGTTACAGAGGGCTCAGGAAACGGAGAAGGAGGAACAGAGAATGGCGCATGAAAAGGAAAGAATGGCGCATGAAATGCGAATGGCTGAGATAACTGCGCGGAATTATAATCAAACGTCGACCCCCAGCCCAACAGTGAGAGAACCACCATATGTCTCCCATAAACACTTCAAGACCTTTGATGAAGCGGCTGGGGATGTTGATGGATATTTTCAGGACTTCGAACACCAGTGCCACCTGATGGAAGTCCCAGAGAAGGATTGGGTCCGGTATCTGGTGGGGCACCTACGAGATGGGGCTGCGGAAGCTCTCAGAGCCATGGACCCTAGTGATCAGCGGGACTATGAGGCCATTAAAAGAGCGGTGCAGAAGTATTATGCAGTCACTCCAGAGTCCTACCGAGTTCAGTTCCGCTCTTTGTCTTACAATGGGGGAAGCTCCTTCCACATGTTCGCCCACAAGTTGAAGCAAGCATGCAAGCGCTGGCTAGAAGGAGAGGAGGCTGTCACAGTCGATAAGATCCTCCAAGTCATACTTAAGGAACAGTTCTTTTCCCAGTGCCCCGCTGAGATCCGTGAGTGGGTGCTGGAACGGAACCCAGCCACAGTTGAGCAAGCTGCTTCTCTTGCAGATGAGGGCCTGACCATCAAGCCGCAGTGGAAGAGGTTGTTTGCAGAGGAGCGGAAAACTACCACAGTCCGCCAGACACCCTTCAGCCAGCCACCCACCTTTCGTGCCCGGCCTCAGGATTACAATTTCCCCTCTACCCTTGCCCCAGCCCATCGGCCTCCAGCTATGAACAACCCTGTCCCTAGACAACGACCTACTGGAAGAATGCTAGAGCGCAGATGTTTTGGTTGCGGGCGGCCTGGACATTTGCAAGCTAGTTGCCCTGTTAACATGGGGGCACGGGCCACCGTGGCATCTCGGCCTATTCACTACCTGGGAACCACCCCTAGGACAGAAAGTTTGGCCCCATGTCCAGATGACTCCATGAATGACCCATCTGTTCCACCTCCAGGGGTCTATGGGATTCAGCCTTCTGCCACACATCCTGCAAACCTTCAGCGGAAGCACTTGCAGGAGGTCCTACTGGATGGCCGAACAGTTGTTGGATTCCGGGACTCGGGAGCTTTCCTAACGGTAGCGGACCCCCGAGTTGTGCGACCCGAGGCCCTAGAGGAGGGCCCTGGCATTTCTATCGAGTTGGCAGAGGGTACTCGGAGACGTATTCCTAAAGCTACCGTGGAACTTGACTATGGTTATGGACCAAAACGATGCACAATTGGTGTGATGAGCGGGCTGCCGGCCGATGTTCTGTTAGGCAACGATGTTGGAAATCTACAGTGCCATTTTGTGGGAGCAGTGACCCGAAGCCAAGCTCAGAGAGAAGCCAACATGGATCGACCGGATTTGCTGCCAGATTCCAGCCCAGCGGCCCCAACTTCCCAACTGGTGAGTGACTCTTTCCTCGGGGCTAATAATCCTGCAATTTGGGACAAGGCACAGTTTAGGAGGGAGGTAGAGACGGACCCTACATTGGATAGTTTCCGAGCACGGGCTGAGATTGGACAGATAGGAGAAAGTGGTGAGAAGATTATTAAGGAAGATGGACTCCTCTACCGGGTTACAGAGGCTTGCTCTCCAGATAAACCCTGGACTTATTGTAGACAGCTTGTTGTGCCCCAGCGATACCGGGCCTCCCTACTGCACCTTGCCCATGACATTCCCATGGCTGGCCATCAAGGGAAAACTCGCACAGAACGGAGGCTTACTCACTTGTTTTATTGGCCTGGGATCTCTCAGGCTGTTGCGCAGTTCTGTCGGACTTGTGATGTATGTCAGCGTAGAGGCCGACCAGGGGACCACCCAAGAGCCCCCTTACAGCCTTTGCCCGTCATCGATGAACCCTTCCAACGAGTGGCTGTTGATATCATCGGGCCTTTGGCTAGACCTAGTAAATCTGGGAAACAATATATATTGACAGTAGTCGACTATGCCACCCGATACCCGGAAGCTGTGGCACTATCCTGTATCTCTGCCACCAAAGTAGCCGAGGCCCTTGTGACTGTCTTCACCAGAGTTGGATTCCCAAGTGAGATCTTGTCAGACCAGGGTACCCAATTTATGTCCGAACTGGTACAGTGTCTATGGCGTACCTGCGGGGTGCGGGCGATCCGGACCACCCCATACCACCCCCAGACCAATGGACTATGTGAGCGTTTTAATGGTACTCTAAAGAACATGTTAAAAGCCTTTACTGAGACTGATCCAGACTGGGAAAGGTACCTACCACATCTCCTGTTTGCATATCGGGAAGTGCCCCAGGAATCTACTGGATTTTCCCCCTTTGAACTGCTGTATGGCCGGAAAGTTCGTGGTCCGTTAACCTTAGTCAAGGAGCACTGGGAGGGGACAGTGGAGGATACCGGAATTCCTGTTGTCCCTTATGTTCTGAAGCTTCGAGACACGCTGGCCCATTTTGCTAAAGAGCAGGTCCAGAGGGCGCAGACTCGACAAAAGACTTGGTACGACCGCAAAGCACGCTATCGGGAATTTACTGAGGGGCAACAAGTTCTTATGATTGTCCCACATCCCCAAAATAAGCTACAGACCACCTGGGAAGGGCCTTTTAGAGTCCTCCGAAAGCTCAATGACACCAACTACCTCTTAGCACTAGATGAGCAGGGGCTCCGACAAAAGACTGTCCATATTAATATGATTAAGGAGTATCACGATCGGGCTCCACCTATGATTGCCATGTGCCAACTTGCCTCTGAGGAGCGCTCAGAAGGAGACTCCCTCCCGGATCTCCTAGAAACGGCCCAACGCATCACCACTGTAGAAGATGTCCCTCTAAAGGACCACCTGCACCCAGCACAGCGAGAGGAAGTGTCCAATATACTTCATCAGCACAGGGCTGCGTTCTCCTCCCGACCAGGGCAAACCAGGCTGACCCAACACAATGTGGACACCCCCGGTGTCCCACCAATGCAACAAGCACCTTACCGGGTCCCTGAATCTGTCAAAAACACCATGTGCAAAGAGCTGGAGGATATGCTAGCCCTAGGGGTTATCCAAGCCTCGCACAGTCCCTGGGCTTCTCCAGTGGTGCTTGTACCCAAAAAGGATGGCAGTACGAGATTTTGTGTGGACTACAGGCGACTGAATGACCATACTATGAGTGACCCCTACCCTATGCCACGCATTGATGAGCTTCTGGACAAACTCGCTGCGGCTAAGTATGTCACCACCTTGGATCTCAGCAAGGGGTACTGGCAGATTCCCCTGACCGCTGCAGGGAGGGAAAGGTCAGCGTTCATAACCCCTTTCGGACTGTTTGAATTCCTAAGCATGCCTTTTGGAATGAAGAATGCCCCAGCAACCTTCCAGAGGATGGTGGACCAGCTACTTCAAGGATGCAGAGACTTTGCCTGTGCTTACTTGGATGATATCGCAATCTTTAGCCACACGTGGGAGGACCACTTGCATCATGTCGAGGCTGTTCTAGATCGGATACAGGAGGCTGGCCTGACAATTAGACCAGACAAATGCCAGATAGGTCTGGGCGAGGTGCAATACTTGGGACATAGAGTGGGAGGGGGAAAACTGCGACCAGAGCCCGCTAAGATACAGGCTATTAGAGACTGGCCCATACCACAGACCAAGAAACAGGTCATGGCGTTCTTAGGTACTGCTAGTTATTACCGAAAATTTGTCTCTAACTTCAGCTCCGTGGCCAAGCCCCTGACAGACCTGACGAAGAAGAACCTGCCCAGAGTGGTGAGCTGGACCCCGGCCTGCGACAGAGCTTTTAACCAACTGAAGGACGCCCTTGCCTGCTCACCTGTCCTTGCTGCCCCGGATTATAAACGAAGGTTTATTGTTCAGACAGACGCCTCCACATATGGACTGGGAGCCGTCCTCAGCCAAGTAAATGCCGCGGGGGAGGAGCACCCCATTGCCTACCTCAGCCGGAAGCTGCAGGACCGGGAAGTAGCATATGCCACTATAGAGAAGGAATGCTTGGCAGTAGTTTGGGCCCTCAAGAAGTTACAGCCGTACCTGTATGGTCGGGAGTTCACCGTAGTTACCGACCACAACCCCCTCACTTGGCTGCAGAGAGTCTCTGGGGACAATGGACGACTGTTGAGGTGGAGTCTGGCCCTTCAACCCTACAACTTTACCATTCAGTACCGCCGAGGGAGCCAACACCAGAACGCGGATGGGTTATCCCGGCAGGAGGACATATGAGCTATAGAGACTGATGTGCATTCCCCAATTTACCTGTGTAGGCCAATTGTGTCATGCACATGTTTTGAGAGGGGGAGGGGTTGTCACGGGATGGTTAGAGTCTATACTATAGGCCATGTGTAATATATATTTCATGTGGAATGTATTCTCTAACCTGTTGTAAACATCAGTGTGTAGTTGGCTGATTAGGGTCTAGTGTGTTAGCACATTGTATGCAAATACCTCTAACTAGTGAGGACCAGTGAGGACAATGGGTGGAGATAATCTGATCAGTGTCTCCAAGAAGATGTTGGATGGTGCATTGTCCATAGTAGACAGGGAGTCTGCTCTCCTTGGTATAGGTGAGGGGGGAAGGATCTGTGACTCAGCCCTCCCCACCCACAGATAGAGGAAGTAACAGTCTTAGTATATAGATGTAGCTAGCAGTTAGTATGTGTTAGCCGGCCTGTGCACAGCTCTGCAGAGAGCCAGGATATAGTTACAGGACCAAGGAACCAAAGTTATCATTGGATTGTGACTTCTGTGGACTTATTGTTATTACGGTTGATGTGACCGCCACCGGCTACTAACTTTGTGGATTACAATAAATTGCTGTTGTCTCCCGACCTCTTGCGTCCGTGTTGATTCAAAAGACCATCCGGAGGAAGACGTATACCTTTGTTCCGTGACAGGTAGGTGCGCTTTGGCTGCTTGTTCTCCCAGGATGGGGTCGGTCTCTTTAAGACTCTCAGTGATAGGTTTGTTGTTGTTATTGAGATATTTTTGTCTTTTTTTGTTTTCTGTCTGGATTATCAATTACCGGGAAATGTTCACCATAACCCAAACACCCGTTACCTGTAACCTGCAGACTGAGGGGCAGCGGCTCTGACCACATGGTGATCCCCCCCCCGAACATATTATGTCACTCTGCTGCCCACATGTTTACCTGCAGAGCGGAGCCGAGGTTATTGTGTTATGTCATAGAAGATCCCGGCAAATATGTTATGCAGACAAGTGAGCAGACGCTGCAAAACAAGGAGTGACCATAGTGATACAGCAAGCCAGGAGTTCTAGTACTGTGCGCGTGATAAGCTTAGATACAGCACAGGCGTAGGCTGTATCACACATAATAGAAACGGTAGCTCAGCAGACAGTATCTCAGGACAGGATTAGATACAGCAGCTCAGTATACAGTATCACACAGGATAGGATTAGATACACAGCTCAGTATACAGTATCACACAGGATAGGATTAGATACACAGCTCAGTATACAGTATCACACAGGATAGGATTAGATACACAGCTCAGTATACAGTATCACACAGGATAGGATTAGATACACAGCTCAGTATACAGTATCACACAGGATAGGATTAGATACACAGCTCAGTATACAGTATCACACAGGATAGGATTAGATACACAGCTCAGTATACAGTATCACACAGGATAGGATCAGATACACAGCTCAGTATACAGTATCACACAGGATAGGATTAGATACACAGCTCAGTATACAGTATCACACAGGATAGGATTAGATACACGGCTCAGTATACAGTATCACACAGGATAGGATTAGATACAGCAGCTCAGTATACAGTATCACACAGGATAGGATTAGATACACAGCTCAGTATACAGTATCACATAGGATAGGATTAGATACACAGCTCAGTATACAGTATCACACAGGATAGGATTAGATACACAGCTTAGTATACAGTATCACTCAGGATAGGATTAGATTACACAGCTCAGTATACAGTATCACACAGGATAGGATTAGATACACGGCTCAGTATACAGTATCACACAGGATAGGATTAGATACACGGCTCAGTATACAGTATCACACAGGATAGGATTAGATACACAGCTTAGTATACAGTATCACTCAGGATAGGATTAGATTACACAGCTCAGTATACAGTATCACACAGGATAGGATTAGATACACAGCTCAGTATACAGTATCACACAGGATAGGATTAGATACACAGCTCAGTATACAGTATCACACAGGATAGGATTAGATACACAGCTCAGTATACAGTATCACACAGGATAGGATTAGATACACGGCTCAGTATACAGTATCACACAGGATAGGATTAGATACACGGCTCAGTATACAGTATCACACATGATAGGATTAGATACACGGCTCAGTATACAGTATCACACAGGATAGGATTAGATACACAGCTTAGTATACAGTATCACTCAGGATAGGATTAGATTACACAGCTCAGTATACAGTATCACACAGGATAGGATTAGATACACAGCTCAGTATACAGTATCACACAGGATAGGATTAGATACACAGCTCAGTATACAGTATCACATAGGATAGGATTAGATACACAGCTCAGTATACAGTATCACACAGGATAGGATTAGATACACAGCTTAGTATACAGTATCACTCAGGATAGGATTAGATTACACAGCTCAGTATACAGTATCACACAGGATAGGATTAGATACACAGCTCAGTATACAGTATCACACAGGATAGGATTAGATACACAGCTCAGTATACAGTATCACACAGGATAGGATTAGATACAGCAGCTCAGTATACAGTATCACACAGGATAGGATTAGATACACAGCTCAGTATACAGTATAACACAGGATAGGATTAGATACACAGCTCAGTATACAGTATCACACAGGATAGGATTAGATACACAGCTCAGTATACAGTATCACACAGGATAGGATTAGATACACAGCTCAGTATACAGTATCACACAGGATAGGATTAGATACACGGCTCAGTATACAGTATCACACAGGATAGGATTAGATACACGGCTCAGTATACAGTATCACACATGATAGGATTAGATACACGGCTCAGTATACAGTATCACACAGGATAGGATTAGATACACGGCTCAGTATACAGTATCACACAGGATAGGATTAGATACACGGCTCAGTATACAGTATCACACAGGATAGGATTAGATACACGGCTCAGTATACAGTATCACACAGGATAGGATTAGATACATGGCTCAGTATACAGTATCACACAGGATAGGATTAGATACACGGCTCAGTATACAGTATCACACAGGATAGGATTAGATACACGGCTCAGTATACAGTATCACACAGGATAGGATTAGATACACAGCTCAGTATACAGTATCACACAGGATAGGATTAGATACACAGCTCAGTATACAGTATCACACAGGATAGGATTAGATACACAGCTCAGTATACAGTATCACACAGGATAGGATTAGATACACAGCTCAGTATACAGTATCACACAGGATAGGATTAGATACACGGCTCAGTATACAGTATCACACAGGATAGGATTAGATACACAGCTCAGTATACAGTATCACACAGGATAGGATTAGATACACAGCTCAGTATACAGTATCACACAGGATAGGATTAGATACACAGCTCAGTATACAGTATCACACAGGATAGGATTAGATACACAGCTCAGTATACAGTATCACACAGGATAGGATTAGATACACAGCTCAGTATACAGTATCACACAGGAGAGGATTAGATACAGCTCAGTATACAGTATCACACAGGAGAGGATTAGATACACGGCTCAGTATACAGTATCACACAGGATAGGATTAGATACACGGCTCAGTATACAGTATCACACAGGATAGGATTAGATACAGCTCAGTATACAGTATCACACAAGATAGGATTAGATACAGCTCAGTATACAGTATCACACAAGATAGGATTAGATACACAGCTCAGTATACAGTATCACACAGGATAGGATTAGATACACAGCTCAGTATACAGTATCACACAGGATAGGATTAGATACACAGCTCAGTATACAGTATCACACAGGATAGGATTAGATACACAGCTCAGTATACAGTATCACACAGGATAGGATTAGATACACGGCTCAGTATACAGTATCACACAGGATAGGATTAGATACACGGCTCAGTATACAGTATCACACAGGAGAGGATTAGATACACGGCTCAGTATACAGTATCACACAGGATAGGATTAGATACACGGCTCAGTATACAGTATCACACAGGATAGGATTAGATACACGGCTCAGTATACAGTATCACACAGGATAGGATTAGATACACAGCTCAGTATACAGTATCACACAGGATAGGATTAGATACACAGCTCAGTATACAGTATCACACAGGATAGGATTAGATACAGCAGCTCAGTATACAGTATCACACAGGATAGGATTAGATACACGGCTCAGTATACAGTATCACACAGGATAGGATTAGATACACGGCTCAGTATACAGTATCACACAGGATAGGATTAGATACACGGCTCAGTATACAGTATCACACAGGATAGGATTAGATACACGGCTCAGTATACAGTATCACACAGGATAGGATTAGATACACGGCTCAGTATACAGTATCATACAGGATAGGATTAGATACACGGCTCAGTATACAGTATCACACAGGATAGGATTAGATACACAGCTCAGTATACAGTATCACACAGGATAGGATTAGATACACAGCTCAGTATACAGTATCACACAGGATAGGATTAGATACACAGCTCAGTATACAGTATCACACAGGATAGGATTAGATACAGCAGCTCAGTATACAGTATCACACAGAATAGGATTAGATACACAGCTCAGTATACAGTATAACACAGGATAGGATTAGATACACAGCTCAGTATACAGTATCACACAGGATAGGATTAGATACACAGCTCAGTATACAGTATAACACAGGATAGGATTAGATACACAGCTCAGTATACAGTATAACACAGGATAGGATTAGATACACAGCTCAGTATACAGTATAACACAGGATAGGATTAGATACACAGCTCAGTATACAGTATCACACAGGATAGGATTAGCTACACAGCTCAGTATACAGTATCACACAGGATAGGATTAGATACACAGCTCAGTATACAGTATCACACAGGATAGGATTAGATACACAGCTCAGTATACAGTATCACACAGGATAGGATTAGATACAGCTCAGTATACAGTATCACACAGGATAGGATTAGATACACAGCTCAGTATACAGTATCACACAGGATAGGATTAGATACAGCAGCTCAGTATACAGTATCACACAGGATAGGATTAGATACACAGCTCAGTATACAGTATAACACAGGATAGGATTAGATACACAGCTCAGTATACAGTATCACACAGGATAGGATTAGATACACAGCTCAGTATACAGTATCACACAGGATAGGATTAGATACACAGCTCAGTATACAGTATAACACAGGATAGGATTAGATACACAGCTCAGTATACAGTATAACACAGGATAGGATTAGATACACAGCTCAGTATACAGTATCACATAGGATAGGATTAGATACACAGCTCAGTATACAGTATAACACAGGATAGGATTAGATACACAGCTCAGTATACAGTATCACACAGGATAGGATTAGATACACAGCTCAGTATACAGTATCACACAGGATAGGATTAGATACACAGCTCAGTATACAGTATCACACAGGATAGGATTAGATACACAGCTCAGTATACAGTATCACACAGGATAGGATTAGATACAGCTCAGTATACAGTATCACACAGGATAGGATTAGATACACAGCTCAGTATACAGTATCACACAGGATAGGATTAGATACAGCAGCTCAGTATACAGTATCACACAGGATAGGATTAGATACACAGCTCAGTATACAGTATAACACAGGATAGGATTAGATACACAGCTCAGTATACAGTATCACACAGGATAGGATTAGATACACAGCTCAGTATACAGTATAACACAGGATAGGATTAGATACACAGCTCAGTATACAGTATCACATAGGATAGGATTAGATACACAGCTCAGTATACAGTATAACACAGGATAGGATTAGATACACAGCTCAGTATACAGTATCACACAGGATAGGATTAGATACACAGCTCAGTATACAGTATCACACAGGATAGGATTAGATACACAGCTCAGTATACAGTATCACACAGGATAGGATTAGATACAGCTCAGTATACAGTATCACACAGGATAGGATTAGATACACAGCTCAGTATACAGTATCACACAGGATAGGATTAGATACACAGCTCAGTATACAGTATCACACAGGATAGGATTAGATACACGGCTCAGTATACAGTATCACACAGGATAGGATTAGATACACGGCTCAGTATACAGTATCATACATGATAGGATTAGATACACGGCTCAGTATACAGTATCACACAGGATAGGATTAGATACACAGCTCAGTATACAGTATCACACAGGATAGGATTAGATACACGGCTCAGTATACAGTATCACACAGGATAGGATTAGATACACGGCTCAGTATACAGTATCACACAGCATAGGATTAGATACACGGCTCAGTATACAGTATCACACAGGATAGGATTAGATACACGGCTCAGTATACAGTATCACACAGGATAGGATTAGATACACAGCTCAGTATACAGTATCACACAGGATAGGATTAGATACACGGCTCAGTATACAGTATCACACAGGATAGGATTAGATACACGGCTCAGTATACAGTATCACACAGGATAGGATTAGATACACGGCTCAGTATACAGTATCACACAGGATAGGATTAGATACACGGCTCAGTATACAGTATCACACAGGATAGGATTAGATATACGGCTCAGTATACAGTATCACACAGGATAGGATTAGATACACGGCTCAGTATACAGTATCACACAGGATAGGATTAGATACACGGCTCAGTATACAGTATCACACAGGATAGGATTAGATACACGGCTCAGTATACAGTATCACACAGCATAGGATTAGATACACGGCTCAGTATACAGTATCACACAGGATAGGATTAGATACACAGCTCAGTATACAGTATCACACAGGATAGGATTAGATACACAGCTCAGTATACAGTATCACACAGGATAGGATTAGATACACGGCTCAGTATACAGTATCACACAGGATAGGATTAGATACACAGCTCAGTATACAGTATAACACAGGATAGGATTAGATACACAGCTCAGTATACAGTATCACACAGGATAGGATTAGATACACAGCTCAGTATACAGTATCACACAGGATAGGATTAGATACACAGCTCAGTATACAGTATCACACAGGATAGGATTAGATACACAGCTCAGTATACAGTATCACACAGGATAGGATTAGATACAGCTCAGTATACAGTATCACACAGGATAGGATTAGATACACGGCTCAGTATACAGTATCATACAGGATAGGATTAGATACACAGCTCAGTATACAGTATCACACAGGATAGGATTAGATACACGGCTCAGTATACAGTATCATACAGGATAGGATTAGATACACGGCTCAGTATACAGTATCACACAGGATAGGATTAGATACACGGCTCAGTATACAGTATCACACAGGATAGGATTAGATACACAGCTCAGTATACAGTATCACACAGGATAGGATTAGATACACAGCTCAGTATACAGTATCACACAGGATAGGATTAGATACAGCAGCTCAGTATACAGTATCACACAGGATAGGATTAGATACACAGCTCAGTATACAGTATCACACAGGATAGGATTAGATACACGGCTCAGTATACAGTATCACACAGGATAGGATTAGATACACAGCTCAGTATACAGTATCACACAGGATAGGATTAGATACAGCAGCTCAGTATACAGTATCACACAGGATAGGATTAGATACACAGCTCAGTATACAGTATAACACAGGATAGGATTAGATACACAGCTCAGTATACAGTATCACACAGGATAGGATTAGATACACAGCTCAGTATACAGTATCACACAGGATAGTATTAGATACACAGCTCAGTATACAGTATCACACAGGATAGGATTAGATACACAGCTCAGTATACAGTATCACACAGGATAGGATTAGATACACAGCTCAGTATACAGTATCACACAGGATAGGATTAGATACACAGCTCAGTATACAGTATCACACAGGATAGGATTAGATACACAGCTCAGTATACAGTATCACATAGGATAGGATTAGATACACAGCTCAGTATACAGTATCACACAGGATAGGATTAGATACACAGCTTAGTATACAGTATCACTCAGGATAGGATTAGATACACAGCTCAGTATACAGTATCACACAGGATAGGATTAGATACACGGCTCAGTATACAGTATCATACAGGATAGGATTAGATACACGGCTCAGTATACAGTATCACACAGGATAGGATTAGATACACGGCTCAGTATACAGTATCACACAGGATAGGATTAGATACACGGCTCAGTATACAGTATCACACAGGATAGGATTAGATACACAGCTCAGTATACAGTATCACACAGGATAGGATTAGATACAGCTCAGTATACAGTATCACACAAGATAGGATTAGATACACAGCTCAGTATACAGTATCACACAGGATAGGATTAGATACACAGCTCAGTATACAGTATCACACAGGATAGTATTAGATACACAGCTCAGTATACAGTATCACACAGGATAGGATTAGATACACAGCTCAGTATACAGTATCACACAGGATAGGATTAGATACACAGCTCAGTATACAGTATCACACAGGATAGGATTAGATACACAGCTCAGTATACAGTATCACACAGGATAGGATTAGATACACAGCTCAGTATACAGTATCACATAGGATAGGATTAGATACACAGCTCAGTATACAGTATCACACAGGATAGGATTAGATACACAGCTTAGTATACAGTATCACTCAGGATAGGATTAGATACACAGCTCAGTATACAGTATCACACAGGATAGGATTAGATACACGGCTCAGTATACAGTATCATACAGGATAGGATTAGATACACGGCTCAGTATACAGTATCACACAGGATAGGATTAGATACACGGCTCAGTATACAGTATCACACAGGATAGGATTAGATACATGGCTCAGTATACAGTATCACACAGGATAGGATTAGATACACAGCTCAGTATACAGTATCACACAGGATAGGATTAGATACAGCTCAGTATACAGTATCACACAAGATAGGATTAGATACACAGCTCAGTATACAGTATCACACAGGATAGGATTAGATACACAGCTCAGTATACAGTATCACACAGGATAGGATTAGATACACAGCTCAGTATACAGTATCACACAGGATAGGATTAGATACACAGCTCAGTATACAGTATCACACAGGATAGGATTAGATACACAGCTCAGTATACAGTATCACACAGGATAGGATTAGATACACAGCTCAGTATACAGTATCACACAGGATAGGATTAGATACACAGCTCAGTATACAGTATCACACAGGATAGGATTAGATACACAGCTCAGTATACAGTATCACACAGGATAGGATTAGATACAGCAGCTCAGTATACAGTATCACACAGGATAGGATTAGATACACAGCTCAGTATACAGTATCACACAGGATAGGATTAGATACACAGCTCAGTATATAGTATCACACAGGATAGTATTAGATACACAGCTCAGTATACAGTATCACACAGGATAGGATTAGATACACAGCTCAGTATACAGTATCACACAGGATAGGATTAGATACACAGCTCAGTATACAGTATCACACAGGATAGGATTAGATACACGGCTCAGTATACAGTATCACACAGGATAGGATTAGATACACAGCTCAGTATCAGCTCAGCAGTGCATTAACCCTTTAGATGACCCAGTAGTAACAACTGTCTGTAGTATAAGGAGATGTGATGGAATTTTCCTACCTTTCTTCTAACCATAACCCCAGGACCCAGTAATGTGATGTGGATTACTATTGGACACTAATAGGGGTCACATACACAATTAGAGGATCCTCGCAGGCTCTTTTTTTCACACATAAAATATTACGACACAGGGTGTTTGCTAAACCCCATCCCCATGTCTGATACTGCGCGGAATCTGCACTAAATCTTCGAGAATTCTCCTAGTCTGAATTCAGCCTTACTGCTTCTATTTCACTCCTCACATGAACGGACAGGTCACTACTTTCTATGAGATCAGCACATTCCTGAAAAACTCTGTGCTGCTGTGAGGAGAAAATAATCATCACATTTACAATCTGTTTTATCCCCAATATTAATCCCCTAAACAAGTAGATGCCCAGGATATTGTGTTGTCTCTGCCAGGTAAACACGTGTCAGTGTAATGGAGGAGCACACAAGCTTCTCTATGGTATTTATCTCCATGCCTGTGGGCGTCTGTTATCGTACAATTATCTGTGTGGTCGGGCGCTGTCTACACTTCTCATTATTGTTTTTATTATTCTCTGCTCCTTATCCTTCCTTATACATCAGGCCACTTTGCAGGACTCACATGATGTTTTCCTTGGCTACTTAAAGCGTAAATCAGCTTTCTGAGGACTTTTGATTCTCTGGCAGTATTTGTGTATTATGTAGATTGTAAGCCCTGTATGGAACAGTGACTGTCAATGTCTGTAAAGCGCTGCGGAATATGATGGCGCTATATAAGTAAGCATAATAAATCCTATCCTACCTAATATTATAAATGTGACAGTTTGGATGTTACTCAATCACGCAAAAACGGCTGAACAGATTTGAATTAAATGTGGCACATATATAGATTGTAACCTCAAATAAAACATCGGCTACTTCTTATCCCAGTAAATGACATGGCTTCACGACTGTTATGAATTTATAGTCACATACTATATTACACTGTTTCTGTAGCAGCTGATAAAGCCAGGTCTGTTATCTCTCTGTGTAAACACACCCTAACCCTCAGTGGATTGTGTACCTGTATTTGCATATTATCTGATCTGATCTAATTAACAATGAGAGCTATGAAGGAAGCCAGAAGTCACAGAGTTCTCCTCAAGAGGAGCTGAGAGAGATCATCGACGCCATCAACACACTCATTATATGGCATCCCAGAGAGCTGCTGAGATGCCAGAACAATTACAGGCACGGTGCAAAGAACAAGTTCAGTGCTAGGCTAACTTGAGAGCTGCTGAAACGCTGGAGCAGGTGGATCATCAACGCCAACAACATGCTCATTATATGGCATCCCAGCGAGCTGCTGAGATGCTGGAACAATCACAGGCACCGTGCAAGGACCAAGTTCAGCAGCAGGACAGCTAGAGAGCTGCCGAAACGCCGGAACAGTCAAACCATCAACGGCAGCAATTTGCTGAATGTAGGCGGATCATCCACTCCAAAAAACCCCAGGCGAGGTCGTGGGCAGAGGCTAGTAAATAATAAATTAACAAATTGTGGCTCCTTTCTGTGACATCCTGCATTTTATAGCATTCTTCCCCTTGTTTCTGTATTGAGAGCTGTTTCTGCCACTCACTGAATGTTACTGTGTACGGAGTACAGGCTATGTAAGGCCTGGTTCACATCTGTGTCGGTAATCTATTCGGTGGAGTCCACATGGGACCCCCCGAACGGACTAGGGAACGCATTGGCAAGCTGTGTGCAGTGAAAGCACATGGACCCCATAGGCTATAATGGGATCCGTGTGTTTTTCGCACGGGTCATGCAGACAGGAAAGTAGATCGTGAAGTACTTTTCTGTCCACATGTGACACTGAGACTGAATTTTCTCTATACGTTACACAGCCCGTACTCCATACACAGTAACATCCAGTGAGAGGCAGGAGCAGCTCCCAATACAGAAACAAGGGGAAAAGAGAGAAAAATGCAGGATTTCACATACAGGAGCCAAAATCTGTTAATAAAATCTATGACAAAAACATATTAATGACACAAATCCTGCCAGAAAATCTAAAGTTGTCTGAATGTTTAGGTTCGCTATAAAGGGATAACCCAGATGTAACTGATAATGCAACTGTAATATCTAGGACAGGTGAAAACTAAGTAAGATAGGGGAAACTCAGAGAGTCGCACACAACCCAAACAAGATGTACCTGAATTATTAAGACTTTCCGACTTGTTAATAATTCAAGTGCACCACAGGAGGTCCCGCGTGCCAGATTTGTGACCTACATTAGTAAGGAACCGGCATAGATTTCAGGTATCTCTTGCACCAGATTTCTGGTGTGAGTTAAAGTAAGTTTGTCACCTGGCGAGCGGGGCACACGACTAGTAATGTGTAGAGATGAGCGAGTAGTAGTCGATCGAATACTACAATATTTGAAATATTCGTACTCGATCGAATGCTACTAGCTATTCACAGTAAATATTCGATTCAGAGCCAGCGTTGATTGGCCGAATGCTATACAGTGTACAGTAATCTGCAAATCAACGCTGGTTCTTCAGCAGGCTCGTGTACAGCAATCAACACTGGTTCTGCCGGAGGCTTGTCTGTGAGAAGGCAGAGTCTAAGATTGGACCACAGCAGTCCCCATTGTGGTCCGATCATAGACTCCGCCTCACAGACGAGCCTCCGGCAGAACCAGCGTTGATTGGCCGAATGCTGTACACTGGCCAATCAACGCTGGTCAATGGATTCCTATGAGAAAAAGTAAGCTCCCTCGTAACAGCAAGCTGCCAGCTCTCCTGACTAGCAAGGACGAGCCTGCTGCAGAACCAGCATTGATTTGCCGCAGGCTCGTCTTTGCTAGTCGGGAGAGCAGGCAGCTTGCTGTTACGAGGGAGCTTACTTTTTTATCAGCGCAACTGCAAGCGCTGTGCAGTTAAAGCACACGGACCCCATAGACTATAATGGGGTCCGTGCGCTTTAACTGCACAGCGCTCCTCCTAAACACTCTCCTCCTGCTATTCGTGGACTTGGTGACTCTCCTTTAGTGGAATAGTGGTTTCCCCTGAAACGAGCATTCTTTCCCATAGACTATAATGGGGTTCAATATTTGATCCAGTAGTCGAATATTGAGGCTCTACTCAAAACGAAACTCGAATATTTCACTGTTCGCTCATCTCTAGTAATGTGGTATATATTTGGTATATATTATATATATACCTATTATTTCCCCCAACTTTTTGAAAGTGTCCCTATAGCAATGTAGTTACTGTAATATTGATAAAAATCAGAAATGTTATCCATTATGTAAATTAGTAAGTTGGAGCACTAGGTTCCCAGAGATCCCTGAGCACTGCTATTGCTGTTAAAAACACACCCCTGTTCATGTTTGTGTTGCCCCCCTGGACATAGTGCCATCTGCCCTCCCCCACAAGGCTCTCCATAATGCCGCACCTCCCTACATTTCCTCCCTCATCTCTGTCTACCGCCCAACCCGTGCTCTCCGCTCACTCAATGACCTAACACTTACATCCTCTATTATCAGAACCTCCCCCACTCGTATACAAGACTTCTCCCGAGCTGCACCACTTCTCTGGAATGCTCTACCCCGGACAATCAGATTAACTCCCAATTTCTACAGCTTCAAGCGCAAACTAAAGACGCATCTTATCAGACAGGCCGATCACATGTCCTAATGTAAACCCTCCCGTACCGTAATTAGAATCCCCAAAATGTAACCCTTCTCTGTCCCCGCTCCCACATTACCCCACATGATATGATGTAATCTCAGGATAACTTCATAGGTCCAGGCTCCATCCACATGTTACAGGACACCACTAGTGACGGCTCATAAAGTTTTAGGTTTCTGTACTGACAGTCACCTCTATTACAGAATTGTCTGACCCCTGTATAAGCAATGCCGCCCCTGCTACCTCTTGTGTCACCCCCTCTACCTCATAGATTGTAAGCTCTTGTGAGCAGGGCCCTCAGTCCCATTGTGTGACATGACTTTCTTTGTAATGTATCTGTCTGTCTGTATTTGAACCCTACAAATTGTACAGCGCTGCGGAATATGTTGGTGCTATATAAATAAAATGTATTAGTATTATTATGCACCACATGTGCAGTATACTGTTGTAGTCCTCAAGTCAGCGGCTTCAGCCAGAGATATCACAGCTGGTGAGCAATTTCACTTTGAGAAGACACCTGATATCGGCAGCATGGCGCACTTATATCAAGGATCAACCAACGCTCATCTGAAAAATCATCTTTACATGACATAATACACATTATTAAGTAGTTATTCCTTCTCTCTTCTACACTATTTCTGATAAATCATCCCTCACATGGAGGACGAGGAAGATCAGTAACCCTCCTCCTCCTCCTAAACTGTCGTCTGGTCTGTCTTCTGACCTCTGTACTTGTACATTATTACTCAGTTACATCTTGGGAGACAGATTTGCATATTCTTCCCATGTTCCTTTGCAGTGGAGCAACTATGGCTGTATAAGTCTCCACACACCTGAGAAGGTGGTCTCTCTCTAAGGGCTAGTTCACACGTGGGCAAAGGGGAGGTTTTTGACAGCGGAATTCGCTTCAAAAACCTCTCCTTTAACATGGTGGTCTATGTAGACCACTAGCTTTTTTTTTCCTCCTAGCGTTTTCCGCCTGAAGAAGCGACATGACCTTTCTTCAGGCGGAAAACGCCTGAAGAATTGCATAGAAGTGAATGGGAGGCGAAAACCGCGCGGTAAAAAACCGCGTGGTTTTTTGCACACAAAACCGCGCGGTTTTCGCCTGCAGTTTCTATAGCACATATAGGAAAAAAAAACCCTAGCGAAAACCGCGTCAAAAACCGCGCGGAATGCAAAAAACAGCGTCAAAAAAACTCCTCGAGGTTTTTTACCTCGCACAAATAAGCTAGGCGGTTTTCACGTGTGAACTGACCCTAAGGAGTGACGTTATCCCCATAATCTGGTTTCAGCCTCTCACTTAAACCAGATCAGTTCTCTCTAGGCTGCGCTGATGACGTCCAAAGAGACAGAAACGGTGCCGTCCGTAGCTGAGAAATTGATTTGGTTATAACCTCGCATCATGCAGTGAAGACTTCTGGGAAGTCGGGCATGTTGTTCAGGGTGCTTGCTATAGAGGGCAGCATAACAGAGGCACTGTCTCCCTGTTTACATCTTGGGAGACAGATTTGCATATTCTTCCCATACTCAGTTACAGTCTAGAGCAGTGGTTCTCAACCTTTCTAATGTCCTGACCCCGCAATACAGTTCCTCATGTTGTGGTGACCCAATTCAGTTTGGAATGTGCGTCCATAACGTCGTGCGTTCCAGCTGAATAGCGTTGCTGCAGACAGTAGCGCGGCTTCTGAGTGGCTAAAGCCATCGGAAATATGTATTTTCTGATGGCTTTAGGCATACCTCGCAACTTTTGAAGATTAGAAAGAGGGACAAAATATGCGGCACTCGCATTTAGCTCCGCCCACTTTTATATTGACTCCGCCTATTCTCATTCATTTTTCATGTGCTCCCACACAGTATAATTCTCCTACAGTCACCCGTACATTATGTCCCCTCGCCAACTCTCCCCCAGTTTCATATAACCCTTTCATCTGCCCCCAGTTTCATGTCCCACCCTTCATCTCTGCCCCCAGTTTCATATCCCCCCATCTCTGCCCAGAGCTTCATGTCCCTCCATCTCTGCCCCTAGTGTCATGCCGCCCTCCCTTCATCTGCCAAGAGTTTTATGTCCCTCCACCTCTGTCCCCAGTGTCATGCCGTCCCCCCTTCATCTGCCCACAGTTTCATGTCCCTCCATCTCTGTCCCAAGTGTCATGCCGTCCCCCCTTCATCTGCCCACAGTTTAATGTCCCTCCATCTCTGTCCCCAGTGTCATGCCGTCCCCCCCTTCATCTGCCCACAGTTTAATGTCCCTCCATCTCTGTCCCCAGTGTCATGCCGTCCCCCCTTCATCTGCCCACAGTTTCATGTCCCTCCATCTCTGTCCCCAGTGTCATGCCGTCCCCCCCTTCATCTGCCCACAGTTTAATGTCCCTCCATCTCTGTCCCCAGTGTCATGCCGTACACCCCTTCATCTGCCCCTTCATTATGTTCCACCTTAATGTTTAAAACAAAAAAAAACTCTTACACTCACCTTCCAACACTCCCCCGCCGCTCTCTCGCAGTCTCGCTTACTCATATAGTTGTAGGCGTGATGTGACGTCATCACATCGCGGCTACACATACAGAAGCCGGAGCGCAGCGTTAAAGCAGGAGCTGGCTGTAATCGCCTGTGTGTTCAACTCATCGGCGTCCTCCGGGTGCCGATAAGTTGAAACTGGGACATACCTCCCACTGACCGGGATGGTTGGGAGGTATGCTTTAGGCGACCCCCGCCGGGGTCGCGACCCACAGGTTGAGAACCGCTGTTCTAGAAGTACAGACAGTAATAAGGGTGTATAGGTAGTAACCCTATACTGTACAGAGATGGGGGAGTCCACAGGAGCATGTCCTCGTGAGCTCAGAAGAGAGGTCCCATATTGTATAGAATTTGTCACTCCGCTCAATGGTGGTATAATACAAGCATCATGGTTCTGATGTACAAATGTAGCTCAATAAATTACAAGATTGTGAAAAAGTTTTTTGTTTTTTTTTCTAGTAATTCAATTGAAAAAAATGACCCCCATCTATCTATTATATATCATTCAGTGACCCCCATCTATTATATTATATCATACAGTCATCCCCATCTATTATATTATACAGTCACCCCCATCTATTATATTATACAGTGACCCCCATCTATTATATCATACAGTCACCCCCATCTATTATATTATACAGTTACCCCCATCTATTATATTATACAGTGACCCCCATCTATTATATCATACAGTCATCCCCATCTATTATATTATACAGTCACCCCCATCTATTATATTATACAGTCACCCCCATCTATTATATTATACAGTGACCCCCATCTATTATATCATACAGTCACCCCCATCTATTATATTATACAGTCACCCCATCTATTATATTATATTATACAGTCACCCCATCTATTATATTATACAGTCACCCCCATCTATTATATTATACAGTCACCCCCATCTATTATATTGTATATTATACAGTCACCCCCATCTATTATATCATACAGTCACCCCCATCTATTATATTATAGTCACCCCCATCTATTATATTATATTATACAGTCACCCCCATCTATTATATAGTCACCCCCATCTATTATATCATACAGTCACCCCCATCTATTATATTATATTATACAGTCACCCCCATCTATTATTATATTATACAGTCACCCCCATCTATTATATTATAGTCACCCCCATCTATTATATTATATAGTCACCCCTATCTATTATATCAGTCACCCCCATCTATTATATTATACAGTCACCCCCATCTATTATATTATAGTCACCCCCATCTATTATATTATACAGTGACCCCCATCTATTATATTATATTATACAGTGACCCCATTATATTATATTATACAGTCACCCCCATCTATTATATTATACAGTGACCCCATTATATTATACAGTCACCCCCATCTATTATATTATATTATATTATATTATATTATATTATATTATATCATACAGTCACCCCCATCTATTATATTATATCATACAGTCACCCCCATCTATTATATTATATCATACAGTCACCCCCATCTATTATATTATACAGTCGCCCCCATCTATTATATTATATTATACAGTCACCCCATCTATTATATTATATTATACAGTCACCCCCATCTATTATATTATACAGTGACCCCATTATATTATACAGTCACCCCCATCTATTATATTATATTATATCATACAGTCACCCCCATCTATTATATTATATTATATCATACAGTCACCCCCATCTATTATATTATATTATACAGTCGCCCCCATCTATTATATTATATCATACAGTCACCCCCATCTATTATATTATATTATACAGTCGCCCCCATCTATTATATTATATTATACAGTCACCCCCATCTATTATATTATATTATACAGTCACCCCATCTATTATATTATATTATACAGTCGCCCCCATCTATTATATTATATTATACAGTCACCCCCATCTATTATATTATACAGTCGCCCCCATCTATTATATTATACTAACTGGTACCCGCGACTTCGTCTGCGGTGATTGTGGAAGTGGGTAAACAGGTGCGGGTAAGGTTTTCGTACTGTGTATAAGGTGTGGGATATAAAATGTAACTGTGTATCTTGTTGTTGCTCTAATTCTGAGAGCACATGAGACTTTTGTGTTGAATGTAATTTGTATTTCAGTCGCTGTACGGTGTTGGTATAAACTGTACATAGTGTCTTTGGGACAGAGGGATTTCAGGTTAATATACTTCGATATACGACATTGTATGAGTTGTTATTTTGCGCCAGTACATGTAAGTTTTGGGCACAGGATACCCTTGAGCAAGCAACAAAAAGTCTGGCCCTGTGCATGACAGTTTAGTAACTCCATGTGCCTCTTATTAATAGCAATTAACCCCATCATGTCCCTCACATTAACCCCTGTGTAAGAGTTACTGATAGAGATGAGCGAGTACTGTTGGGATCAGCCGATCCGAACAGCATGCTCGCATAGAAATGAATGGACGTAGCCGGCACGCGGGGGGTTAAGCGCGCCGGCTACGTCCAAGCGGAAGTACCAGGTGCATCCATTCATTTCTATGGAGCGTGCTGTTCGGATCGGCTGATCCCAACAGTACTCGCTCATCTCTAGTTACTGATATGTGAGAGACTTGGAGGTAATAATTAAGTATCTTCATTACTGAGGTCTTTTATTAGTCCCTCCATATGTCTCACATATTAGTAACCTTTATATGGGGCACACAGGGGTTAATATGAGGGACATGATGGGGTTTATTCCTATTAATGTGAGGTACATGGAGTTACTAACACTAAACTAATAACCCCATGCCTGACATTAATGAGAATAGGAAGTAAAGGAAGGGACCTGTGTGTTTCTTACTTTCAGTTTGCTAGCAGCTTCCTCTCCTCCTCGGGGAAGGTTTGCAGGGTGCAGATGGCAGGATGCAGACCACTATAGCAGGCAGAGACTTGAGCGATTAAGCTCCACCCCCTGGGTTTCCTGCACATCTCGCAAAGGGGAGTGTCCTTATGCCTCAGCTCTAGCAGAGACTTTTATTTAACTCTTGCAGGTCCTGTGCTGCTGGCATGCCAGTGAAATATGGCAGGAGTGCCACTCTTGGCATGTGTACCAGGGGTTGCTGACCTCTGCTGTAGAGGGTAATATGAATTTTGTGGCTTGCTATGGTCCAAAGTGTGTGAGATTGCAGAGATAGTGATGTGAGTTTGGGGTTTGTGGGGGTCCTGGGAAAAACGTATGTGCGCTATTGTGACAAAAAGTAGCCTATTGCGCAATCGAGTGTAGGGAGTATGTTTGTGGAAAATTTCAGCCAAATCGGTGGAGCGGTTTTTGCGTGATTGACCGCCAAACATCCAAACACACAAACCCACAAACATTTCACATTTATAATATTAATAGGATTATATAGTCGCCCCCATCTATTATATTATACAGTCACCCCCATCTATTATATTATACAGTCACCCACATCTATTATATTATATTATACAGTCACCCCCATCTATTATATTATACAGTCACCCCCATCTATTATATTAAGTCATTACATTACAGAAAGAACTTTTTCCAGTGTTTCTTTCTGTTAATGTTGAGGATTATTTGTTACAACCAAGGAAAACCCAAACGTCATTATCTCAGACAATTAGAATATTATATAAGACCAAATGTAAAAAAAAATGATATAACCCAGAAATGTCGGTCATATGACAAGTGTGTCCAGTAAGTGCCCCCGATACTCGGTGGGGGCTCCATGAATGACGTCATCCATGCGGCCATGTGTCCTGGAGGGATCAGCCTGTGGCCTGCAGAGCTCGTGTTATGGACGCCCAGGGTGTACGATAGCCTTCAGCTCGTCTGCATTGTTGGGTCCGGGGTCTCTCATAGATTCTCTATGGGGTTAAGGTCAGGACAGTTTGCTGGACAATCCAGCCCAGTGATATTGTGGTTAGTAAACCAGGTCTTGGTACTTTTGGCAGTGTGGACAGGGGCCAAGTCCTGTTGGAAAATGACAATTCCATCTCCATAAGCTTGTGGGCAGAGGGAGCCTGAAGTGCTGGAGAATCTCCTGGTAGACGACTGTGCTGACTTTGGTCTTGATAAAACACAGTGTGAACCTAGCCTGAATGAGAAAAATAAAAAGACTAACTAGATAGAGGGATGCCCTGTGTTATTACTGGAGATGAGCGAACAGTGAAATATTCGAGATTCGATATTCGTTTCGAGTAGAGCCTCAATATTCGACTACTCGATCGTATAATGAATCCCACTATAGTCTATGGGAAAAAAATGCTCGTTTCAGAGGAAACCACTATGACGGACAACGAATCCCGAGGGACCGCGCTGCCTATAATAGGTCTCATTGGGTATTCATTGTTTTGCCTGATATGCCAGACTGCCGGACGTTTTCATCTGCAATTCCAGACAGACTCTGCACCAGACGGACACCAGCCTAGATGTAAACATAGCCTTAGTACTTTATTACCCTTCATTCACATCTGCATTTGGTATTCTGTTCGGGGAGTTCACATGGGGACCCCTGAACGAAATACCGAATGCAACTACAAGCAGTGTGCAGTACAAGCACACGGACCCCATAGACTATAATGGCTGCATGTTGCCCGAACAAATCATGCGGACAGGAAAGTAGATTGTGAACTACTGTGGAGATCTAGCGGCAAACACACGGACCCCATTATAGTCCATGGGGACCCATGTGCTTTTACTGCACACCGCTTGCAGTTGCATTCGGTATTCAGGGGGGGGGTCCTCATGCGGACACCCCTGGACGGAATACAAACGCAGATGTGAACAAGGCCTTAAAGGGAATCTACCATTTATACCATTTTTGTGGATAAGACGTCGGACTAGCCTTTAGAAAGGTTTTTCGTCTCTTACCTTTAGACGTGATCTCTGTCGCGCCGTTCCTTAGAAAAAACGGTTTTTACCGGTATACAAATGAGTTCTTCCACAGCGATGGGGGGGCGTCCCCACCGCTGCCAGAGAAGTGTCTACAGCGCCGCCTTCTTCTGCATCCGCCGCATCATCTTCAATGTCTTCTTCTGGCGCAGGCTCGTAACTTCCAGCAGAGCAGACTGCGCAGACGCACAGGCCACGGGAAAATGGCCGCTAACAATACTGTGCAAGTGGCTATTTTCTCGTGACCTGTGCAGTCTGCTCTGCCCAAGGCCCGAGGCCGAGAAGTTACGAGCCTGCGCCGGAAGGAGGCGGCGCTGGGAGACAATTCTCTGGCAGCGGCGGGGATGACCCAGTCACAGCTACCTGTATTTTGGTCCGGAGGCCGCTTCAGGTTCCAGACCAAAAAACCCATATGAACTTACCCTGAGAGTATATGTAAAAGGGGTCAGTGGTAGGCCTGAAATGGAGCACCTATACTTATATGAGGGCGGCAGTGAAGTCTTGCAAGTGCAACTAGATTACTCTAAGGGCTCGTTCACATGGAGTAAACGTGCCACGCATTGTGGCGCGTGTACGCAGCGTACACGCGCCATAAACGCGCCACAATGCACGGCGCGTTTACTCCATGTGAACGAGCCCTTAGGAGTCCAGTTCCATGTCAGACTCTCCCACCATTTGCCTCTTTGCCGCCATGTTTGTCTTTTTTTTTGTTTGTAATAACTCACCCAACAATCAGATAGGATTCAACACTGGTGAACTTTATTTACAAAGAATCCACAGTGACAAAATAAGACAATATAATATGGCAGTCATAGCGACTCAAACAATACACCGAGAGGATAGCACCCATCCCCCGAAGGCGCCGGAGTGGTTACAACTTCCATGTGAGGGCGGGGACTTCTGACATTTTAGATTTTTTAGATATATATAAAAATATGCCATCAAAATGATTTGGACAATCCGACGCTTAGAATATTATTTACAGGAAAGGCAACATACTGTCTGCTCCTATGTACAATACACAGGGGATAGCCCATAGGTTACTCCACCCCCCCCCCCCAAAAAAAAAAAAAAAATATGTTCTGTAACCCCGTAAGTGCTGGAGGGGGCTTATAACAGTGCAAGACATAGCAGCACTGGCAGAGGATTACTTTGGACATTGTTATCTGGTTGGCGGATCGGCCATGGGACGTGTGATCATCATGGAGGCAAAATATCCACGAATTTAATCAAAAATTTACAAAAAAAAAAAATTCTATGTAACTCCTTGTAAAACTAGTTGACAACCAATACGACCTGCCCGTTAGATTGTAGTACGTTTGTTACGGGTTTAACATTGTGGAAATCTGAAGGATACTCCTACAGGGGTGCTGGAATGGCAGCCATATTGATTGTCACCCAACCAAACTAGAATCAGATATTTAATGGGGACATTTGAGTGTTAGGGTGACCGTTCAGTAATGGCACTTTTCGGAATTAGCTTGCCTATGCTGCAGGGAGTACCTGACTGCATTGTGTAATAAATACATGAGTGGTGGGGGATCCCCAGTAATATACAGCGGGCCTCACTGCCAATATATTCTAATGTCCGTCTTTGTAATCACTTTCCATATTTACTAATCACGTGTGTCCGCCAGATGCCATCTAATCTTCTCAGTCCTCCTAGCAGTAACTTCCCATGCCCCATCTCTTCTCCAAGTCTCTGAACAACCTTTAAAGGGATTCAACCATTAAAACACATTTTTTTTCTTGTTGACACGTAGGAATAGCCTTAAGAAAGGCTATTCTTCTCCTACCTTTAGATGTCTTCTCCGCACCGCCGTTCTGTAGAAATCTCAGTTTTTGTCGGTATGCAATTGAGTTCTCTCGCAGCACTGGGGGCGTCCCCAATGCTGCGAGAGAAATCTCCAGCGCCGCTTCCATCTTCTTCAGGAACATCCTCTTCACGCGTCCTCTTCCGACGCAGGCGGTCAAACTTGTAGGCCTCGGGTAGAGCCGACTGCGCATGCCCGTGGCCACAAGAAAAATGGCCGCTTACACAGTAAGAAAGCGGCCATTTTCTTGTGGCCTGTGTGCATGTGCAGTCGGCTCTGCCTTGAGGCCTACAAGTTTGAAGAGGACGTTCCTGAAGAAGATGGAGGTGTCGCTGGAGATTACTCTCGCAGTATTGGGGACGCCCCCAGTGCTGTTTGAGTGCTGGGGCCCGCCCCCAGTGCTGCGAGAGAACTCATATGCATACCGACGAAAACTGGGATTTCTACTGAACGGCGGCGCCAAGAAGACATCTAAAGGTAGGAGAAGAATAGCCTTTCTTAAGGCTATTCTAACATGTTAGTGAGAAAATAAATGTGTTTTAATGGTAGAATCCCTTTAAGGTGACACTATCCCGCACAAACCTATGTAAATTATTTGGTCCTCGCTGTCTCCCCCTTGTGGTCAGAGCAGGAATAATTTGGCCACATTTGGCCAGCTGCACCCTGGAAGGTTTCAGTCACCTGTTTCCCCCACGTAACGCGTTGATTCAGGACGCCACGTAGGTTTTGTATAACAAAGGGTCCATTTTATTCATATGATACAATGTAACAGTGAAGGTGTAATTGAAGTGCCATGAAAAGGTAATATAGATACATATAGTAAAAGCACATGGGTCCCCATAGACTATAATGGCTGCATGTTGCCCGAACAAATCATGCGGACAGGAAAGTAGATTGTGAACTACTGTGGAGATCTAGCGGCAAACACACGGACCCCATTATAGTCCATGGGGACCCATGTGCTTTTACTGCACACCGCTTGCAGTTGCATTCGGTATTCAGGGGGGGGTCCTCATGCGGACACCCCTGGACGGAATACAAACGCAGATGTGAACAAGGCCTTAAAGGGAATCTACCATTTATACCATTTTTGTGGATAAGACGTCGGACTAGCCTTTAGAAAGGTTTTTCGTCTCTTACCTTTAGACGTGATCTCTGTCGCGCCGTTCCTTAGAAAAAACGGTTTTTACCGGTATACAAATGAGTTCTTCCACAGCGATGGGGGGGCGTCCCCACCGCTGCCAGAGAAGTGTCTACAGCGCCGCCTTCTTCTGCATCCGCCGCATCATCTTCAATGTCTTCTTCTGGCGCAGGCTCGTAACTTCCAGCAGAGCAGACTGCGCAGACGCACAGGCCACGGGAAAATGGCCGCTAACAATACTGTGCAAGTGGCTATTTTCTCGTGACCTGTGCAGTCTGCTCTGCCCAAGGCCCGAGGCCGAGAAGTTACGAGCCTGCGCCGGAAGGAGGCGGCGCTGGGAGACAATTCTCTGGCAGCGGCGGGGATGACCCAGTCACAGCTACCTGTATTTTGGTCCGGAGGCCGCTTCAGGTTCCAGACCAAAAAACCCATATGAACTTACCCTGAGAGTATATGTAAAAGGGGTCAGTGGTAGGCCTGAAATGGAGCACCTATACTTATATGAGGGCGGCAGTGAAGTCTTGCAAGTGCAACTAGATTACTCTAAGGGCTCGTTCACATGGAGTAAACGTGCCACGCATTGTGGCGCGTGTACGCAGCGTACACGCGCCATAAACGCGCCACAATGCACGGCGCGTTTACTCCATGTGAACGAGCCCTTAGGAGTCCAGTTCCATGTCAGACTCTCCCACCATTTGCCTCTTTGCCGCCATGTTTGTCTTTTTTTTTGTTTGTAATAACTCACCCAACAATCAGATAGGATTCAACACTGGTGAACTTTATTTACAAAGAATCCACAGTGACAAAATAAGACAATATAATATGGCAGTCATAGCGACTCAAACAATACACCGAGAGGATAGCACCCATCCCCCGAAGGCGCCGGAGTGGTTACAACTTCCATGTGAGGGCGGGGACTTCTGACATTTTAGATTTTTTAGATATATATAAAAATATGCCATCAAAATGATTTGGACAATCCGACGCTTAGAATATTATTTACAGGAAAGGCAACATACTGTCTGCTCCTATGTACAATACACAGGGGATAGCCCATAGGTTACTCCACCCCCCCCCCCCAAAAAAAAAAAAAAAATTATGTTCTGTAACCCCGTAAGTGCTGGAGGGGGCTTATAATAGTGCAAGACATAGCAGCACTGGCAGAGGATTACTTTGGACATTGTTATCTGGTTGGCGGATCGGCCATGGGACGTGTGATCATCATGGAGGCAAAATATCCACGAATTTAATCAAAAATTTACAAAAAAAAAAAATTCTATGTAACTCCTTGTAAAACTAGTTGACAACCAATACGACCTGCCCGTTAGATTGTAGTACGTTTGTTACGGGTTTAACATTGTGGAAATCTGAAGGATACTCCTACAGGGGTGCTGGAATGGCAGCCATATTGATTGTCACCCAACCAAACTAGAATCAGATATTTAATGGGGACATTTGAGTGTTAGGGTGACCGTTCAGTAATGGCACTTTTCGGAATTAGCTTGCCTATGCTGCAGGGAGTACCTGACTGCATTGTGTAATAAATACATGAGTGGTGGGGGATCCCCAGTAATATACAGCGGGCCTCACTGCCAATATATTCTAATGTCCGTCTTTGTAATCACTTTCCATATTTACTAATCACGTGTGTCCGCCAGATGCCATCTAATCTTCTCAGTCCTCCTAGCAGTAACTTCCCATGCCCCATCTCTTCTCCAAGTCTCTGAACAACCTTTAAAGGGATTCAACCATTAAAACACATTTTTTTTCTTGTTGACACGTAGGAATAGCCTTAAGAAAGGCTATTCTTCTCCTACCTTTAGATGTCTTCTCCGCACCGCCGTTCTGTAGAAATCTCAGTTTTTGTCGGTATGCAATTGAGTTCTCTCGCAGCACTGGGGGCGTCCCCAATGCTGCGAGAGAAATCTCCAGCGCCGCTTCCATCTTCTTCAGGAACATCCTCTTCACGCGTCCTCTTCCGACGCAGGCGGTCAAACTTGTAGGCCTCGGGTAGAGCCGACTGCGCATGCCCGTGGCCACAAGAAAAATGGCCGCTTACACAGTAAGAAAGCGGCCATTTTCTTGTGGCCTGTGTGCATGTGCAGTCGGCTCTGCCTTGAGGCCTACAAGTTTGAAGAGGACGTTCCTGAAGAAGATGGAGGTGTCGCTGGAGATTACTCTCGCAGTATTGGGGACGCCCCCAGTGCTGTTTGAGTGCTGGGGCCCGCCCCCAGTGCTGCGAGAGAACTCATATGCATACCGACGAAAACTGGGATTTCTACTGAACGGCGGCGCCAAGAAGACATCTAAAGGTAGGAGAAGAATAGCCTTTCTTAAGGCTATTCTAACATGTTAGTGAGAAAATAAATGTGTTTTAATGGTAGAATCCCTTTAAGGTGACACTATCCCGCACAAACCTATGTAAATTATTTGGTCCTCGCTGTCTCCCCCTTGTGGTCAGAGCAGGAATAATTTGGCCACATTTGGCCAGCTGCACCCTGGAAGGTTTCAGTCACCTGTTTCCCCCACGTAACGCGTTGATTCAGGACGCCACGTAGGTTTTGTATAACAAAGGGTCCATTTTATTCATATGATACAATGTAACAGTGAAGGTGTAATTGAAGTGCCATGAAAAGGTAATATAGATACATATATACCGCTCCTCCTGTAATGGGGGGCACAGGATCAGATTTTACATAGGGGTCAGCCAAAAAATGACTTGTGAGACGAGGGAGTTTCTTTTAAGATACAATCCACGAATAATGTGAGTAACTTTACATACACAAGACTTATATACAAATACTTCCGTTACCCTGGTCACGAGTTACATCCTGGCTTACACTCCAATCGCACCCAGAGCTGCACTCGCAATTCGACAGGTCTCCGATCGGTGCTCTTACTGTAGAAATTCATTGTGTCCTTTGGCTGTGCACCGCCTGAGAGCTAACAGGAAAGCAGCAGAATTGTGAAGGCAGCTCTGGAGGTGACTAGAGTATAAAATATATACTAGATATGTAATACAATAATTACAAAGTTACTCCACATTCTAGGCGGGTTATATCTCGATATTCTCGATATCAATTATAAAATCAAGCGGAGAGGTGACAATGTAAGCAAATAAAAGAGAGAATTGTACATTTTTATAAAATCTGATCTCTTGGCCGTACACAGCGCTGATAGTTTGGATGATTTCGCTGCATTATCCGACCCCCGTATACAAATTGAGCTGAGCTATTACAATATTGGACTGGTCATTATTAGAAGAGCAGCAGCACCACCTGGTGTATAATTTACTTACTGCATTTTGTGGAAAAGCTAATAAAGTTTAACAAAAAAACCCCAAAAACTTAAAGGGGGTGTCCATTTCGAACGAAAACCGCCCATATGTGTTTAGAAAGTGATCGTAGGTCGGGAAATGGTCTCTGGGTGATCCCATAAGCTCCTAAGCAGGAGTAAAAGCAGAGGCGAACGCTGAATGTGTGACTACCACTGCGTAGCTCAGACTCTGGTCCCATCAGGTTAGACATTCCCTAACCGCCTCCCATGCCGGCGAACCTGTCAATCAACAAAAATACGGATTATGTCTTTAATACCCTGTATCTGCCAAGGCTGTGATGTCATCGCTGTGGAAAATGTGTACATTCATGACATCATCTCTAACATCAATGATTTACAGCAACAATCCAGGTTGTACTTACACAAGGCACAATGTTAAAAGTCATCCAACCTACTAGCCTGCGGTGCTCAGGGCATGCTGGGAGTTGTAGTTTGTTTAAAGGGATTCTAACATTAAAATCACATTTTTTGTTGATCACACGTAGGAATAGCCTTAAGAAAGGCTATTCGTCTCTTACCTTTAGATGTCTTCTCCGCATTGCCGTTTGGTAGAAATCCCGGATTTCGTCTGTATGCAAATGAGTTCTCTTGCAGCACTGGGGGCGGTCCTTAGCGCTCAAACAGCACTGGGGGCGTCCCAATGCTGCGAGAGAACTCTCCAGCGCCGTCTCCATCTTCTTCTGGAACAGTCTCTCTGCGCGTCTTCTTCCGGAACTGGGTTCAAACTTCTAGGCCTCGGGCAGAGCCGAATGCACATGCCCACAGACCACAAGAAAATGGAAGTTTACACCGGCTTACACAACTTACTGTGTAAGCGGCCATTTTTCTTGTGGCCACGGGCATGCGTAGCCAGCTCTGCCCGAGGCCTAGAAGTTTGAACCCAGTTCTGGAGGAAGACGCGCAGAGAGGATGTTCCTGAAGAAGATGGAGACAGCGCTGGAGATATCTCTCGCAGCATTGGGGACGCCCCCAGTGCTGTTTGAGCGCTAAGGACCGCCCCCAGTACTGTGAGAGAACTCATTTACAGACGAAATCCGGGATTTCTACCAACGGCGGCACGGAGAAAATATCTAAAGGTAGGAGACGAATAGCCTTTCTTAAAGATAGTCCTACGTGTGATCGACAAAAAATGTGATTTTAATGGTAGAATCCCTTTAAGAGACTCAGATTACGGATCAGTGACCGATTGTATATTGAGAAGACGCAGCAGATATCTGTCAATGAAAGAGGACACGTCTGGTCTCCTGACATTATAAGTAAATACATGTATTCCCTATGAAACAATAATCCAGTGCATGCTAAGAACTCTGTTTTGTGTTCTCACTCTGTTACTCTTCCTGGAAATCCATTGATAAACTAACAAATGGGTGTTACCATGGTCAGAAGGAGTGTCCTGAAATCACCAAAGTGTGTAGGGAGAGAACTCCCAAGTTAATAAATTTAGAAATTTCCAGGAGGAATAACAGAGGGACAACGTATCCCACATGCACCAAAATTATAGTTAAAAATACAAGTACTTATTAAAACAGAAATGAAAGGAGACCCCGAAGACATGGAGATTCATAGCAGATCCAATAACGTTCTCCAGGCGCACGGGCACTACATATCTCAGCACGCCCTGGCAGCCAGAGGACCACAGGTTGCTCCTAATAGATCGAAATTGGTCTCTGTAAAACCCAAGGTTATATAGAAGTGTCTTGATGAATCTTAATGACCCTTCCCCCCCCCTCGTCTCTATCACCACAAGACGTAGAGATCAGGAATACATATGATTGGTTTTATCACACACTAAAAAAAAAAAAAAAATATTAAAAACTTTTTAGAACACAAGTTTTTCACTTGACAATAAATAAGAACAATAAAAAAAAAAAAAATATTGGCCAACCGGGCCAGCAACACTTATACACAGTTCATTTGTAGCCACAGAATCGGAGTGAACAGTCGCACCCTCCGAAGGCTCGGTCTTGTTGGGTGTGATGGCGGATGGTCCCGAGGACTGTTATGGCGTCTGTATGAAACGCGGACAGAGAACAGAACCCAAAGCACTGACAGACAGCAGTAAGACGTGTTGCCGGAGTCACTGCTCACTCACCAGTGGTTAATACCTTTTGCAGACTTAGAAGGTGCCTAGAGCCAGCGATTGGCCGTAGCCAACCCCCCCCTGACGACATCTACAGTTCCCACCATCTTAAGGATTCAGCTTTAGGCACATAAGAGTACCGAGATCGAATACTTTGGCAATCATACCCCATCGTACCGCCCTGAACATTCATGCTTTGTTCATTGTTCATCGACTCTTTGGACTTAGGACCCTTCAGGCACATCGTAAACCTCTCTAGAGTTGGCTCCTGGAACCTGCGTCATGGAGATGTTGGATGGGCGATGGAGGTGTGGAGCATGTAATACGTCAAAAGACAAGCCAAAGACGAAGTTATGGGCAGCAGCGACATTAGAAGAGGGTCCAGCTCAGAGTACTGTGCGGTGGGGTCATCACACCCTCCATAGCAGCAAGTGGTTGGTGCTATCATCTCTACCCACAGTCTCGCTGCTGCTGGTGAGCCTGAAGTCCTCGTAGCCGTCTCCTCCGCTGATGACCAGGAGCTTGGATTTTGTTCGGTGCCGAGTGGCGTCTCTTTTTTCTGTGTCGCAGGTTTGTTCGTTGCCTGATGGAAGGAACAGAAGGGAGAAGTCAAAAAGACAAAAAAAAAAAAGACACTGACAATTGGGGTGGACAGAACACAACAGCTATCAAAAACTGGGTGACACAGCATTGACTCTTTTACAGTTGTAGGTTGTAGTGTAATAATAACAACCCTTGAGGTGACCAAATGGCCTGGACTATTAACCCCCCATCACCCAAAGACCTTTAAATCCCCCCACCCACACATCACCCATCTGCTGCACAGTGGTCCCCACACAGTATAATCTGCTGCACAGTGGCCTTGACACAGTATAATCTGCTGCACAGTGGCCTTGACACAGTATAATCTGCTCCACAGTGCCTCCCACACAGTATAATCTGCTGCACAGTGGCCTTGACACAGTATAATCTGCTGCACAGTGGTTGCCACACAGTATAATCTGCTGCACAGTGACCCCCCCACACAGTATAATCTGCTGCACAGTGGTCCCCACACAGTATAATCTGCTCCACAGTGGCCCCCATACAGTATAATCTGCTTCACAGTGCCCCCCACACAGTATAATCTGCTGCACAGTGGCCCCACATGGTATAATCTGCTCCACAATGACCCCCACACAGTATAATCTGCTGCACAGTGGTCCCCACACAGTATAATCTGCTGCACAGTGACCCCCATAATATAATCTGCTGCACAGTGGTCCCCACACAGTATAATCTGCTGCACAGTGGTCCCCACACAGTAAATCTGCTGCACAGTGGCCCCCACACAGTATAATCTGCTCTACAATGACCCCCACACAGTATAATCTGCTGCACAGTGACCCCCACACAGTATAATCTGCTGCACAGTGACCCCCACACAGTATAATCTGCTGCACAGTGACCCCCACACAGTATAATCTGCTGCACAGTGGTCCCCATACAGTATAATCTGCTGCACAGTGGTCCCCATACAGTATAATCTGTTCCACGGATGGGTGCCCAAAGCGAGGCCTCTGAGTGCCACCTCTGGTACCCATGCCATATGTTCGCCATCACGGTCCTATGTAGTCTATAGGCATCTAGCACCTCCGTGCTATCGAACAGGTAACAACAAGCACTAACCTTGGTCTCCAGGTAGAGGAAAGTGCACATCAAATCCATCTGGTAGCTCCACAGATGTGAGAAATCGGACATGTCCTGTGTGTCCTTGAGACAGTCCCACCGGGCTGACCGGACCCTTCAGAGCGGTAGTGCTGGAGGTGATGGTGAGGGTGAGGACCACTCCGGCGCTGGTCCCGATCCATAGGAGATCCTTGCAAGCCAGAAGAGCAGTTATCCTCAGACACGCTGACTTGTGCTGGCGGATGATGGCATCGGAACCTCAAAGGAGAGAAGAAACCATTAGGATACAATAAGCCTTGCACACAAACCTTGTATTATATGAAGACTCCGTTACCTGCCAGCATCTTGTGCACCGGCGGCGCAATGTCCACCTCTGATAGCTGCTCAAAGGTTGTGGCATGATACAGGCGGACCTGGGCGCTGCCCTGCAGGGCGATCCACATCCCCACGTTACTGGTGACCATAGATGTGACACAGCGGTTCTGGTCCTGTCCGATGTGGAACGTGTGCTGGA
This sequence comes from Leptodactylus fuscus, assembly GCF_031893055.1. NCBI lineage: Eukaryota > Metazoa > Chordata > Amphibia > Anura > Leptodactylidae > Leptodactylus > Leptodactylus fuscus. The sequence continues at coordinate 273,554,640 of NC_134266.1, read as the reverse complement.
GGTGGAGACGAAGAGAAGGATCAGACGTCAGGGCTTCTGCACATTTTTTGCCAACAATAAATTTGGCACAACCACAGTGACTGGCTCAGTCGGGCCCACGGATGCCGCACATTTCCGCACTGTTCTTGTAGACATGACCCCCCGAAATCGGACATCGCCATTTACCTCCTGAAGCAGGGACGACGTGTTAAGGATGATGACCCTGTTCTGACAGCCGCACCATAGCTTCCCGGAGATGGACACCATCTTAGTGATTGGGCTCCCAGGAGAACCGAGGGGCAGAGTTTTAGAATTTTGAGGGTCCCAAAAACTCCCTAAGGGGGGGAACAAAACGATATAAGACAAAGCGTGAAGACCGTGTCCTGCAAAAGATATGGCAGGCCATGAGGTCTGGTGACATCATCTGTATACATGCAAGAGATATACCACACTGATAGTCTACTTTGTGACCCTTCCTAATACATGGGCCAGTTGTCATTACTGCACACTAGGGGGCACTATCTAAGCTATGATAGTACGTCTGCTAAACCTGCTAGGTATGGGGGGTGTCCCTACTCTTACAGCCCTTTCTATGTATGGTCACCTATGATCTACAACTATAAGCAATAAGCAACTTCCAAAAAATTTCCAAAAAATCGAAGACAATTATGAAACAAAGTGGGAAAACAAAAATTCAAAAGCGAAGTTTGAGTACTGGTGAATGGATGACCCTATAGTCTACCCGGTCCTCAGAACAACACACCCTGACATAATGATATTGTACCAAGGATGGCAGAGGAACCCAACACTGGGCCAACCATTGAAGACCCTTAGTCAAACAGCCTGAAACGCGTCAGTCCTGTGGGTTCACCGTCTTGAACGTCCTCTCCTCTTACCTGCTTCTCTCTGATACACGATAAGATCTCCGTTGGCGATAGACACGAACACTTGGTTATCCAGATACCTGCGAAGAGACAACTGACTAAGACACAACAGCGGGATGCGCAGCCCAAGGGGGTCCCGATCCTTCTAGAGCAGGTCCTTCAATACTCCATGAAAACGGATTGCAAGACCCCAATTTCCCCAATACCCCCTATAATGGTCTATTCAGGAGAAGTGTCCATGGCCGGATTTGTGGTACTTACAGGATACACATGACGGCCGCCACGTGCTGCATCTTCATACTGTTCTTCCGATTGCGAATGTTGTCTGAAGATTGATAGACGTGAATGCTAAGGCGGAAGACAAGGAGCTCAGAACACCTTACATTTCAGGGCAAAGGTAACCTAAATCGGCCCTGACACCATTAAAACAATATGAGGCGATAGGGAAATGTTTGCAAAACTTGCCCCGTCTTAAGTGATGGGCAAAGAACCTTTGTTACCCAGGATCTGAATCTTGTCACCACTTTAAGGGAACGTGTGACCAAAACAAAGAACAGCTTTAGGTAAATTGGCTTATTGATTTTAGGATTTTTTTTTGAAGATTTTAATTTTTTAAAGAAATGTAAAAAAAAAAAAAAAGTCATTTTTTAAAATAATATTTTTTAATATTTCCCACTGTCTGCCACTAGAGGGAGTGTAATATGTGTAATGTGTAAGCGCACACTGCCCATACGAGCGTTAGGGTGCAGACTGACCCCATTTCCTATTCTGCTGCACATCTAGTTGACTAGGGACTCTTAGCGACATCATCACAGGTCCTTAAAGGGATCCTATCATTAAAAGTCTTTTTTTTTGTCCCTAACACGTAGGAATAGCCTTAAGAAAGGCTATTCTTCTCCTACCTTTAGATGTCTTCTCCGCACCACCATTCTGTAGAAATCCCAATCCCAAAAATGAGTTCTCTCGCAGCACTGGGGGCATCCCCAATGCTGCGAGAAAACTCTCTATCTTCTTCCCGGAACCGCCTCTCCCTGTGTCTTCTTCCGGCGGTGGCTTCAAACTTCTAGGCCTCGGGCAGCCAACTGCACATGCCTGCTGGCCACAAGAAAATGGCCACTTACACAGTATTGTAAGCAGCCATTTTCTTGTGGCCAGCAGGCATGCGCAGTCGGCTTTGCCCTAGGCCTAGAAGTTAGAAGCCATCGCCGGAAGAAGACACAGGGAGAGGCGGTTCCTGAAGAAGATGAAGGCGGTGCTGGAGAGTTCTCTCGCAGCATTGGGGACGCCCCCAGTGCTGCGAGAGAACTCATTTGCATACTGACGAAAACCGCGATTTCTACGGAATGGCAATACGGAGAAGACATCTAAAGGTAGGAGAAGAATAGCCTTTCTTAAGGCTATTCCTGCGTGTTAGGGACAAAAAAAATGGACTTTTAATGAGAGGATCCCTTTAAGCAACAGCAGTGACACATGTACATCTCTGTGCGACTTACAAAAATGTAATATGTACTTGTCAGACAGATTTGCTTTTTAGAAGTGTCATATGTAGCCCTGCAGAACTCTATATCTGTCACTGTGATTGCTGAATGACCTTGGATGATATCACTAGAGGTCCTTTAGCAACTAGAAATCTGAAAAATTAATTAAATTTATAAATTAAATTTTAAATTTACAATAAAAAACCTCTAAGATTAATAAATAGCAATTATCATTAATAATAAAAAATAAATGTTAGTCACACATTCTCTTTAAGATGCAAGCCATATTGGTCTCCTACCAGCCGTCCTCGGTCCCCAGCCACATGGAGCTCTGGTAGGCCTCAGGGTCAATACTCAGAAGGTCTTCCAAGCTTCCCCGTGTGAAGGATCCTCGGCTGGATCTCCTTACTGCGGGCCCGTCCGTCGGACTCTCACTGTCCCGATTCTGGTTGAAGTTGCTGGGGATGGGCAGGAATCCGGGCTCCTGTTCTTCTTCAGAGCTGGTGGTCTCTGCCGTTGTGTCTTTGGCACTTGTCATCTCCTCAGCTAATAGATCCATATAAAAAATCATCAATTTAATGGAAAAAAAAAAACACTATACATATGTAGAATTTGGCCTCTAGGTGGCGGTGCTGCCTTCTGGAGTTTTAGTCAGTGACTACAATTTGTCGAGAAATAATGCAAAAACTGTATCAGAATTGAGATACACATTGACCAGACTTGACCCATCCCCTTCGTTTACGGTATGTTGTGCCCCCTGACATGGCAAAGAACCAGACCAGGTCGTTTTGACTTTTGCCTCCTCTGATTTTAGCTTAATGTTACTCACTTCCGAAACTGGAGGAGATGGTGGAGCGGCTGGCTTGGCTCTGGAGAGTGCTGGAGGGGCTGGGAGAGGATTCATCATCTGTATCGTCACTGTCAAAGGGCACCAAGTCCCGGCTGGCACTGTCTGTGTGTTCGGAGAGCTCCAGGGAGGACCCAGAGATGGAGATATGGAGGCACTGCTGGGACGATGGCGGCTCATCCAGATGCTGCGGCTCTGACGGGCGATTCATCAGGGCTGGTGGTCTCTCTCTGCTGTTGGGACATAAAAGCCCGATAATCTCAACACGTCATAAAAACCCTTTGTACACCACATGTGATATTCTGCGTACAGAAAAAAAAAACATGGACAGGTTCGGTGCTGATTTTCTAATGGATGCCTTAAAGCAGGGACACCACCATGGCCGCCGACATACCTGTAATTCCTCTTTAGTCCAGGCACAGAGGCAATGCAGAGGATGCGCGCAGAGCAGACAGCGATACACGCCTCCACCGTCGGCTCGTTCCTGATGCTCAGGAGACAGACCTGCCCCACGTAACCGTCGCTGTTACACACCCAGACCTCATGCATGTTGTCAGAACTACTCTGACTGGGAGAAGCGCAGGAGAACTGGAAGAGAAGGACATTTTCAAGTTACTGTCACTTTAACATAAAGGGGTCTTTACTTTTCCTATATGAGCAGAAGGTTGCACAGTTGGCTCCACTGTAGGCCTACATGGAGAAGAAGGTTCTACAGTTGGCTCTGACATAAGTGTACATGGAGCAGGAGGTTCTGCAGTTGGCTCCATCATAGGTCTACATGGAGAAGAAGGTTCTACAGTTGGCTCCACCATAGGCCTACATGGAGCAGAAGGTTCTACAGTTGGCTCCATCATAGGCCTACATGGAGCAGAAGGTTCTACAGTTGGCTGCACCATAGGCCTACATGGAGCAGGAGGTTCTGCAGTTGGCTCCACCATAGGCCTACATGGAGAAGAAACTTCTACAGTTGGCTTCACCATAGGCCTACATGGAGCAGGAGATTCTGCAATTGGCTCCATCATAGGTCTACATGCAGCAGGAGGTTCTACAGTTGGCTGCACCATAGGCCTAATGGAGCAGATGGTTCTACAGGTGGCTCCACCATGTGCCTACATGGAGCAGGAGGTTCTACAGTTGGCTCCACCATAGGCCTACATGGAGCAGAAGGTTCTATAGTTGGCTCCACCATAGGCCTACATGGAGCAGAAGGTTCTACAGTTGGCTGCACCATAGGCCTAATGGAGCAGATGGTTCTACAGTTGGCTCCGCCATAGGCCTACATGGAGCAGGAGGTTCTACAGTTGGCTCCACCATAGGCCTACATGGAGAAGAAGGTTCTACAATTGGCTCCACCATAGGCCTGCATGGAGAAGAAGGTTCTACAGTTGGCTCCACCATAGGCCTACATGGAGAAGAAGGTTCTACAGTTGGCTCCACCATAGGCCTACATGGAGCAGGAGGTTCTGCAGTTGGTTCCATCATAAGCCTACATGGAGCAGAAGGTTCTACAGTTAGCTGCACCATAGGCCTACATGGAGCAGAAGGTTCTACAGTTGGCTCCACCATAGGCCTACATGGAGAAGAAGGTTCTACAGTGGGCTGCACCATAGGCCTACATGGAGCAGAAGGTTCTGCAGTTGGCTCCACCATAGGCCTACATGGAGAAGAAACTTCTACAGTTGGCTTCACCATAGGCCTACATGGAGCAGGAGATTCTGCAATTGGCTCCATCATAGGCCTACATGCAGCAGGAGGTTCTACAGTTGGCTGCACCATAGGCCTAATGGAGCAGATGGTTCTACAGGTGGCTCCACCATGTGCCTACATGGAGCAGGAGGTTCTACAGTTGGCTCCACCATAGGCCTACATGGAGCAGAAGGTTCTATAGTTGGCTCCACCATAGGCCTACATGGAGCAGAAGGTTCTACAGTTGGCTGAACCATAGGACTAATGGAGCAGATGGTTCTCCAGTTTGCTCCACCATAGGCCTACATGGAGCAGGAGGTTCTACAGTTGGCTCCACCATAGGCCTACATGGAGAAGAAGGTTCTACAGTTGGCTCCACCATAGGCCTGCATGGAGAAGAAGGTTCTACAGTTGGCTCCACCATAGGCCTACATGGAGAAGAAGGTTCTACAGTTGGCTCCACCATAGGCCTACATGGAGCAGGAGGTTCTGCAGTTGGTTCCATCATAAGCCTACATGGAGCAGAAGGTTCTACAGTTAGCTGCACCATAGGCCTACATGGAGCAGAAGGTTCTACAGTTGGCTCCACCATAGGCCTACATGGAGAAGAAGGTTCTACAGTGGGCTGCACCATAGGCCTACATGGAGCAGAAGGTTCTGCAGTTCGCTCCACCATAGGCCTACATGGAGAAGAAGGTTCTACAGTTGGCTCCACCATAGGCATACATGGAGAAGAAGGTTCTACAGTTGGCTCCACCATAGGCCTACATGGAGAAGAAGGTTCTACAGTTGGCTCCACCATAGGCCTACATGGAGCAGGAGGTTCTACAGTTGGCTCCACCATAGGCCTACATGGAGAAGAAGGTTCTACAGTTGGATCCACCATAGGCCTACATGGAGCAGACGTTTATCCAGTTGGTTCCCCCAGAAGCTTGCCTGGAGCAAAAGGTTCTGCCACTGGTTCTACCATAGTACATAGGATCTGACACCCCCCCCCCATTCTTCTCACCTGCATCCCACTGCGGGTCTTCATGATGGGGATGGCCTTCAGAAATTCTGGATCCAAACGATTTTTGCTGGTGGCTGAGGAGAAGACAATTAACCAATCAATTACACAGTACATCATCTTCATTGGTCTGACAACATGGGCCACGCTGGACGCAACCCTTTTGTGGGTGCATTTTGTAATAGTGGAGACTAATCTAGTTAGGAATGTATAACTCCTCAAAAAAGTGAAACCTCTGTCCCATGGTCAGATCATTGCCTATGAGTAGGTGCCATAGTCTCAAGTTGGACTTGATGGTCCTGGGTCTCTGCGACAACTCTGCTCTACATGTCCTGTCCATAAAGCAAACTTTATGAACTGGATCTATGGGAACAATCAATGACCACAAGGAGATGATGTCCACCTGGTGACCCTATGCACGTCCATCCGTTTCTAGTTGACTACACATTCCTATATCCATTACCCAGCTTCTTCTTGGCTTCCTCAAAGGCTTGCTCAAAATGGAGCCTGGCGTCCGGGTTACTGAACTCAAATATGTAGCTTTCGGTGCCGTCCGCTTTGGTGGTGGTCAGCTCCACCTTGTTGGGTGGAAAGGACATGGAGAAAGAGAGGGATTGCTTCTCGGCCAGTTCTCGATGGACAGACGCCATCATGTCTTTGATGACATCATCGAGAGTCTGTGAAGATAAACCAAAGATGCAATGACAACGACGCCGTACATGATCCTGAAACGTGCTCAGAGCCGTTGTCAGTTCCCCTCCCCCGCTCTTCTAGGCAGCGCATGCGCTACGCTGGACAGGAAGGGGTCAACAATGAGCACGGGCGTAATTCCGCCTGCTTATTACATGTTACATTGTATCCAGTACCTTCCTAATTAATGTATAGGGGGGAGGGGAGGGGGGATTATGGGGCTGTCACAAATATTTCCCTTTGCTGACCGTGACTTGTTTTGACTGTTCTCCGCTCTCCCAATATTTTTCCAGTCTCTGCACACAAACAAAGCAGCTTTATCCGCCGCAAACAACAGCGTGAATGTAGAGGATAAAACCCGCCGCTGCCAAACGCCCCGAAGTGAAGGGCACAATGACGCGTTTCCAGAGAGACCGACGCCAAGTGCACTAGAAAGAGTAGAAATAGTCTGCCTATTAGAGCTGCAGGTCTTAGACACTAGTCACATCCAGAGCTGCATTCACAACTCTCCTGTTTGCATTTCGATGCTGGATCTGTATATGGTGCTGTGATCGTGTAAAGAAACGTTACCCACAATGCAATGAGGCAAAATACAATGCGTTGCAACTGAATGATAGAAGTGTCAGCACAGGGACGAGGGTCTACAATCAAATATGGTGGGTGCAGCTTTGGGTGTGATTGGAGTTGAAGGTATTGTATCAGCATGTGACATGTAGGGATCACTTCGCTTCGTTCTTCACATCGTCGTGTCTAGACATCCTAATTATAATTATTCACATCCCAAACATAATAATTAACCTGTTTACAGCCGACGGGTAATGGAATGTCATGTGTCTAGTAAGGACAATATATTACATCACATGTGTCGGAGTACGCCAGGCCCCAATATTATACACAGCAGTCACCTGGGACCCCAATATAATACATAGCTGTCACCTGGGACCCCAATATGATACATAGCAGTCACCTTGGACCCCAATATAATACATAGCTGTCACCTGGGACCCCAATATGATACATAGCAGTCACCTCGTACCCCAATATAATACATAGCAGTCACCTGGGACCCCAATATAATACATAGCAGTCACCTTGGACCCCAATATGATACATAGCAGTCACCTGGGACCCCAATATGATACATAGCAGTCACCTGGGACCCCAATATAATACATAGCAGTCACCTTGGACCCCAATATGATACATAGCAGTCACCTGGGACCCCAATATGATACATAGCAGTCACCTGGGACCCCAATATGATACATAGTAGTCACCTCGTACCCCAATATAATACATAGCAGTCACCTTGGACCCCAATATAATACATAGCAGTCACCTGGGACCCCAATATAATACATAGCAGTCACCTTGGACCCCAATATAATACATAGCAGTCACCTGGGACCCCAATATAATACATAGCAGTCACCTTGGACCCCAATATAATACATAGCTGTCACCTGGGACCCCAATATGATACATAGCAGTCACCTGGGACCCCAATATGATACATAGCAGTCACCTTGGACCCCAATATAATACATAGCAGTCACCTGGGACCCCAATATAATACATAGCAGTCACCTGGGACCCCAATATAATACATAGCAGTCACCTTGGACCCCAATATAATACATAGCAGTCACCTGGGACCCCAATATAATACATAGCAGTCACCTTGGACCCCAATATAATACATAGCTGTCACCTGGGACCCCAATATGATACATAGCAGTCACCTCGTACCCCAATATAATACATAGCAGTCACCTGGGACCCCAATATAATACATAGCAGTCACCTTGGACCCAATATAATACATAGCAGTCACCTGGGACCCCAATATAATACATAGCAGTCACCTGGGACCCCAATATAATACATAGCAGTCACCTTGGACCCCAATATAATACATAGCTGTCACCTGGGACCCCAATATGATACATAGCAGTCACCTGGGACCCCAATATGATACATAGCAGTCACCTGGGACCCCAATATAATACATAGCAGTCACCTGGGACCCCAATATGATACATAGCAGTCACCTCGTACCCCAATATAATACATAGCAGTCACCTGGGACCCCAATATAATACATAGCAGTCACCTCGTACCCCAATATAATACATAGCAGTCACCTGGGACCCCAATATAATACATAGCAGTCACCTTGGACCCCAATATAATACATAGCAGTCACCTGGGACCCCAATATGATACCTAGCAGTCACCTGGGACCCCAATATAATACATAGCAGTCACCTGGGACCCCAATATAATACATAACAGTCACCTGGGACCCCAATATGATACATAGCAGTCACCTGGGACCCCAATATAATACATAGCAGTCACCTGGGACCCCAATATAATACATAGCAGTCACCTGGGACCCCAATATGATACCTAGCAGTCACCTGGGACCCCAATATAATACATAGCAGTCACCTGGGACCCCAATATAATACATAACAGTCACCTGGGACCCCAATATGATACATAGCAGTCACCTGGGACCCCAATATAATACATAGCAGTCACCTGGGACCCCAATATAATACATAGCAGTCACCTGGGACCCAAATATGATACATAGCAGTCACCTTGGACCCAATATAATACATAGCAGTCACCTGGGACCCCAATATGATACATAGCAGTCACCTTGGACCCCAATATGATACATAGCAGTCACCTTGGACCCCAATATAACACATAGCAGTCACCTTGGACCCCAATATAATACATAGCAGTCACCTGGGACCCCAATATAATACATAGCAGTCACCTGGGACCCCAATATAATACATAGCAGTCACCTGGGACCCCAATATGATACATAGCAGTCACCTCGTACCCCAATATAATACATAGCTGTCACCCAAGACCCCAATATAATACATAGCAGTCACCTTGGACCCAATATAATACATAGCAGTCACCTGGGACCCCAATATGATACATAGCAGTCACCTTGGACCCCAATATAATACATAGCAGTCACCTTGGACCCCAATATAATACCTAGCAGTCACCTTGGACCCCAATATGATACATAGCAGTCACCTTGGACCCCAATATAATACATAGCAGTCACCTGGGACCCCAATATGATACATAGCAGTCACCTGGGACCCCAATATAATACATAGCTGTCACCTGGGACCCCAATATGATACATAGCAGTCACCTTGGACCCCAATATAATACATAGTTCTCACCCAAGACCCCAATAAGATACATAGCAGTCACCAGGGACCCCAATATGATACATAGCAGTCACCTGGGACCCCAATATGATACATAGCAGTCACCCCAGACCCCAATTTGATACACAGCAGTCACCTGGGCCCTCAATGATACACAACAGTCACACCGGACCCCCATATGTGAGTGTTGTATAGAAGTCAACCTACTTAACTCTTGCAATTCTGTAATCGTCACACCTGCTGGGAGCGACCACTAGAGGGCGGTCTGTATGGCGCTTATTAAACTTAACTGACAAAGATCGCCCTCTGATGGAAGGAACAGGCATTTGGCGCACCGCCACCATTGTAAGTTTTACATTCCCCATTTATCTGATGAGGTCTCTCCCACAAGCCAGATGATGGGACTCATTGCTTGGACAATCCAATCTGAAAATTCCCCCCAAACTTTGCAGCTACAAAAAGTGGAGCAAAAATGCAGCGATTTTGCTTTCCTCACCTGGTGCGGGAAGCTGAGGGTCTCGGAGAGTTTGCTGATTTGCCCCATGGTGCTGAGATCTTCGTCCAGCCGGCTAATGGCCTTCTGGATGCTGTCCCTGTTGGAGGTCTGGGAGGTTCCTGCTCAATGAGATGAAAACCTATTTAAAGAATCATACTAGATATACAGGCACTATCAGCATAGAAATGTAGCAGAGCTGAGTCAGTCAATGGTAAGGATGTGCTGTAGTATCATAATCTGTTATCTGTGGCTTTCTATAGGACTATGGGACACGAAACAGACGCAAGACCAATCCAGCTCAGCTACATCTGCACAGCGCACGTCTCTTGGCCTACATTATAGGAAAGGTAATATAGCATTGGGCATTACCGAACACTACTGTGACTGCAGCCTAAGATGTGCAATCCATCAAAATATAAGGGAGATGCAAAGCAGGAGTTCAGTCCAGTCTTACATGGCAATGACCCAGGTAACCTTAATAGCAGTTACCACTATTTATCTGGTAACCAAACCAGATTGTAGGAATGTGTCAGGAATCGTGAGACAGAAGACACATGACTGACATACAAGATAAAAAGCAGAAGACGGACCTTTGACGACTTCCACATCCTCCAGAGGCAGTTTCCAGAGCAGTTTATACTTGCTGGAGATGTCAATCACACTGGCTGCTGTATACCTGCAAAACATGGCAGACCGTCATCTCTGCAGTAGACACACTGGCCAACAGAAGGCACACCACTACTTACCGTATTACCATTACTGTTCTGCTCGCTCAGTCACTGTGTACTGAATTACATCCTGTATTATACTCCAGAGCTGCGCTCACTATTCTGCTGGTGCAGTCACTGTGTACATACATTACATTACTTATCCTGTATTATACTCCAGAGCTGCGCTCACTATTCTGCTGGTATAGTCACTGTGTACATACATTACATTACTTATCCTGTATTATACTCCAGAGCTGCGCTCACTATTCTGCTGGTGCAGTCACTGTGTACATACATTACATTACTTATCCTGTATTATACTCCAGAGCTGCGCTCACTATTCTGCTGGTACAGTCACTGTGTACATACATTACATTACTTATACTGTATTATACTCCAGAGCTGCGCTCACTATTCTGCTGGTACAGTCACTGTGTACATACATTACATTACTTATCCTGTATTATATTCCAGAGCTGCGCTCACTATAATGCTGGTGCAGTCACTGTGTACATACATTACATTACTTATCCTGTATTATACTCCAGAGCTGCGCTCACTATTCTGCTGGTACAGTCACTGTGTACATACATTACATTACTTATCCTGTATTATACTCCAGAGCTGTGCTCACTATTCTGCTGGTCACTGTGTACATACATTACATTACTTATCCTGTATTATACTCGAGAGCTGCGCTCACTATTCTGCTAGCTTAGTCACTGTGTACGTACATTACATTACTTATCCTGTATTATACTCCAGAGCTGCGCTCACTATTCTGCTGGTACAGTCACTGTGTACATACATTACATTACTTATCCTGTATTATACTCCAGAGCTGCGCTCACTATTCTGCTGGTCACTGTGTACATAAATTACATTACTTATCCTGTATTATACTCCAGAGCTGCGCTCACTATTCTGCTGGTGCAGTCACTGTGTACATACATTACATTACTTATCCTGTATTATACTCCAGAGCTGCGCTCACTATTCTGCTGGTACAGTCACTGTGTACATACATTACATTACTTATCCTGTATTATACTCCAGAGCTGCGCTCACTATTCTGCTGGTACAGTCACTGTGTACATACATTACATTACTTATCCTGTATTATACTCCAGAGCTGCGCTCACTATTCTGCTGGTACAGTCACTGTGTACATACATTACATTACTTATCCTGTATTATACTCCAGAGCTGCGCTCACTATTCTGCTGGTACAGTCACTGTGTACATACATTACATTACTTATCCTGTATTATACTCCAGAGCTGCGCTCACTATTCTGCTGGTACAGTCACTGTGTACATACATTACATTACTTATCCTGTATTATACTCCAGAGCTGCGCTCACTATTCTGCTGGTGCAGTCACTGTGTACATACATTACATTACTTATCCTGTATTATACTCCAGAGCTGCGCTCACTATTCTGCTAGTTTAGTCACTGTGTACATACATTACATTACTTATCCTGTATTATACTCCAGAGCTGCGCTCACTATTCTGCTGGTGCAGTCACTGTGTACATACATTACATTACTTATCCTGTATTATACTCCAGAGCTGTGCTCACTATTCTGCTGGTACCATGTGATAAATTTTGCACCTTCTTATGAAGAACACACTTACAAGTTCATGGAGCTCCGGCGCAGGGATCCAGACTTTCTCTTCAGGGTGGTGCAGAGGAGCAGGTCTGTGAAGAGGAAGAGTGATCGATCCTTCTTACCCCCAACAGCTTTCTGTGGGACAGTGAAATGACACGACCGTCACCTCAATATCAAGAGGGAGCAATCTTGAACAGAAATCTAAGGCTGGACATCCAGACAATATGGATAGAAACAAGTCAGTAATAAAACCGCCAAATAAAGTGACAGCCGCACTCCATTGAGGCCCCGGAGGAATTCAGTGACATATTAATCTCAAGCTGCCCCATAAGACCCCAGTGTTATAAATAACACATGGCAAGTTGGGGCCCCGGCACAGATTCTGCATCGGGGCCTAGAAGTAGAAATGATGCCGCTACATAACACATCCTTGGAATAATAAACAAACAATCTTACCACTTCCACGACCATCTCTTGTCGCACAAATCTCCGGAAAGGAACTTGAAGCTGCAGAAAAAACAAATATCACAATGTCTGATCATGAGGACGTCGTACCGCCAGAGACATCATGACACTGGGTTACTAGATTATACAAGGGCCCGTGTCTATATAGGTTACAAGCAATGAGTACGCAGAGCATAAGAAATAAAAATGGTGGCTTGGATGTGGGTCGGGGGCTGTAGGGGACCGAGTAGTAGAGAATATGAGGAAAAACAAGTGATTAGAAAGCAATGGATGGTGCGGCATGACAAGTGTCATTGGCAGAGGGCAGCTCGGATAAGCGTGAAGAAGTGGAGTGTCCTGACAAGTGATATTGGTGGACGGTGCATGACCGTGATTGGTAGAGAGTGCCCTGACAAGTGTTACTGGTGGACAGGGGATGGCCGTGATTGGTAGAGAGTACCCCGACAAGTGATATTAATGGAAAGTGGATGGTCGAGATTGGTAGAGTGCGCCATGACAAGTAATAATGGTGGATAGGGGATGGCCGTGATTGGTAGACTGCGCCATGACAAGTAATAATGGTGGACAATGGATGGGCGTGATTGGTAGACAGTATCCTGACAAGTGATATTGGTGGACGGTGCATGACCGTGATTGGTAGAGAGTGCCCTGACAAGTGTTACTGGTGGACAGGGGATGGCCGTGATTGGTAGAGAGTACCCCGACAAGTGATATTAATGGAAAGTGGATGGTCGAGATTGGTAGAGTGCGCCATGACAAGTAATAATGGTGGATAGGGGATGGCCGTGATTGGTAGACTGCGCCATGACAAGTAATAATGGTGGACAATGGATGGGCGTGATTGGTAGACAGTATCCTGACAAGTGATATTGGTGGACGGTGCATGACCGTGATTGGTAGAGAGTGCCCTGACAAGTGTTACTGGTGGACAGGGGATGGCCGTGATTGGTAGAGAGTACCCCGACAAGTGATATTAATGGAAAGTGGATGGTCGAGATTGGTAGAGTGCGCCATGACAAGTAATAATGGTGGACAATGGATGGCTGTGATTGGTAGAGTGCGCCCTGACAAGTAATAATGGTGGACAATGGATGGCCGTGATTGGTAGAGAGTGTCCTGACAAGTGATATTGGTGGACAGGGGATGGCCACGATTGGTAAGGAGTGCCCATAAGTGATATTAATGGAAAGTGGATAGTCGAGATTGGTAAAGAGTGCCTTGAAAAGCGATAATGGAGGACAATGGATGGCCACAATAGGTAGAGTGCGCCCTGACAAGTGATATTGGTGGACAGGGTATGGCCACGATTGGTAGAGAGTGCCCTGACAAGTGATATTGGTGGACAGTGGATGGCCGTGATTGGTAGACAGTGCCCTGACAAGTAATAATGGTGGACAATAGATGGCGGTGATTGGTAGAGTGCACCCCAATAAGTGTTATTAATAGAAAGTGGATAGCCACGATTGGTAGAGAGTGCCCACAAGTGATATTGGTGTTGAGTGGATTGGAGTGAGTGGTATAAAGTGCCCCGACAAGTGTTATTAGTGGACAAATGACAAGTAAGTGTTGGAGAGAGTTCACTGGTAATGAGTAGTGGAGCGTGTACGAGGAGAGAGCGGTAAATACGAGACAAGCAATTCAGCTCCGCAGTAGTTACGTACGTCCTCCATGCCCTCGATGTGAGATTCTATTTCTTGCAGGATGCGGGTGTCTCGCTCTGCCTCCTCCGCACTCCTCATCCCCTTGTTTATCCTCTCCGCCAGCTGCTTGATGTTTCTCTGGGCATCCAGAAGGCACAGGTGGTCCGGGTGGTCCTCAGGCGTGTGCTTCAGTAGATCCTGCAAGAAGAGCAAAAACAGGAGTCGGTGTGAGCCCACACTCCAGTCTGTTCACCTCCCACACAGCCAGCACCATCCTTCATATATCGGATCCCGTCCAGGAGCTGCCGCCTGCCAGGAATGCCTCTAACAAGGAAAATCCAAACCTGGCGTCATCTGTCCAGGTGTATACAGGTGTGTGTATAGAAGGTATATATACTGTACATATACCCAGGCAGGCATCATCAATCCACTTCCCACATGTCCTTATACAGGAACATTCCTGAGTAAATGATGCTGCACTTCCAGATCTGCCCATCAGATGGCGCTCCTCATCTCATTATCACTGCTGTGTATTGTTCACTCGCTGGAAGGTCACTGATGGCGCTCGCTCACACATCTCCTCTCTCCTCAGTATCTTTCACATTGGTGACGTCAGATTTTTTTCTCTTTTATTAAAATAGTTGTCACAGCATATAACATAACATCATATATAATGTCCGTGGGCCTGACCTAGCTATGCTCACACAGCTGCAGTCTGTTACAATGTATCAGTAACGTAAACAAGAATATTCCCATTCACTGACAGCAAGCAGAGATCTCGAGAAGGATGACAGATTACAAGAAAAATTCTAGAGCAAACAAAAACTGTATGAAAAACAAAAACTCTTCCGTTCATTTGTCACGCTGATCACCCTCTCCACCGTCAATCACTTGTCGCTCGCTCTCCAACACCAATCACTTATCACTTGCTCTCCACGGTCAATCACTTATTTCTCGCTCTCCACCGCCAATCACTTGTCGCTCGCTCTCCAACACCAATCACTTATTGCTCGCTCTCCACCATCAATCACCTATCCCTCACTTGTCGCTCGCTCTCCACTGTCAATCACTTGTCACTCGCTCTCCAACACCAATCACTTATTGCTCGCTCTCCACCATCAATCACCTATCCCTCACTTGTCGCTCGCTCTCCACTGTCAATCACTTATTGCTCGCTCTCCACCACCATTCACTTATCACTCGCTCTCCACCGTCAATCACTTATCGCTCACTCTCCACCGTCAATCACTTATCGCTCACTCTCCACCGTCAATCACTTATCGCTCACTCTCCACCGTCAATCACTTGTCACTCGCTCTCCAACACCAATGACTTATCGCTCACTCTCCACCGTCTATCACTTGTCACTCGCTCTCCAACACCAATCACTTATCGCTCACTCTCCACCGTCTATCACTTGTCACTCGCTCTCCAACACCAATCACTTATTGCTCGCTCTCCACCATCAATCACCTATCCCTCACTTGTCACTCGCTCTCCACTGTCAATCACTTATTGCTCGCTCTCCACCACCATTCACTTATCACTTGCTCTCCACTGTCAATTACTTATCGCTCACTCTCCACCGTCTATCACTTGTCGCTCACTCTCCACCGTCTATCACTTGTCGCTCGCTCTCCACCGTCAATCACTTGTCACTCGCTCTCCAACACCAATCACTTATCGCTCACTCTCCACCGTCTATCACTTGTCACTCGCTCTCCAACACCAATCACTTATCGCTCACTCTCCACCGTCTATCACTTGTCACTCGCTCTCCAACACCAATCACTTATTGCTCGCTCTCCACCATCAATCACCTATCCCTCACTTGTCGCTCGCTCTCCACTGTCAATCACTTATTGCTCGCTCTCCACCACCATTCACTTATCACTTGCTCTCCACTGTCAATTACTTATCGCTCACTCTCCACTGTCTATCACTTGTCGCTCACTCTCCACCGTCTATCACTTGTCGCTCGCTCTCCACCGTCAATCACTTATCGCTCACTCTCCACCGTCAATCACTTATCGCTCACTCTCCACCGTCAATCACTTGTCACTCGCTCTCCAACACCAATCACTTATCGCTCACTCTCCACCGTCTATCACTTGTCACTCGCTCTCCAACACCAATCACTTATCGCTCACTCTCCACCGTCTATCACTTGTCACTCGCTCTCCAACACCAATCACTTATCGCTCACTCTCCACCGTCAATCACTTATTGCTCACTCTCCACCGTCAATCACTTATCACTCACTCTCCACCACCATTCACTTATCACTCACTCTCCACCACCATTCACTTATCACTCACTCTCCACCGTCAATCACTTATCGCTCACTCTCCACCGTCTATCACTTGTCGCTCACTCTCCACCGTCTATCACTTGTCACTCGCTCTCCAACATCAATCACTTATCGCTCACTCTCCACCGTCTATCACTTGTCACTCGCTCTCCAACACCAATCACTTATTGCTCGCTCTCCACCATCAATCACCTATCCCTCACTTGTCGCTCGCTCTCCACTGTCAATCACTTGTCGCTCACTCACCAACGACAATCACTTATCACTCGCTCTCCACCGTCAATCACTTGTCGCTCACTCTCCACCAACAATCACTAATCACTCACTCTCCACCGTCAATCACTTATCACTCACTCTCCACCAACAATCACTAATCACTCACTCTCCACCGTCAATCACTTATCACTCACTCTCCACCACCATTCACTTATCACTAACTCTCCACCACCATTCACTTATCACTCACTCTCCACCACCATTCACTTATCACTCACTCTCCACCGTCAATCACTTATCGCTCGCTCTCCACCATCAATCACTTATTGCTCCCTCTCCACCGTCAATCACTTGTTGCTCCCTCTCCACCGTCAATCACTTGTCACTCACTCTCCACCGTCTATCACTTGTCGCTCACTCTCCACCGTCTATCACTCGTCGCTCGCTCTCCACCGCCAATCACTTGTCATTCCCTCTTCACTGTCAATCACTTATTGCTCCCTCTCCACCGTCAATCACTTATTGCTCGCTCTCCTCCACCACTTGTCACTTGCGCATTGTTTGCCACTCACTTGCTGTATGCTTCTCTTCTTCTCATGCTCTCCACCCACTTATTGCACTCTCTCGAGCAGGCTGCTTTGAGGACAGAAGGCCCCAAGCCCTAGGTGGTTCCAGGGTGCAGAACTCCCCTCCCCAGAGGAACAGAATTATTAGCAAGGGAAGCACATGGAGGGGAAACAGTCACCAACTCTCGTATCCTGGCTGGCACCCTGATTGAGGCACTTATGTCCGGCACACACTCTTATGGGGGCAACAGAGATATTGAACTTTCAGGCCATAGAAGGGTTACATTACAAAATTCATCTAGATATGAATTCGGTCACGGCACATATGTACAGTGGGGGGGTCTTATGTACAGTGGGGTGTCTTGTACATTCATTTTCCTATAAACCCCCATAAAAAGGACCCTGCTAGCACTCAATAACATACATGGTGGGAAATTTGTGAGACGGCCTCTCAGAATCAGACATGTCGCAGTCACTTTTTTGTATCCTGGTTGATGCTGACCTCATCGTACAGATCAAGTATAAGCGCCAGTTTGTACGTGACCGAGTCTAGCGTCAGGAAGCTGCTTGGAGCACGTAAAGTCCGTTGTGTCATATTACGACACATCAGGCTCTTGTTTGTAACGTAATAACCAGGAAAAAAAATTATAAATATTCAACGCTAAGACGATCTGGGAAAACATCACAAGACGGGAAAAAAAAAAAACCCTCGCTGGCGTCATCTAGTTTATCTCTGTGTGTTCATTGCTTATTAATTGCCCCTCCGAGAAAACAAACCGCAATATCGGGCGTCAAAGCCTCGGAGGAAGCTGAAATTACAGGCGGACATATTAAAAATATCATAAATTAACCCCTAAACACGGCAACCACCTCGCCGTATGTACGACCGTCCTGAGACTGGCGGCTTTCTGATGGCGGAGGAGCGCTCCCGCTTCGAGGAGATAAACATTTTGTAAACAACTTGAGTTAATTGACTTCTCTGCACAAGATGTAACGAAGCTTGAAACATCATGTGTCACCGGGAACGTCTCCCCGGCATTCTGGAACATTCTAGTGTTCGGCAAGGGAGGTGCCAAGGGATTACGCCTAATGTTAATGCAACTTAAAAGAGAACCGCAAGAATTTTTTTTAAAAAAAATGTGAAAACGGTTTTCCAATATCTTGTTCTGATGCTGAGATATGAGCGATTTAAAATGACAGGCCAGAGCCTGAGGCTGCACTACTGAAAGGATATTGTGGCAATGTTCATGGTGGATCCAAATCACCAGATGAAAAGGATCCTATTGTTGAGAATGAATTTTTTGTCCCTAACACGTCGGAATAGCCTTAAGAAAGTCTATTCTTCTCCGCGCCGCCGTTCCGTAGAAATCCCGTTGTTCGCCGGTATGCAAATGAGTTCTCTCGCAGCACTGGGGGAGGTCCTCAGCGCTCAAACAGGATTGGGGGCGTCCCCAATGCTGCCAGAGAACTCTCCAGCACTGCCTCCATCTTTGTCAGGAACGTCATCTTCCTGTGTCTTCTTTCGGTGCAGGCGGTGAAACTTGTAGGCCTCGGGCAGAGCCGTCTGCGCATGCCCACAGGCCACAAGAAAATGGCCGCTTACTTACTGTGTAAGTGCCCATTATCCTTGTGGCCGCGGGCATGCGCAGTCGGCTCTTCCCGAGGCCTAGAAGTTTGACTACCAGCGCCGGAAGAAGACACATGGAGAGGACATTCCTGAAGAAGATGGAGGCGGCGATGGAGAGTTCTCTCACGGTATTGGGGACGCCCCCAGGGCTGTTTGAGCGCTGGGGCCCGCCCCCAGTGCTGTGAGAGAACTCATTTCTACCAAATGGCGGCGCGGAGAAGCCTGGCCCTCGGGCTACTCCACCTTCTCCCTCCATGCCTTGCTCACTGGTAGTGCTATGACGGACTATAGTAAGGCCAAGTCCCCATAACACATGTAAATAATGGTAAAAATGGAAGAGGAGATGGAGAGACCTGGGGGTTGTTTCCGTTCACACGACTTGGGGTCAAAACCTGAGGTCCAAAATTTCAAAACTTCTGGACCACGTACCTGGAAAACCCCTTTAACATTACTGTGAATGGTCATTTGCATCCCTATAGCCTGATCCATAATCTAATAGCGCATAGAAGGTGATTACTCTCATCTTTCAGTAGTGCAGCCTCAGGCTTTGGGCCTGTAACTTTAATAGATCATATCTAAGCCTAGGAGTAAGAGATCTTAAAACGGTTTTCACATTTTTAATGTACACAAAAGGGACTTTTGTTATCGATCATCTTCTGCTAGGTCTCTGTTAAAGAAAATCTTGTGCCAAATGTGTAACATAGAATAATATAGACATAGGACTGAGTGGCGGAAAGGACTGGAGCCATATTTGTGGCTCTATTTGCCCATATATCTAAATGAGGTCTCGAGCGCCTCACCGAAGTTTATCCTCCCAAGACGGTGCAGTCGGCAGAGTTTAAGGTATTTTCCCATGACTGAGAGCTATAATGTATGACAAAATGAGTTCATCCTGGCCCCGTTTCCTGCGGCTCGCTGTACAATGATCTATTCTGTGCGCCCATTGTCTCTGTTCCCAATTATACGATCACCCAGCTGTAGAATTCTATACAGACGGAGCAGAACCCAATATGTCTCCATCCTACTCGTCACACGTGCAGCAGGTACACACAACGACAGCGCGGCCTCCCGCTGGCGCCTTCCAATTTCAGGGCAATAGGCGAACTAAACAAGAGGGATGACTACTACATAAAAGGTCTAATATATATATAGGATTATTAAATATATACAATGAAACTCCATTAGAGAGGCCATCGCAGGCACACAGGCACTGCAGCACTCCCTCAAGTTCATCCTGAGCTCCCTGAATCATGAATAGAATGCCAGAGATAAAGTGAATACTGACATCTAAACTGACAGTTCACATGGCCTGACCGTAGCTTAGGCCCATTCAAGTGAGGTGATACCAAGTGCCGCCACTATACCAGCTGCTACCCCTTCATGAGAGATTTGGGTGTCGGACCCCCCACCGATCTCCAATTTGTAAGGATAGGTCCTCAATTCTAAACCCTGGAATATCGGTTTAATGATAATGCACTGGAGAGTACCCATCCTTCTTGTGGAGACTGATGCAGGGTCAGGCAATGCTCCCTGGTAAAATATATGCAAATTAGATCCCCTCTAGAAGGCAGAGAGCATCCCCTCTAGCGCCACCTATAGGAGGTAGTGAGAAAATAAAGTGACAGGGCGGCTGATATACAATGACAGACACTCAATTCTGAATAGTAAACCAGATCATTGTAATTTACCAGAAACTAAGTGGACTAAATAACCAAACACAATCATTTATCTGCACCCAGGAAAGCTGGGTAATATGGCTGCAGACTCAAATAACGAATTTACATATATGGTGGACAGGACGGATTGTTCTGATGCTCTATTTGAAGAATTTACTATTACGGTATGTATCTTTTGATCATATAACGTTGCCCAGTGGGGGGCGATGTGGAGTCAGATATGAGGGCGAGGAGACAACGGGAGGGGTGTACAGCGGTTACTACAGCAATCCTGTCACCTGGTAACAGCAGCAAATGATGTATAAATGGTGGACAATGCCAAATCAGGAGGAGCCATGGCCGGAAGATCTCAGAGACTGTGTCACACATGATAGACCTAAGCACCAAGGGGTTTGCCATCCTCTTACCTTGACGATGAGCTCGTAACGTGGGATCCTCTGGACAGGTTTTATCATGAGGTCTGACAGCGCCTGCTTCTCCCTGTTCTCACGAGTGCATTGCTGTGAAGGGAAGAAGAAAATAATGAAAACCTACCCGAGAGACGACCATGACTATGATACGGGGCATGGCGTTCAGGACCACCCATATAATGAAACATACTGCACCCCCTTGTGCCTACAAATTTTAGGCCACACGTAGGGTTGAGTCGATTTTGAAATTTCAGGATCGTTTTTAAAATCCGATTTTCGATCATTTTCCAGCCGATCCCAATCACGATCGTGAAATTTGTTCGATCGCCAATCAGGATCCGACCTTTCCCGATCCCGATCGCTCAACCCTATTCCTGATATATACATGAATGGTGTTGAGCCGATCTTGAGATAACTTCCGACCTCGAACCCACCGGAAAAGATCGAGATCGGAATTCTGATCGCGATTGTGAAATTTACTCGATCGCTGATCGGAATCCGATCGCTGATCGGAATCTGATCCCGATCGCTCAACCCTAGCCACACAGTTTAAGAACATGAATAATACAGGATCCCAATGTTACATTCCAAGGGTCATCAAATATGTTACCTATCATCCGCCACTCCCCAAATACCAGACTATTGGTTGCAAGTTTGGCAGAAACCAGTAGAACCCAGTGACACCCATCTGGTGTTCGGAGAAGTCTGACCAGACGTGACCCTCATGGAAGAATTGCAGCCAAAAAGATCTACCTTAGACATGGAAACAAGGCCAAGAGACTCAACCACGCACAAAAACACAGAATTTGGTGTCCAGAAAAATGACCCGCCATTTTTTTTTTGCCTTCCCCTGGATCAACACTGTAGGGGATTGTAGGGTTATAGGTTGGACTTGATGGACTGATGTCTTTATCCAACCTCATCTACTATGTAACCAACAACTGATTCCATTAAGAACCATCTATATTGTAAAGAAGGACAAGAAATTCCCAAAATGATAATACGCCCCCCACCAGTTATAGCCCTTATCTCAACATTATCCAGTATCCAGTCTGTCTGGGATGACTTGAAGAGACAGAAGGATTGGATCAAGCCTATACCATAGAAGATCTTGCTTAGTTCTCCAAGATGGCGGTGGGAACAACCTCCCTGCCCAGTTCTGCCAAAAACTGCCTGCAAGGTGAAAAGGGCAAAGGTCGCACCCAATAGAGATGAAATTTACATTTCTCATTGACTTTGTTACTTGACAAAAATAAACTATTAACCCTTCTATTTCAGAAAACATTTTTCAGGAATTCCTACCTGTGACTAGGGTTGAGCTATCGGGATCGGAAAAGATTGGATTCCAATCGGCGATCGAATAAATTTCACGATCATGATCGGAATTCCGACCCGATCTTTTGCAGCGGGATCGAGATCGGTGATTATTTCAAGATTTGCTCAACCCACAAGTGACTTTTCCCATAGAGAAGCATTGACTAGGGTTGAGGATCGGGATCGGAAAAGATCGGATCCCGATCAGCGATTGAGCAAATTTCACGATCGTGATCGGCTGGAAAATGATCGGAAATCGGATTTTGAAATCGATCCTGAAATCTCAAGATCGGCTCAACCCCACCTGTGACCCTTCCTCACCTCTTGTTGCTGAATTGACCATCTGTACTATATTACGGCCTTCCGACAGCTCCTTAAAACATACCGGTGGCCCCCAGGGCACCACTGCTGTACCCCCTCCCACCGCTCTCCACCCAGAAGCCATTGCATGCCCTTTGTTGTGTCTACAAAGACCAAGGAACACAACAACCTCATCAGCTGGCGCAGTATGAAACAGGTTCTGCTTCACAGTCCATGTCACGCATCTATTTTCCTTCTAAGCTGAATGGCGTTACAGACCCGGGGAGACAAAATTAAATCATTTTATTGCGCCGCGGAACGGCGGATAAGTCTAGAAGCAATTCATTCCAGATGCAATAAAAATAATATTGCCAACAATACAATTAGGCTTAATAATACCATCCAGACGACACACGGATGATTCAGAGTAAATAAGTGTAACAATAAAGAGGCGGCGCAGCACTCCGGACAACCACCGGCTCATGTCATCAGAGGGGAATTCAATTACTACACTCATTTTGGCAACTAAATACCAAGACGGCAATAGACTGAGGAGAAACATCTTCTATGGAGCTTGGTTTATTCGAAAAATGTTGTTTATATTACATACTAGCAGAAGGCTTCGCATGGGTATTTTTCATTTTTTGTTTGTGTAGTGGCCCTATAAGAATAGGTTGGCTGCTATGAAAACCTGGTGTAAAGCTGTGTGTATGTGAAGATGGAAAACCTGCGAGTTACCATTGGTCCATAAGCATCATCTGTATCTCAATTTGGATATCAGTGAAAAACCTGTGATCGGTTGTTATGGAAACCTGGAGTAAAGCTGTGTGTATGTGACCTCGTGTAATAACGTCATCCGCAGCGCCCTGACCCTTTAAAGCTGACCTACAGCATTGAATAAAAATGGCTGGGTTGTTATGGAAACCTGGAGTAAAGTTGTGTGCATGTGGAGACTAAGTGCCTGCGAGTTTCTATTGGCAGATAATGGACATGTGACCGTGTGTATAGCAGTTGGAATATGAATGAAAGACTTAAAGGCTTGTATTGGCTAATGCAGATCATTTCTTTTTAAATACTGTATCTAAGGAAAGGTACAGTACAGAGAGATGAGACCTGGTCTAAAACCTTCCCGGACACCTGATGTACCTGTGTGCCAAATTTGTTAAGGATTGGTCTAGTCATTTGGTCGCGCATAAAGAACAGACAGACAGACAAAAAAAACATATATATATATATATATATATATATATATATATATATATATATGATATAAGATGTTTGCTGGTATTGATGACAAACAAAAGAGGTAAAGGTCTGTCTGGAGTGATGGAGGTCAGCTGTGGGGCTATCATTCCAGGGAAGTCCAATGACACTCTTTTTGGCACCGAATCCAAGACCAAAGATGAACACAAGGTTTTGTGTTGGCTATGTGTCTAAGGTTTAGTAACAAAGCTCTCTGTTGGGTGTGGGTACAAAGGTCAGGAGATGAAGCTCTGTGTTGGGTACAAAGTTTGGAAATGGAGCTCTGTATTGGCTTTGGGTGCAAGGTTTGGTTTGGGTGTGAGGTCTAAAGATAAAGCTCTGTGTTGGGTATGGCTACAAGGTTTGGAGATGAAGCTCTATGTGGGGTACAAGGTCTGGAGACAAAACAGTGTTGGGTATTGATGCAAAATTTGGAGACAAAGCTCTGTGTTGGGTACAAAGTTTGGAAATGGAGCTCTGTGTTGGCTTTGGGTACAAGGTTTGGTTTGGGTGTGAGGTCTGAAGATAAAGCTCTGTGTTGGGTATGGCTACAAGGTTTGGAGATGAAGCTCTATGTGGGGTACAAGGTCTAGAGACAAAACAGTGTAGGGTATTGATGCAAAATCTGGAGATGAAGCTCTGTGTTGCATCAAGGTCTCGGCATGAAATCTTGTTTGGGTTGACATACAGGGTCTGGAGATGGAGCTTGGTGTTGTGTATTCATATAAGGTCTAGAGATGAAGAAGCTCTGTGTTTGGTTGGGTACAAGGTCTGGAGATGAAGCTACGTTGGGCATGAGTATAAGGTCTAGAGAGTAAGTCTGTGTTGGGTTGGGGTTCAAGGTCTGGAGATCGAGCTCTGTGTTGGGTATCAGTGCAAGGTCTGGAGCTATAGGAAGAGGTCCAATAACATACACGATCACGTCAAATACCAGGGCTTGCCCCTAAGACATATAATTTAAGTGTAGAAACCAGTTCTAAAAAAAAAAAATCCAAAAGACAAAACCCATAAAACTTTGCACTACACCTATGACCATATCCATGTAGAATTCACCACCACAGATCACCGACCTACCTCCAGGAACTTGATGAATGCCGGCCGGGTTTCCTTGGCTATCCGAACCGCATCCTTGGCATTGAGGAAATTATCGATGTAAGCCGAGTAGATGCTGACCAGGATTTCCTTGGAAAACTAAAACGGTAAAGAATATAGTAAAAGGGAGTTGGTACAGTCCTGGCCACCCCATCACCTCTTGTCATGTTGCTGTATGGGTCATTCTAAGGGGACGGGACCATGACAGAATGAAGAGGTGGTAGAGCTCAATTCTGACAAAGTCGGAGAGTATAATTGGTCTCGGAATTTTGTAACCTAGAAGAAGACTTCCTAATCCGTCTATGTAATGCAGATAGGTCAGACATCGAGCGTCAGGGTTATTATGTTTCAGCTCATGAAAGATTTTAGGAAGGGATAATTTTAGATTGTGCGATTCGAAGGGCGGAGAAGCTGCAGAATATTAATGTATCCGGACTCAATAACGAAAAAGCCAAGGACAGTACGAAAACAAGAAAAGGCTATTCGAGGTGACTGGTCCATCTCCTGCTAACAACACCGCCAAATACTGACCGTAATACACCACAACCCCATAACTGGACGTGACCCCCCAACATGACCGGCCACTAGACAAGACCATCCTACAATCCTACGATACGATGGGATACGCGCTTCTATTTGCAGATATCACATTAGTCGCTATTCCGAGGCGTCACGCTCCGCTTTGATCTTCTGGAACGTGATATGAAAGCAATAATTAGGGTCAGAAATTAACAAGATGCCTCCAGGATGTGGGAGACGTCTCGATCTGTGCAGCAGAGCCTTACACGGCAGCAAAGACTTCAACATTAGATGAATTTCCATTTCCATGTCGCTTCCTATGGGAGAACTAGGAGCAAACTGGAGATAATGAAGGGGCGGCCATGTTACGGAAGAAATGTGGAGTCTCGGAATATTGGCTAACCAACTGAAATGAATGGAAACCCGAAAAGGGTGTTTTGGGGTCCTTGTGGATGTGGGCTAACGTGCGGTTGTTCGACTTCTGTGCATGTCAAAAAAGTGGATCAAGGCGAATGACACGGATCAGACATCTTCTTAGGTTTGTACTTAAAGGGATCCTATCATTGGATACCCTTTATTTCTCCCTAACAAGTAGGAATAGCCTTAAGAAAGGTTATTCTTCTCCTACCTTTAGAGGTCTTCTCCGTGCCGCCGTAGAAATCTGGGTTTTCTTCGGTATGCAAATGAGTTCTCTTGCAGCACTGGGGGAGTCTCCAATGCTGCGAGAGATCTTTCCAGCGCCTCCTCCATCTTCTTCTGGAATGCCCTCTCTCTGTGTCTTCTTCCATCCTGGGTTTCAATCTTCTAGGCCTTGGGTAGAGCCGACTGCGCATGCCCGCAGCCACAAGAAAATGGCCTCAGTAAGCTGGTGTAAGCGGCCATTTTCTTGTGGCCCGGGCATGCGCAGTCGGCTCTGCCTGAGGCCTAGAAGATTGAAACCAAGGATGGAAGAAGATGCAGTGAGAGGCTGTTCTAGAAGAAGATGGAGGCGGCGCGGGAGAGTTCTCTCGCAGCATTGGGGACCACCCCCCAGTGCTGCGAGAGAACTCATTTGCATACAGAAGAAAACCCGGACTTCTATCGAACGGCGGCGCGGAGAAGACTAAAGGTAGGAAAAGAATAGGCTTTTTTAAGGCTATTCCTACGTGTTAGGGAGAAATAAAGGGTATCCAATGATAGAATCCCTTTAAAGAGGGTCTTCACCACCTTCAATACTTGCCAATGCAGTTGGAATTTTCTATCTAGCCCTCACCATTCCTGAGCGATCATTTGTTAATTTCAGTGGCCAATATGCTAATCAGGCCCTTCATTGTCATGCGTCCTGTCCAGTGCAGGACTGCACACCCGCCACTTGAGTGCTAAATTAGCATATTGGTTGCAGATTGCTCAGGAACGGTGGGAGCTAGAGAAAATAAGTCCGAAATCAGTAGAGCACCACCTGTAAAAGGATATGAAGAGTTGGACTTGGAGAAGGTGATGAAAGTCCTCTATAAGGACCTTAGACATGGTGGATATAGACCGAGAGTATTGTGCTACTCACCGACTGACCCAGCATGTCCCCCACGGTCTGGACGTCTGGCCAGTGTTGCACACAGTGGTTGACCTGCTCCAAGAACTGCTCATGGTGCTCCAAAAGCTCAGGGATCTGGTCAAAGATCTCGTCCACCAGAGATGGGTCACACAGGAGGGAGTTCTCCGGCTGCTTCAGTGGCTTCATGTAACCCTATAGGAGAAAAAAATTATCATTATATCGTTATTATCATTGTGTAATATTATACAACCGCACAAGTCACCAGACACACTAGATATGTAAGATGTCCAGGGATGGAAGAGCAGCGCCCCAACTGTTCGCAGGTCACGTGGGGGCTCAGCAACCGAATCACTGCAATGGAGCAGAGCTGCAATACCAGACACAACCTATAACCAAGTATGGCGCTGTTTCTGGAAGTAAACATCCATGATGTATTATTTCTAAACAATCCCTTTAAGAATACATAATGGAATCCCTGTAATGACCACTAGATATGAAAACTCCCAAACAAAAATCTGTTAACCCTATAGTTTAGCTGAATTGTAATTGTACCAAGCATGGGCGTGAAACGCGTGACGATTTATACATTTTGGTTATTTTCATAATAGCCATTTCTCCAGAAACATCCGAGAGTCTATTGACCCTCCACTTCCCTGGAAGAATGATGGACTCTCTGGGGCCGGATTCAATGCCCCCAGCATCCGCCAGGCTTCCGGAAATATTACACGTTTCAAGGGAACTTTATGTGCCGGTTACATTCCAAAAAAGATGACACACCCCCAAAGGGGTGGGCTTTAGTTAAAGGGGGCTTAGCCATATGTGCAGTCAACATGCCAGGACACCCGGCCAACAAAGGTTATATGGTAATTTTATGTCTGTAAGGAATACAAATCACTGTCGAGATCTATGTTCAATTTAGGATCAACGAGGGGTGGAGCTTTGTCAAGGGGCGGGGATTTTAAAAATGATTGGCCTACTGCAGATAGAACAGAAGGGGGAGAGGCTCCTGCTGCAGCCAGACACAGGATAGTGAAGAGGAGGACGGGGACATGGCTAACCCTCATGGTCACAGATTTCTCTACAAAGGTCTCAGTTAAAATAGAATCAAAGAAATGAATGAGATTTTTTAATTCTTTTTGCAGTTTGCCTGTTCAGTGTTCCTCTAAGGTTGTGTCATCTGTAGAAACAATATTTTGCTCTTGTATTTGTTACCAACCCTCTCCTCGGGTTCATAACGCTAAAAAATGTGAAAAATGTGAATGACCCCTGAACTCCAGAACCGAGCGTACGACTCAAAACCACGTAAAACAGGCAACGATTGTAACGTGCCAAGCGGAAAAAAAATCACACCGCATAAGGAAACAATGTATAATTCAAGGAATGTAAAAAGGAATGACCTCAAAATGGGCGCGCACGCAGCGGAGCTGGCAAGGACGCGGCGTGGTTTTATCATTGCATTTTCATTTATTCAACCTGTCATATTCCTGACGAGAACAGAAGATCTGTGATGCAGATAAGGCCGACCACCGGACCAGGAGCGTTCCAGAGCACGAGCGGAGGAAACGCAAAGCGCCACCTGCACCGGACAGGAATCCAAAAACATCACTTTCATCCTTGTTCATGACATAGTCATCCAAAAAACGGTTACTCTAGGAAAGAGTCTGGACCTTGCAGAAAATCGTCCTAACCCCGAGGACAAAGACGAGGAGCAGTGCAGGGGAAAACGGGTGAAAGCCGGCGATAGGGTGGGAGATCCTGGGTGATTATTTTGGTGCCTTATCCTAGTCATTTGACTACGTTAAAGGGAATGCGTCACTGAAAAAAAAAGGCTAAGTTTTTTAAAACCAAGGGGAAAAAAAAAACTTATGTTCTGCAATTTTTACTCTTGTAAAGTCTAAGATAGACTGACACTTGCCAATTCTGTAGTGGCTTTCTTTGCAGCAGTCGCTGCTGTGTAAACCGGTGTGAATTGGAAGACCTGTGTCCTTGCCTGCCCCCGGTGCTAGGTCGGGAGACAGAAGGAGCCCCATCCCTTTGTTTTAAGACCTTCTATCATTAAAATTAAATTTTTCTCGATCACACGTAGGAATAGCCTTAAGAAAGACTATTCTTCTCCTACCTTTAGATGTCTTCTCCGCACCGCCGTTCGGTAGAAATCCCAGTTTTCGTCTGTAGGCAAATGAGCTCTCTCGCAGCACTCTCTAGCGCTGCCTCCATCTTCTTTAGGAATGGCCTCTTTACGCATCTTCTTCTTGAGCTGGGTTCAAACTTCTAGACAGAGCAGACTGCACTTGCCCACAGCCTCAAGAAAAATGGCTGCATACGCAGTAAACTGGTGTAAGCGGCCATTTTCTTGTGGCCTGTGGGCAAGTTCAGTCTGCTTTGCTCAGGCCTAGAAGTTTGAACCCAGCTCCGGAAGAAGACGCGTGAAGAGGCCGTTCCTGAAGAAGATGGAGGTGGCACTGGAGAGTTCTCTCGCAGTATTGGGGACACCGCCAGTGCTGTTTGAGCACTAGGGACCTCCTCCAGTGCTGCGAGTGAGCTCATTTGCATACAGACGAAAACTGGGATTTTTACCAAACGGCGGCACGGAGAAGTCATCTAAAGGTAGGAGAAGAATAGGCTTTCCTAAGGCTATTCCTACATGTGATTGAAAAAAAAATGTGATTTTAATGATGGGATCCCTTTAACTGATTCAATGCCACTGAACTCTAACTACATAAGGCAAGCTTCAAGTCTATGGAATTTTGTGTCACTATAGGGGATGTAGAGGTGGCCGTTACCCCTCGGCCCCCAACCAGGATTATAAATGATCTATGGTAGGTGGGCATGTTGTAAATTTTATATTGGGGCCCAGTAGCTTTAGGCTACACCTCAGGGTGGGCTGCCGGATCATGTTCCCTTATATAATGGCCTCCTACACTTTCGGTGCATTTTGTGTTTTAGGTACCTAAAAAAACAAAACCACAAAGATAATGATTTGTAACGAGTCTCCCGCAGTCATAATTCCTATTAATTAGGTGGAGTGGATACAGAAAAATCAATCTGTATTTGCAGAGAAGTTTCAGAGAAGATGTACGGGCAGCGAGCCAGACTGCAGCCTCAGGAAGTCATTATACCAAGACGCTACAGGAAGACTTCCTGCCCAGATGAAAACAGTCAGAACGTCACCCGAGACTTCCAAGTCCCCTCAATGACAAGGAGCTCACGCTTAGTCCTGCAGTTCTAATGGCTCTAGCAAAACAAATCCGAGTACACAGCAGATACAAAACAACCTCAAGATTCCACAGAGACCGATACGCCATATGTGCGATCTGTGCTATGGGGCATTGCAGGCAAGGGGGCTGGAGATCCACTTATTCCTTACAAAATAATAATGGTGACTCCTAATGTCTAATAAAGAATCAGGATGTGGTGTGGGACAGGTGTAGACTCCTTTCTTGCCTTCATTTTGTGGTCACCCCATGACATCACCTTGCACCTTGCCCCAAATAACATTGCACCCTGGTATGTGGATTGGCAATCTATGGGAGGTAGAGGCTTCCCCTGACAACTTTTTCAGCAGCCTAGGACACTCCAATTACAGAGGACGTATCGGGAAAGTTGACAAGTATGCCGTTTGAAGATTAGGAAGATCTTCTGGTGGACCCAAATAATGGTCCAGCAGAAGACACCAACATTTCAAGTGTACTATGATCTTTCTTAGATGTTGAGGGATGGCCCCCAGAATTATTTTACTTGGTGGGCCCAAGGAACCTTAGTCTGACACCATCTCCTTCCCACCCAAGGATAACGATTACTTGTGGACTAGGACACAAGAGCCAGGAATGAGGTCGTTTTTGACTAGCACCGGTTGTCATGAAAGCCCATATAATGTTCTTACATAGGGGACCTGTTAGTAGTGTCTGTACCTAGGTGTTATACTGTATAGGTTTCTATAATGTCACAAAGCATTGGCCAAGTTAGTCATCAGATCCATGACAGAACAAACAAGAGCTGCATCCAGGTTGAGGCCTACAGCCTTCCTCGGATTCTTTACTGCCTGCTCAAGTCGTGACCTCCACGTCAAGAAGTCTCACCACCACTCACCTTCCCCTCACTCACGAGTATAACGCTTTCAACTAGTGAAGAATTTACTATGTACTAAAAACCGTAGAGAGAGATGTCATCAGAAAATTGGTCACAGATCCATTGCACTATTATTTGGTTCTGTCCTTGGGGGTCTTCGCTTTGTTGGATCCTCCATTAGAGCACGGTGCTGACCAATTGGTTATTCTGCATCTATACATGAAAACTTCTCAGTTCTACCAATTTACAGTCCAATGCACCAGAATGTAATGCTGTACGACGCACAAACAAGGCGACGATAAGTAATTGCGCACAATCTATTTGGCATAGACATGTGTAATCCGGGAAAAATAGTTCCAAAATTCAAGACTCAACGACCGAGGTAAAACCACTTTCCCGATCCCCTCCCGGTATCGGCGCTGTGCTCTGCCATGTAAAAAATTAAATACAGATAAAGCGTAGTCTGAAGTCTTATTTCGGCATGGGAGAGTTGGCAGACGGTGAAATTATACAGACTGTGCGTGTTCACGCTCTTCGCATCCTCCCAAGCGAGACGTCAAACATCGCTAGAGTCAAAGGTGGAATGTTTCTGTACATGAAAGCTTTTCGCAAGGCACCAATCATAATTCTCATGGTGCGGTGTAGCTGGGAGTCTCCCATAATGTCGCCAACACAGGAGCCCATTGTGCCCCTGAAAAAAACATAAGAGAAACTACCTGGTCTATATGCCATATCCGCTATATACAATGCCGCCTTCTCCACCTCACTCATAGCTACATTATTATTCCATATTATAACCAAGTAGCTCCCAATCTTCTCGACCCATTCCTCATTTCCTAAAATTTTCATCTAAGAATGGGCCTTCAAACATAATTTTAACACATGCCCATAAACCTCTAACCTTATTCACATGATCAAGCCCTGAGATTAGCTCACCTCTCATCCACCAAATTTCTCCACTTCAGTCCAAAACTCAACAATCTTCTCATCTTCAACTTAATTGCACAGTCACATAAATTTTATCCAATTCAATCTTCCAAGTGCCATGACTATAATGTCTAATCTTCTTCCTTTATTCTGTGGCCGCCACTGTTCTTCATTCTAAGGAGAGGTTCACGCTTGATTTGTGTTTGGGGTTTCCGTCCCCGAATCCACTTAAAAAATGTGGAGAGAAAAGTCCTGCAAGCATAATTCTACTCTTATCAGGCAGAAACTGGGTGGAAACTGGCAGAACCCATGGGGTCCGCGGGTTAACGCTTTTTAAGAGGGTTAGCTTTCCGTTCTTTGGGTCCCCAAGCGGAGCTGAAGAACGGAAAGCTGAACGCTAGTGTGAACCTAATGTTAGTCATGTACCCAGAAACGTTCTTCATTTGATTTAGCAATTTTCTATTTTTTCCTTTACTTAATGGAGTCCATTGATTCTGGGGTTCACCACTTTAGTTTCCACTGTCCTGGGATTTCTTCTTCAGTTCCACTGATTCCAAGGTTCTACACCTCGGTTTTATCTCCCACAAAGGTTTCCACTTCTGTTCTACTACCTTCTAGGATCTCGAGTCAAGTTCCATCACTTCCGCATTTCTTTACCTACTCCCAGGTTCTACATTTCAATGGCATCAAAAGTCTGCCACAGAGGTTCTCCATGACCTACTAGGTTGTCCACGTTGGCTCCACTCCTTCTGCCAGGGTTTCCATGTCGGCTCTGCAACCTCTACCAGATTGTCCACGTTGGCTCCAATCCCTCTCCCAGGTTATCCACGTTGGCTCCGCTCCCTCTCCCAGGTTATCCACGTTGGCTCCGCTCCCTCTCCAAGGTTGTCCATGTCAGCTCTGCAACCTCTACCAGATTGTTTCACGTTGGCTCTGCTCCCTCTCCCAGGTTGTCCACGTTGGCTCCGCTCCCTCTCCCAGGTTATCAACGTTGGCTCCGCTCCCTCTCCCAGGTTATCCATGTCGGCTCTGCAACCTCTACCAGGTTATCCACGTTGGCTCCGCTCCCTCTCCCAGGTTATCCACGTTGGCTCCGCTCCCTCTCCCAGGTTATCCACGTTGGCTCCGCTCCCTCTCCCAGGTTATCCACGTTGGCTCCGCTCCCTCTCCCAGGTTATCCACGTTGGCTCCGCTCCCTCTCCCAGGTTATCCACGTTGGCTCCACTCCCTCTCCCAGGATATCCACGTTGGCTCCGCTCCCTCTCCCAGGTTATCCACGTTGGCTCCGCTCCCTCTCCCAGGTTATCCACGTTGGCTCCGCTCCCTCTCCCAGGTTATCCACGTTGGCTCCGCTCCCTCTCCCAGGTTATCCACGTTGGCTCCACTCCCTCTCCCAGGTTATCCACGTTGGCTCCGCTCCCTCTCCCAGGTTATCCACGTTGGCTCCGCTCCCTCTCCCAGGATATCCACGTTGGCTCCGCTCCCTCCCCCAGGTTATCAACGTTGGCTCCGCTCCCTCTCCCAGGTTATCCACGTTGGCTCCGCTCCCTCTCCCAGGTTATCCACGTTGGCTCCGCTCCCTCTCCCATGTTGTCCACTTGAAATTCTACTTTGTCCATCTCAAGGGAGCACAGACCCGTGTCACTTGAGAAAGACTGAGGAGCCCAAACTCTTTGAGAACAATGTACCACCAAAGACTAACTAGGAGGGAAAAGTAGGGCTCGCTCACTTCAATTCTAATATCAATACAAAACAGTTCTACGCAAAAGATGGAAATATTTCATCTACAGGTGGTCGAGAAATGTCGAGAAAACAAACCTAAAATAATCCGCAGCTCCGTAAGATGAGAGAAGTTGCAAATAATCACAAAGCTTGAATTAGAGGAGACTAAAATTCTGGTGTTCCAAGCCGGTGGCCCAATGATAAAGGGAAAAAAAAACAAACAAAAAAAAAAAGAATTTTTTTTTTTTTACTTCATAGAAAAATCAGTGTCAAGATTTTCATATTTACTTTTTTACGTCTTGAAAATTCTTATCGACGAACAACACAAATGCGGCAGAATCCTGAACCGAAACAGCAACAAAGCTTTGATGAATTACAAGAAAAAATAGAGGAGGAACAATTGGTTGTGTAAGGACTTGGAGCTTCAAGGTTACGCTTTATTTCTCAGAATTTTAAAAAATCTGACTTTTATTGAAGAACATCAGACGTCAAAGGTTTTTTTTTTTTTTTTGTTACGTAATATCTTCAACAACGAAGTCTTATAAAGCAGACTGAACCGAAGTAATACTTAGAAATATAAGTCATAGAAAAAGGAAAAGGGATCGGACTTAATTAAAAAAAAAGAAAAAAAGACTCCTTACTTTAAGGAACAGCGCCACACCTGCCTGCAGGTTGTGTAAGGAATTGCAACTCCTTGATTTAAATGGGAATGAAGTGCAATACCAATCTTAATCCATGGACAGGTGAGCGCTGTTCCTAACAGCAGCCCTACAGGAAAATTATATCGAAATCTAAGCTGCAGATTTGTTAAAAAGAAACCCACCCATCGTAGCAACATTCCGGGGCACAGGATATAAGAAACATCAATCAAACAATGGAAAATCAACAATCGGAAAGTAAAAGAAAACCTGAAATACTAAACAAGAAGAAAACAGCGAAAAAGGAAAAGTAGGACACAGTCCACATGGACGGCATAGATAACATCTAACATAATGGGAGAAAGAAAAGATTTCCAACGTGATACAGATCGGCACAGATATCAAATAACCAAAAAAAAGCACATGACCCAAAATACGTAAATTTAGAAACATCTTAATTCAGAATGCTATCAGATTCTGCAAATCAAATTGTCTCAGAAGCAATACAGGTTCTCCGGAGCAAGCACAGACCTATAACTATAACTACTATAATACTGCCCCCTATGTATAGGAATATAACTACTATAATACTACTGCTATGTACAAGAATATAACTACTATAATACTACTCCTATGTACAAGAATATAACTACTATAATACTACTCCTATGTACAAGAATATAACTACTATAATACTACCTCCTATGTACAAGAATATAACTACTATAATACTACTCCTATGTACAAGAATATAACTACTATAATACTACTCCTATGTACAAGAATAGACCTACTATAATACTACTCCTATGTACAAGAACATAACTACTATAATACTACTCCTATGTACAAGAATATAACTACTATAATACTACTCCTATGTACAAGAATATAACTACTATAATACTACTCCTATGTACAAGAATATAACTACTATAATACTACTCCTATGTACAAGAATATAACTACTATAATACTACTCCTATGTATAAGAATATAACTACTATAATACTACTCCTATGTACAAGAATATAACTACTATAATACTACTCCTATGTACAAGAATATAACTACTATAATACTACCTCCCATGTACAAGAATATAACTACTATAATACTACTCCTATGTACAAGAATATAACTACTATAATACTACTCCTATGTACAAGAATATAACTACTATAATACTACTCCTATGTACAAGAATATAACTACTATAATACTGCTCCTATGTACAAGAATATAACTACTATAATACTACTCCTATGTACAAGAATATAACTACTATAATACTACTCCTATGTACAAGAGTATAACTACTATAATACTACTCCTATGTACAAGAATATAACTACTATAATACTACTCCTATGTACAAGAATATAACTACTATAATACTACCCCCTATGTACAAGAATATAACTACTATAATACTACTCCTATGTACAAGAATATAACTACTATAATACTGCTCCTATGTACAAGAATATAACTACTATAATACTACTCCTATGTACAAGAACATAACTACTATAATACTACTCCTATGTACAAGAATATAACTACTATAATACTGCTCCTATGTACAAGAATATAACTACTATAATACTGCTCCTATGTACAAAAATATAACTATTTATCCAATAGACCGCTAGTATTTCATATACTGTGATTTTCTTTAGTTTTTGATAAAAATGTCTATATTTGGCCAAAAAGAAAAAAAAAAAATTACAAAGTCCAAGATTTTGTAGACAGTGTAATATGTGCAACATTTAGGTCATAGTAATATTTCAGGATGTTCTGATTCCTAATGCACACACGCACTATGCTGGTATTAGCAGACAAGACAATCAGAGTACAATATCCTGTGGACAGCATGTTCCCGGCACATCTGATAGATCAATCTCTAGATTCAGTAATGAGGACAAATGTGTTTTAAGGCAAGAATAACAGAGAATAAAGTGTGAACATTGTACTGAAAACCTCTGATATGTAAAGCAACAAAAGAATGCTACACATCAGCCGTACATTATATATCATATAGAGGCCTAGACAATTGCACAGAATAAAAAAAAAAATACTCTCTTCCCTTATAAACAGATAATCGCATTGATGATTCACTATAATACTGCTCCTATGTACAAGAATATAACTACTATAATACTACTCTCTATGTACAAGAATATAACTACTATAATACTACTCCTATATACAAGAATATAACTACTATAATACTGCTCCTATGTACAAGAATATAACTACTATAATACTACCTCCTATGTACAAGAATATAACTACTATAATACTGCTCCTATGTACAAGAATATAACTACTATAATACTACCTCCTATGTACAAGAATATAACTACTATAATACTACCTCCTATGTACAAGAATATAACTACTATAATACTACTCCTATGTACAAGAATATAACTACTATAATACTGCTCCTATGTACAAGAATATAACTACTATAATACTACCTCCTATGTACAAGAATATAACTACTATAATACTACCTCCTATGTACAAGAATATAACTACTATAATACTTGCCCCCTATGTACAAGAATATAACTACTATAATACTACTCCTATGTACAAGAATATAACTATTATAATACTGCTCCTATGTACAAGAATATAACTACTATAATACTGCT
Organism: Leptodactylus fuscus; assembly: GCF_031893055.1. Classification (NCBI taxonomy): domain Eukaryota; kingdom Metazoa; phylum Chordata; class Amphibia; order Anura; family Leptodactylidae; genus Leptodactylus; species Leptodactylus fuscus. The sequence continues at coordinate 273,517,102 of NC_134266.1, read as the reverse complement.
GCTATGTACAAGAATATAACTACTATAATACTACCTCCTATGTACAAGAATATAACTACTATAATACTGCTCCTATGTACAAGAATATAACTACTATAATACTACTCCTATGTACAAGAATATACCTACTATAATACTACTCCTATGTACAAGAATATAACTACTATAATACTGCTCCTATGTACAAGAATATAACTACTATAATACTACTCCTATGTACAAGAATATAACTACTATAATACTACTCCTATGTACAAGAATATAACTACTATAATACTGCCCCTATGTACAAGAATATAACTACTATAATACTGCTCCTATGTACAAGAATATAACTACTATAATACTGCTCCTATGTACAAGAATATAACTACTATAATACTACTCCTATGTACAAGAATATAACTACTATAATACTACTCCTATGTACAAGAATATAACTACTATAATACTACCGCCTATGTACAAGAATATAACTACTATAATACTGCTCCTATGTACAAGAATATAACTACTATAATACTACTCCTATGTACAAGAATATAACTACTATAATACTACTCCTATGTACAAGAATATAACTACTATAATACTACCGCCTATGTACAAGAATATAACTACTATAATACTGCTCCTATGTACAAGAATATAACAACTATAATACTGCTCCTATGTACAAGAATATAACTACTATAATACTACTCCTATGTACAAGAATATAACTACTATAATACTACTCCTATGTACAAGAATATAACTACTATAATACTACTCCTATGTACAAGAATATAACTACTATAATACTACTCCTATGTACAAGAATATAACTACTATAGTACTGTTCCATATTGTCTGAAAATGCTGTGATCTCATCTAAGGGCTCGTTCACATCTGCGTTCATCTGTCCTTACTGCAGGTTTCCGTTTCCTGCATAAAACAGATGCAGGAGACGGAAGCCTGCAGGAGACTTTCTCACTCATTCATTTGAATGGGTGAGAAAGCTGTCCGGCCGTGAGCGGCGGTGAGCGTTTTGTGCTTTCTGCCGCGAAACCGGGTTTTATAATCCGGACACAGAGTCGGACTTGCACTACTCTGTGTCCGGATTAAAAATCCGGTTTCGCGGCGGAGAGCCTAAAACGCTCACCGCCGTGCACGGCCGGACCCGGTCTATGGTTTCTGTCTTCTGGCATGCAGAAGACGGAAACCATAGAACGGAGACATGAACGCAGGTGTGAACCTAGCGTCAGGATCTAACCAGTGGCGTAACTTAAGTCTTTTTGGCCCCGTTGCAATCTTTTGTGCAGGGCCCCCTACCTCATCCCTACAGTGAATTCTTGATAGTGATGGTTGCGGCTGCGAAGGAGTTTAATCCGCCTTACTGTGGTTGGGGTAATCTTTGGGTCTCCTTGGTTTATGGACCAGATGAAAGCTGCAATCTCAGTACTGATGCCAGAGTTTATGGTCTCCCTAAGGCTTCTGGGCCCTGAAGCGACTGCACCCTTTGTACCCCCTCAAGTTACACCTCTGGATCCAACCATCTTGGTGTGAGGATATAAATCAATCCCAGAAGATAGGAGGGTCTATTGTCTAGCGATCAGGTAAATGGTGGCAGTCGGGAGTTTCAGCAAATTCTTTCCCTTCTTAAAAGATAAAGGATTAAGCAATCACGACTTTGGAGATAGAAAGGAAGTCAAGATCGAAGACCTGGCAGCGTAGAGTTATTGGCCATCACAAAAACGTCTGTCTGAGGGGGCATTCGCAAAATAGGTGGAACATGGTCGCATCAGGACCATCAATAGGGTCGCCATCAGGACCATCAATAGGGTCGCCATCAGGAACATGCACCTCCAAAAAACATTTGGAATGGTGGGATTTGGTGACTGAAGTATAGCAGAGTTCTGGTACCAATGCATGAGGAGCGTATACTGGAACACCTTGTTAGTGACGCATAATGATGCCTTGGCTGATAGCCCCTGAGAGAGGGTCTCCAAAGTTCCCATTCAGTCAAATATGGGCGTCTGGTCTGAGTATCTAAGTCAGGTTTCTGAGGGTATCCCACAGATTCCTGCGATGCGGTCTATAGTGGAGGACGTGAGATTTCTTACAAACTCATATGGAGTAAGGGTGGAGACATTTATATAGTGCTTGATCTCTAAATAACGATATCTGCTTCTTTCCGGGAGGTCGCATGGGGAACATAGATCGTCAAACAATGGGGGGGTCTAAAAAAGGGTCTGTTTTAAAATGATGCCATTGACAGGTCCATAGTCAACCGAGCCACGACCCCAGGAAGATCAAGGATCAAAGACATTGCAGACTGTAATGACATCAAGGAGAGTCTTTAGGTGAACAATTTCCATAAATCACTAGTCAAGGCCTCGGGTCCAAGAAGGTCTGTAGAAGATGGAGAATGTGGGGGTGGGGGGGCATAGTATGAATAGGCCACAGCTAGTCCATCCATGTAGAGGAGGCAGGTAATGGTGGACCAGGCCAGAATCTTCTGTAGTATAAAACAAGGCCAGGGACAGCTAGAACCCTTCTATGCTCAGGTGCCCTTAGGACCGACTTGGAAACGCGATGTTCCTAATCAGCCCATAACAGAATACAGTAGGAGCCCTGAAGGGAATGAAGGTCTGTTAGTGGGACTGGGATTGCAAGGGCCTCAAACTGGTTTGGGTAGGATCAGCATCTTCTTATACATCAGCTAATACATTTGGTGACAGTAATTTTCAGGGGGCCAAATAACCTGCAGAGGTTCTGTGCTAACAACAAGCCGAAATCTCTCTTCGTTATTTATGTTTGAGTTTTGGCCGCCGGCAGGAAATGTACTGGTAATTTTCCACTATCAAAGGACAAGGAAGGGAAACACCTCGCTGGAGAACTGGAGCTGCCCCGCTATCAGGACTGCGGCCATGGTCAACCCAGGTGAGGAAATAAGATGAAGTGAGAACCAAAGGAAAAGGAAATGACAATTTTATGTTATTCATCCATCAGTCAGTGCAATCTCATGAAGGAAATTGTGCCAGAATCAATGGGGGAGACTCAACATGAACAAGGTACAATAAACTACCCCATGTACAAGAATATAAGTCCAATAATACTGCCCCCTATGTACAAGAATATAACTCCTATAATACTGCTCCTATGTACAAGAATATAACTACTATAATACTGCTCCTATGTACAAGAATATAACTACTATAATACTACTCCTATGTACAAGAATATAACTACTATAATACTGCTCCTATGTACAAGAATATAACTACTATAATACTACTCCTATGTACAAGAATATAACTACTATAATACTACTCCTATGTACAAGAATATAACTAGTATAATACTACCTCCTATGTACAAGAATATAACTACTATAATACTACTCCTATGTACAAGAATATAACTACTATAATACTACTCCTATGTACAAGAATATAACTACTATAATACTACTCCTATGTACAAGAATATAACTACTATAATACTGCTCCTATGTACAAGAATATAACTACTATAATACTACTCCTATGTACAAGAATATAACTACTATAATACTACTACTCCTATGTACAAGAATATAACTACTATAATACTGCTCCTATGTACAAGAATATAACTACTATAATACTACTCCCATGTACAAGAATATAACTACTATAATACTACCTCCTATGTACAAGAATATAACTACTATAATACTACTCCTGTGTACAAGAATATAACTACTATAATACTGCTCCTATGTACAAGAATATAACTACTATAATACTACCTCCTATGTACAAGAATATAACTACTATAATACTGCTCCTATGTACAAGAATATAACTACTATAATACTACTCCCATGTACAAGAATATAACTACTATAATACTACCTCCTATGTACAAGAATATAACTACTATAATACTACTCCTGTGTACAAGAATATAACTACTATAATACTACTCCTATGTACAAGAATATAACTACTATAATACTACTCCTATGTACAAGAATATAACTACTATAATACTATCTCCTATGTACAAGAATATAACTACTATAATACTAATCCTATGTACAAGAATATAACTACTATAATACTACTCCTATGTACAAGAATATAACTACTATAATACTGCTCCTATGTACAAGAATATAACTACTATAATACTACTCCTATGTACAAGAATATAACTACTATAATACTAATCCTATGTACAAGAATATAACTACTATAATACTACTCCTATGTACAAGAATATAACTACTATAATACTGCTCCTATATACAATGGATTTCAATGGGAGCCTGGATCGTATATGTCACGTTATTTTGCCTGCAGGTGGCGCTGCTACTTATGATTCCATAGACATTTCCCTTTGTATAATAGAACATTCTTTCGCATTATTCTTGGTTACAGCCGCCTGGTCGGCACATACAACACATTTCGATGGCCATACCTCCATGAGCGTGCGCAGCGACTCCACGTATGACTGCTCCGTGTCCAGGAGGGTCAGGAAGACATGTTTTCTCATATCCTGTAAGACAATCAGAGGATCTTATAAAACAAGTGCATGATGGGAAGTGATAACATCATGGTAACCCTATCATAAGGCAGTTTGATCAATTTTAATAATCACAGCAATAGAAAGCAAATGCAATCCATCCTTGTGTAGACTTAAAGCTATAGGACACTTCTCCTCTATTCACCTCCAAAGCTGAAGCAAAAATGGAATCTATATACTATATACTGCTCCTTGGTAAGAAGAAGCCACGTGACACCTCAGTGTAGCTTTGTATGTGAATGGAGAATAAAATATGTACAAGTCGTCCTCGGTGTCACTTCTGTAGATTTGGAGAAAACCAAATTGAAGTTTTATGTTAATGAGGCTGTTGGTGCACAGGGGGCGGGCCTTCAACCTATGGAGCACCAATATTGGCACTCAGACCCCTACCACGTCCCGCCTGTGCACCCTGTGTAGCGGGATTTCATCTTTCCCCTTTAGGACATAAAAAGTTAGAATCAAAGAATGGCTGCGGTCGGCTCCCTACTCCCCGATTCGCTTTGTGTCTCAGGCTGTCTGCAAATTGGTGCGGGTGGGCGCAACACAATGAAGTCATCACACCCGCGCCAAGATGGAGAAGCAACACAATGGAGGAGGCCTGCTTTGTGGGAACAGAAGAAGGTATTATTTTTTTTTATAGTTTTAGGCTACAGCATGTGTATGGGAGTCAGAATAAAGCAGTGTACTGTGTGGGAGGTCACATAGGAGGGCATTATACCGTAGGGGTACAAGGAGGATATTATACGGTGTCAGGGTCCATTATACTGTGTGGGAGGCCACACAAGAGGGCATTATACCATAGGGGATATTATACTGTGTGAGCGACCATTATACTGTGTGGGAGGTCACATAGGAGGCCATTATACTGTAGGGGGTACAAGGTAGATATTATACGGTGTGAGGGTCCATTATGCTGTGTGGGAGGTCACATAGGAGGGCATTATACCGTAGGGGATATTATACTGTGTGAGCGTCCATTATACTGTGTGGGAGGTCACATAGGAGGGCATTATACTGGAGGGGGTACAAGGAAGATATTATACTGTGTATGAGGGTCCATTATACTGTGTGGGAGGGCACCTAGCAGGGCATTATACTGTATGGGGTACAAGGTAGATATTATACTGTGTGAAGATCCATTATACTGTGTGGGAGGCTACCTAGGAGGCCATTATACCGTAGGGGTACAAGGAGGATATTATACTGTGTGAGGGTCCATTATACTGTGTGGGAGGTCACATAGGAGGGCATTATACCGTAGGGGTACAGGGAGGATATTATACTGTGTGAGGGTCCATTATACTGTGTGGGAGGCTACCTAGGAGGGCATTATACTGTAGAGGTAAAAGGTAGATATTATACTGTGTGAGGGTCCATTATACTGTGTAGAAGGCCACATAGGGAGCAGTACAGTATACTGTACTGGGCATTATACTGAGTGGGGGCACAAAGGGACTAGGTGGAGTCAAAGGGAACTTGGGTAGGGTTAGGGCGACGTCTTAATAACCCAACCTTTGTACACTTGGCCCCGTTTGTGACCCCACAGGACAGTTTCTCTGTGATATTATAATTTTAGAGATATTTTCCATGATTAAAGGGTTTTCAGGGGTAAAATCTACTCCCTTAGCTGTATCCATACCAATACTGTTACAGGTGGTGCGGAGAAGCCGACTGACAACCCGTGAGGAGGGCGGCCATACCGATTGTCACCAAGTTTTTGAAAGTGTCACCTTGACCAACCAAGGATGGCGTCTTCCTGGGCTGTTTTCTGAGTGCAGAGGGGGCGTATTGATTTTTTATATAGGTCAGTGAATATGGAGCAGCAGAGTTATGTAACCTGGCCATATAGGTAACGTATAGCACTGACATATACAGTGAGTGGCGGCACGTATACTCCCGGCAGGCGGAGGCGCAGTTCTCTTCAATGACATGAGGTGTAACGGGGCTATGAATAGACTGCATGAAGGCAGAAGGTGAGAGGGAGCCGCCATCATCATCCTCATTCACTCACAACAATACAATGGATGTGGAAAGAGAAGGGATCGCTATGGAAACACACATGAATCCCCCCCCCCACATATATGTAACTGAGAATTCGTCACATGGACGGAGACCTGAGCACACCGATCCTCACCCAATCGTATGACGTCGGGCTCACCATGGCAATAATATCAGCCAGAGTTAGTTACAGCAAATACATAACAATTTAAAGGGAAAGTGTCCCCAATGCAAAAATACTGTACGTTAAAGGGATTCTACCATTGAAATCGATTTTTTTTTGTCCCTAACATGTAGGAATAGCCTTAAGAAAGGCTATTCGTCTCCTACCTTTCGTTGTCTTATTCGCGCCTCCGTTCCGTAGAAATCGGAGAAATCTTCGGTATGCAAATGAGTTCTCTGGCAGCACTGGGGGCGGGCCCCAGCGAACAAACAGCACTGGGGGCGTCCCTAATGCTGCCAGAGAACTCTGCAGCGACACCTCCATCTTCTTCAGGAACGGGCTCTCTTCGCGTTTTCTTCCAGCAGTGGCTTCAAACTTCTAGGCCTCGGGCAGCTGACTGCGTATGCCGATTATTTTCCAGCCGATCCCGATCGTGAACTTTGCTCGATCGCCGATCGGGATCCGATCTTTTCTGATCCCGATCGCTCAACCCTAGCTTTGTCATTAAGAGGTTAAAAGGCTGAAGCAGTTGCAGGTCCTCTGGCCCGGGGGCCACCACATCTGTCCGGGGACTTGTATACATAAAGCCTGAGCCATGTCTCATCATCACACACAGGAGACAACATTAATAATTCGCTGGCATTGACCCTGTCCCGTGGGAGGAGCGCGGTATCCAATGACAACCAGAATCTACAGCGACACAGCTAGAGAGCTGCAGGCGCCCACCTCAGATGGCAGGAGAAGGAGGAGAGGAGCCCGCACGCAGCACCGGCCAATAACCAGAGGGGACAGCCTGACCGGACATGCAGGGAGCTGTAGTACTACTGTCATTATAGCTACCAGCGTCAGTCACACAGTATAATGTGAGGTGTATACTAATATATTACATCTATATACTGCCAGCGCTTCAGAGATTACCTGGTCAGGAAAAGAGGGAGGTGAAAGCTTTATATAACCAAGGGGCAAGCGGGAATACAATAAAGTGTAACTCCGGCACTAATCACAGGTATACATAGTCACTGTGTACATACATTACATTACTTATCCTGTATTATACTCCAGAGCTGCGCTCACTATTCTGCTGGTACAGTCACTGTGTACATACATTACATTACTTATCCTGTATTATACCCCAGAGCTGTGCTCACTATTCTGCTGGTATAGTCACTGTGTACATACATTACATTACTTATCCTGTATTATACTCCAGAGCTGCGCTTACTATTCTGCTGGTACAGTCACTGTGTACATACATTACATTACTTATCCTGTATTATACCCCAGAGCTGCGCTCACTATTCTGCTGGTACAGTCACTGTGTACATACATTACATTACTTATCCTGTATTATACTCCAGAGCTGCGCTCACTATTCTGCTGGTGCAGTCACTGTGTACATACATACATTACTTATCCTGTATTATACTCCAGAGCTGCACTCACTATTCTGCTGGTGCAGTCACTGTGTACATACATTACATTACTTATCCTGTATTATACTCCAGAGCTGCGCTCACTATTCTGCTGGTACAGTCACTGTGTACATACATTACATTACTTATCCTGTATTATACTCCAGAGCTGCGCTCACTATTCTGCTGATACAGTCACTGTGTACATACATTACATTACTTATCCTGTATTATACTCCAGAGCTGCGCTCACTATTCTGCTGGTACAGTCACTGTGTACATACATTACATTACTTATCCTGTATTATACTCCAGAGCTGCGCTCACTATTCTGCTGGTACAGTCACTGTATACATACATTACATTACTTATCCTGTATTATACTGCAGAGCTGCGCTCACTATTCTGCTGGTACAGTTACTGTGTACATACATTACATTACTTATCCTGTATTATACTCCAGAGCTGCGCTCACTATTCTGCTGGTACAGTCACTGTGTACATACATTACTTATCCTGTATTATACTCCAGAGCTGCGCTCGCTATTCTGCTGGTGCAGTCACTGTGTACATACATTACATTACTTATCCTGTATTATACTCCAGAGCTGCGCTCACTATTCTGCTGGTGCAGTCACTGTGTACATACATTACATTACTTATCCTGTATTATACTCCAGAGCTGCGCTCACTATTCTGCTGGTGCAGTCACTGTGTACATACATTATATTACAGTCCTATGAAAAAGTTTGGGCACCCCTATTAATCTTAATCATTTTTAGTTCTAAATATTTTGGTGTTTGCAGCAGCCATTTCAGTTTGATATATCTAATAACTGATGGACACAGTAATATTTCAGGATTGAAATGAGGTTTATTGTACTAACAGAAAATGTGCAATATGCATTAAACCAAAATTTGACCGGTGCAAAAGTATGGGCACCTCAACAGAAAAGTGACATTAATATTTAGTAGATCCTCCTTTTGCAAAGATAACAGCCTCTAGTCGCTTCCTGTAGCTTTTAATCAGTTCCTGGATCCTGGATAAAGGTATTTTGGACAAACAATTCAAGTTCAGTTAAGTTAGATGGTCGCCGAGCATGGACAGCCCGCTTCAAATCATCCCACAGATGTTCAATGATATTCAGGTCTGGGGACTGGGATGGCCATTCCAGAACATTGTAATTGTTCCTCTGCATGAATGCCTGAGGATTTGGAGCGGTGTTTTGGATCATTGTCTTGCTGAAATATCCATCCCCGGCGTAACTTCAACTTCGTCACTGATTCTTGAACATTATTCTCAAGAATCTGCTGATACTGAGTGGAATCCATGCGACCCTCAACTTTAACAAGATTCCCGATGCCGGCATTGGCCACGCAGCCCCAAAGCATGATGGAACCTCCACCAAATTTTACAGTGGGTAGCATGTGTTTTTCTTGGAATGCTGTTTCTTTTTGGACGCCATGCATAACGCCTTTTTTTATAACCAAACAACTCAATTTTTGTTTCCAAAATGAAGTTGGCTTCTCCAAATGTGCTTTTTCATACCTCAGGCAACTCTATTTGTGGCGTACGTGCAGAAACGGCTTCTTTCTCATCACTCTCCCATACAGCTTCTATTTGTGCAAAGTGCGCTGTATAGTTGACCGATGCACAGTGACACCATCTGCAGCAAGATGATGCTGCAGCTCTTTGGAGGTGGTCTGTGGATTGTCCTTGACTCTTCTCACCATTCTTCTTCTCTGCCTTTCTGATATTTTTCTTGGCCTGCCACTTCTGGGCTTAACAAGAACTGTCCCTGTGGTCTTCCATTTTCTTACTATGTTCCTCACAGTGGAAACTGACAGGTTAAATCTCTGAGACAACGTTTTGTATCCTTCCCCTGAACAACTATGTTGAACAATCTTTGTTTTCAGATCATTTGAGAGCGGGCTGTCCATGTTCGGCGACCATCAAACTTAACTGAACTTGAATTGTTTTGTAGAAAGAAATGGTCCAAAATACCTTCATCCAGGATCCAGGATCTGATTAAAAGCTACAGGAAGCGACTAGAGGCTGTTATCTTTGCAAAAGGAGGATCTACTAAATATTAATGTCACTTTTCTGTTGAGGTGCCCATACTTTTGCATCGGTCAAATTTTGGTTTAATGCATATTGCACATTTTCTGTTAGTACAATAAACCTCATTTCAATCCTGAAATATTACTGTGTCCATCAGTTATTAGATATATCAAACTGAAATGGCTGCTGCAAACACCAAAATATTTAGAACTAAAAATGATTAAGATTAATAGGGGTGCCCAAACTTTTTCATAGGACTGTACTTATCCTGTATTATACTCCAGAGCTGCGCTCACTATTCTGCTGGTGCAGTCACTGTGTACATACATTACATTACTTATCCTGTATTATACTCCAGAGCTGCGCTCACTATTCTGCTGGTACAGTCACTGTGTACATACATTACATTACTTATCCTGTATTATACTCCAGAGCTGCGCTCACTATTCTGCTGGTGCAGTCACTGGGTACATACATTACATTACTTATGCACTGATACATTGTAACAAAGCTGTGTGATTAATAATAAGTCTGGCTGGATCTTGAAATGTAAACATAATATTACAGTAAGAAGAGGAACTGAAAATAATGTGAAACTGAGACAGTCATAGACACTATTCACATTTTTGTTACATTTCTGTTCTGGAAGTCTTCTTGGGGAACCCCAAACGGAAACCGATATGCATTATAAAGCGGTTACCTGGGGAAACATTCAGACCTCATAGACTATAACTGTGGGGTTTCCGTTCGGTTTCCGCACGAAGTGAGCAGAGAAAAAAAGTGCTCTACGTACGTGTCCTGCGGAAACTGAGAAACTGTCCTGCGTTAAGGGGTCCCCAAGTGGAAACCTGAACGCATATGTGAATGGAGCCATAGACTACTGCAGAAACACCTTTATATAAATCTGGGTGAAAAAAACAAACCAAAAATGTTATTTTTCTCTGCTTTTGCAGTCGCACGCGGCACAGGGATCTCTGATCTTTCCCATCACATTATATTCACTTTCCCTCAAAGAACCCATTCAGATTCTGACAAGCTGAATACCTGCCAGGACCAGTCAGCTGTGCGGCGTGACACAGCACAGACCTCAGGTCTCTGGGGGGCCTCAAAAACAGTCACTCATCACAATAGTCTTATACACGTCAGGCTTAAAGGGGAACTCCAGGGAATAAGACTACTGCCAGCCAATAAGCTCCTCCTGTCTGTGACACGCTGCCCATAAAGTGGGCGGGGTGGGAGGAACTTGTGTCTGCGCTAAACGTATAGGCGTGAGACGTTCTCACGCTGACCCTCAGTGTCTAGGCCCCGTCCTATACACTACTATGTGGTTCCGGTGTCCACTTTACCGGCTGGTCTACAACACAAACACCAAGCAAGGCAGAGGATGGCGAGAAGCCATAGCCATAATCACAATCAGACTGCAATCTATAGATCGTCCACTAGATGTCAGCACAGCTGGCTGGATGCCAAATCAGAAAAGTAAGACATCTCACTTTACGGCTTGCAGCAAAAGGGAATGTTTTCAGGACAAGCAGGGGATTACTGAAAAATAAACCGAAAAAAAAACAACCGCAGGTGTATTGTACTGTCTGAGCCGAGACAGAGGTGTCAGTTGAGCCTGGAAAGGCTGGTAACAGGGGGCAGTAGCATGCATTCACCCTCACATCAGGCAGGAGTGTGACTTTAAGCAGACAGTTCCTGTATTTCTAGTAGCCTCTCTATACAAACCACTAATCTCTGCAGAGAAGACACTAAACCGCGGCGGCGATGGAGACAAGCGCTCCGTATAATGAGAGTTATGTCTGCAGCCGGCCGGGGCGCTTCATTAGGGATATTATTGTTAGCGCCGTCATTACAGCCGCTCCTTGTACTGAACATCAAAAACACCAGGGTGTGATAGCAGGATTAGATACAATGTTATATACCGTCATCACGTGTGCTGAGCTTCTGTATCTAATCCTATGGGTAAACAATATGGCGGCATAATAATGCTCAGAGGTCACTATTTCAGCCTTACTAGAAACTTCTCTGTTTAAAGAGCAAATTTAGGGTTTAGAATTTTGTTTCTGTAGACTTCTTTATATTCTTTGGGTCGGCCCGATCGCAGCGATACCAAATTTATATCATTTTTTTGTTACGTGTTTTTTGCAGCACAAGATGCGGTTTTAATTCTGTTATTTTTGTATGGGATACATTTTTTCATTTTTATAGTTCGGCATGTTCAGACAAGGATTTGTAATTTTGTGTTTGGTTTCATTTATCTGTGGTCTAGCGAAGGGGAGGGATAAGAATTATTTTTAAATTTTTTAAAAACTTTTTTTTTTTAGGACCGTCTGTGATCGTTAGATTGTTTGTCCCTTGGATTGCAACCCTACTGATATTATAAATGTGAAAGTTTGGATGTTTGTTCCTCAATCACGCAAAAACAGCTGAACGGATTTGAATAAAATATGGCGCATAGATAGATTGTAACCTCGATTAACACATCGGCTACTTTTTAATCCCAGTAAATGACATGGTTTCACGACTGTTATGAATTTACGTTCACATTCTATATTACACTGCTCTTGGCAGCAGCTTATCTCAGCCAGGTCTGTTATCTCTCTCTGTAAACACTGAACTAACCCTCAGTGGATTGTGTACAAGCATTTGCATATTATCTGATCTGCTCCAGGCAGTGCTGACACACTGGATGGAAAAACACCTTTAATCCAAATTGGCAGTTTGCTACTTTTAAACATGCCGGGAATAAGAAAATCTAATTTGTCGCAAAATTCTAAAACAACGAGAGCTATGAAGGAAGCCAGAAGTCACAGAGCTCTCCTCAAGCGGAGCTGAGAGGGATCATCAGCGCCAACAAAACACTCATTATATGGTGTCCCAGCGAGCTGCTGAGATGCCGGAACAATCACAGGCACAGTGCGAGGAATGAGTTCAGCGGCAGGCCAGCTTGACAGCTGCCGAAATGCCGGAGCAGGCGGATCATCAACGCCAACAATACGCTCATTATATGGCGTCCCAGCAAGCTGCTGAGATGACGAAACAATCACAGGCACGACGTGAGGAACAAGTTCAGCAAAAGATACTGAAGATGGATTGGGGACCAATGGATAGGAACCCCAAAGAAAAATATCCGATGGCGCTCACAAAGTCTTCAGACAACACTCGGATGGGTGAAAAGGATAGCATTTATTGATAACGCGTTTCGAGGCTTTTTGTGCTCCAAACTGAACACAACCAATAGATACCAGGAGGAGGACTGTGAAGCATTCAGATACCATGAGGAGAACTGTGCAGCAATTAGATACCAGGAGGAGAACTGTGCAGCAATTAGATACCAGGAGGAGAACTGTGCAGCAATTAGATACCAGGAGGAGAACTGTGCAGCGATTAGATACCAGGAGGAGAACTGTGCAGCGATTAGATACCAGGAGGAGAACTGTGCAGCAATTAGATACCAGGAGGAGAACTGTGCAGCGATTAGATACCAGGAGGAGAACTGTGCAGCGATTAGATACCAGGAGGAGAACTGTGCAGCAATTAGATACCAGGAGGAGAACTGTGCAGCAATTAGATACCAGGAGGAGAACTGTGCAGCAATTAGATACCAGGAGGAGAACTGTGCAGCGATTAGATACCAGGGGGAGAACTGTGCAGCGATTTGATACCAGGAGAACTGTGCAGCGATTAGATACCAGGGGGAGAACTGTGCAGCAATTTGATACCAGGAGGAGGACTGTGCAGCATTTAGATATCATAAGGAGGACTGTGCAGCGTTTAGATACCAGGAGGAGGACTGTGCAGTGTTTAGATACCAGGAGGAGGACTGCGCAGCATTTAGATACCAGGAGGAGGACTGTGCAGCGTTTAGATACCAGGAGGAGGACTGTGCAGCATTTAGATATCATAAGGAGGACTGTGCAGCGTTTAGATACCAGAGGAGGACTGCGCAGTGTTTGTATAACACATACTGCCAAGTACCTGCAGCACACTCTACATCCACAGGGCAGTTGCGCTGTGCACAGATTACCTATACAGATATTATTATTCTCCACTGTAGAAGGAATTCTGTGACTCCACGTCCTCGTCTGCACCTCTATTATAAGGTGATTACAAGACACTGGAGTGACCTGGAGATTCTGCTGTGACCTCACCAGTGCGACTCTTCTCTCTACTCAAGGCTACACTGCATATTACTGACCTGAGATCATTCATTACTCTGTTTACAGCCAAAGCTGCATTAACAATCCTGCAGGTTCCTTGTACGCTCTCAGAATGTGCCGGCTCAGTGTCCGGACCGTCCATGCAGAGTCTTGTGCAGGTGCGACTGCCACCGGTAAATGTCCTGCCCTGAACGTGTCAGTAAGTGCCACGTGCAGCTTGTAAGGAAAATGTCCATCCAGGATATGACTACAGGATCTACGCTGGCAGCGCGGGCAGCGAAACAATGACAGCAGGATTGGAACGGAATGGAGAATTTCGGAGGCCGCTTTGGATGTGAATAAAACACGATGTCCTGTCACTTGTGCAAAACATATAAAGTAAGTTCTTGGAGACTTTGGATAGTGAAATTATATTAAAAAGTGAATTTACCTTGTAAGAGGAGTCTCAAAAACAAATCGCCAAACTATGGGCGGAACCAGAAACACGCCGTGAACCTGAACTGTGCTATGTACAAGGGCTGCGATATTACACCGCCATAGCATCTCCCTAACCACAGTAGCCGTAGTGTCCCATCTCCATAACCAGGCCGGCCATAGAGACCCCCACTCCATAACCATGTTGGTCATAGCGCCCCCTCTCTCTAACTGTATTGGTCACAGTGCCTCTTCTTTCTAACCACGTCGGACATAGCATTTCCCCCTTCCTAGCTACGACAGCCACAGTGTCCTAAACCAATGGTGACTGCCACAGCGTCTTCCAATCCCTAGTCCTTAGTCGTGATGGCCAAAGCGTCTTCCAATCCCTAGTCCTTAGTCGTGATGGCCAAAGCGTCTTCCAATCCCTAGTCCATAGTCGTGATGGCTAAAGCGTCTTCCAATCCCTAGTCCTTAGGTAAAATGGCCACAGCGTCTTCCAATCCCTAGTCCATAGTCGTGATGGCCAAAGCGTCTTCCAATCCCTAGTTCTTAGTCATCATGGCCACAGTGTCCTCCAATCCCTAGTCCTTAGTCGTGATGGCCACAGTGCCCTCCGATCCCTAGTCATGATGGCCATAGCGTCCTCCAATCCCTAGTCCTTAGTCGTGATGGCCACAGCGTCCTCCAATCCCTAGTCCTTAGTCGTGATGGCCACAGTGCCCTCCAATCCCTAGTCCATAGTCGTGATGGCCACAGTGTCCTCCAATCCCTAGTCCTTAGTCGTGATGGCCAAAGCGTCTTCCAATCCCTAGTCCTTAGGTAAGATGGCCACAGTGCCCTCCGATCCCTAGTCCTTAGTCGTGATGGCTAAAGCGTCTTCCAATCCCTAGTCCTTAGGTAAGATGGCCACAGCGTCTTCCAATCCCTAGTCCATAGTCGTGATGGCCAAAGCGTCTTCCAATCCCTAGTTCTTAGTCATGATGGCCACAGTGTCCTCCAATCCCTAGTCCTTAGTCGTGATGGCCACAGTGCCCTCCGATCCCTAGTCATGATGGCCACAGCGTCCTCCAATCCCTAGTCCTTAGTCGTGATGGCCACAGCGTCCTCCAATCCCTAGTCCTTAGTCGTGATGGCCACAGTGTCCTCCAATCCCTAGTCCTTAGTCATGATGGCCACAGCATCCTCCAATCCCTAGTCATGATGGCCACAGTGTCCTCCAATCCCTAGTCCTTAGTCATGATGGCCACAGTGTCCTCCAATCCCTAGTCCTTAGTCGTGATGGCTACATCCTCCAATCCCTAGTCCTTAGCTAAGATGGCCACAGCGTCCTCCAAGCCCTAGTTCTTAGTCGTGATGGCCACAATATAATCCAATCACTAGTCCTTAGTCGTGAAGGCCACAGCGTCCTCTCCCAATTCTGACAGTAACAGCACCCACCACTGATGACAGTCACAGAATCTTTCCCATGATGGCCAGTGTCCTCTTCCAACCGTAACGCGCACAGTGCCCCCCCCCCCCCCCCCGACTCAAACACGGAAGCTGCCGCAATAGCGATCTCACCATCACCAATGACATGATCAGACTAATGGCCATTATAATTCTATTCTCATAGCTCCATTGCTCAGTATGTACAGTCAGTACATGACCCCGGCCAACCCCGCAGCTGACCAGGAGGGCGGCATCATACTCGCCCAGGCCTCAACCGATTCATCTTGTCCAGGCTTGAAAAGGGGCGGGGCTTATGAAAACACCAACCAAAAGTGGTGTCCATGGTCCGCCCTGCTCCACAATACTATATAGGGGGCGCTCTATAAGGCAGATTTATCTTATTTCCTCACAGCAACCAATCATGGTGCAGCTTTCACCATTCCAGAGCACTATTAGAAATGAAAGCCGCACTGTGATTGGTTGCTAGTAAATCTCTACCATATGTGTCTCCACCTTCCCATGGGCATACTAGTGGTGAGGGTCCTGGATCGCCTCCGTCCTCGTCATCAGTGGGGTCTTATTAATGTTTAAAGCTGGAGTACCCCTTTAACTTTCAGGATTGACACCATATAACACGGTGCTGCTTTCATACAGTCCTGATATTACTCACAGCTGAGGGTCTGTTACAATAGCATTCAGTTGTGAGTTTGCCGGACACATCACCTGCACGCTCTTTACTGTCCTGTTTGTTACAATGTATCAGTGCAGAACATTGTGTAGACTGGATACAAGTGTGACAAACCTTCAGCTGTGAACATACGAGCATCTGCCATATAAAGAGGTTTCCATGCAGTGGCAGAGACCTGGCAAGAATCAGAAGACTGGAGATTTCCCGGGCGTCCAACACACTCCTAGCATTGGACACCCAACTTTTCCAGACTCCTGACCCACACTATTATACAACCACATAACAAGACAATTGAGGAGCCTTGACGGCCATATTTGTCACCCAGCTTTCCTAAATACAGATGAATTTTTATACAACGGCTCAGATTTTGACATAAAGGATGACTCAATGATGTATAGGACACCAATAGGGGCAGAGTCCTTAAGGAACCCCAGCACCACAATCGGGGTGAGCGTCTGCAAAGGTGGGGGTGGGGGGATTGTTTATTTACATCCATCCCGTCCATACGGCACCGGCACCCACGAGATGTATGTATGCCAACACTCCCCTCCCCCCATACTCTACAATCTGGGTCTTTCCAGCATAATCCGTAGACCCCCTTTAAATAGGTGCAGACCCCCCAACCTGTTGCATCCTTATAACACTTCCCCGGATTCTTCGCCTCTCCCCCCTTCCCCACCTCGGTGATGCTGTGCGCAGTCCCATCGCCACCGGCTGCGTCCTTCTCCTGCATCTCCTCCGCACTGTCCCCTGGCGATGCTTCGGCGCTGTCTCCCATCTCTCTCATGTCCTCCAGCGCGATGGTGAACTGGGCGAGCGTCCTCACCATCTGCAGCATGCGGGGTCCTCTGGGTTTCACCGATGCTTAGCAGCGACAAGTCAGGGCGACCGAGACCAACGGATAAAATAATAGAATGATAGAAAGGGATGCGGTGAAGCCCCCCAAAAAAATAAAATGAAAATTTTTCTGGATGGAAGGAGGCGCCTGGTTTGGTTAATGCCGGGATGATGTTGCCCTGACTCCTCGCTGCTGCAGCCGCCTCCTCCTCCCCTGCATGGCTGCCACTGCTGCTCTGACAGGTGCGCGGCTGCTGCTGCCTCTGACTATCCTTATTAACAGCACTGAGACACTGAACAGACAAAAGCAATCACAGGCAGAGCCGCGATGGATTAGCAGGGGCTGAGCACCAGGTTAACACTTTCACTGGTGCAGGCGGCGGCTGGTGCAGACTCTGGGGATACAGATGTAGCAGAGCCGTAGTCACCGACTAGTGCAGAGATGTCAGCGAGATCCCGAAGGACAAAAAGAGTCAAAATCTGAACCTTCTACAACACCTGTCCAGGCCCCCCCATCACAAGTGGTGCAATGACCCCCCTAAGCAAGACCCAAAATGTATTCAGACCCCCGACTGGACCGTTCAAGAAATACAGAAGCTAGACCAGCCAAACCTGTGTACAGCCCCCCAAACTGGATGCTCAGTCCGGACTAGACCCTCCTCTGTATACAGGACCCCAGACTAGACCCTCCTCTGTTTACAGACCCCAGACTAGACCCTCCTCTGTTTACAGACCTAGACTAGACCCTTCTCTGTTTACAGACCCCAGACTAGACCCTTCTCTGTTTACAGACCCCAGACTAGACCCTTCTCTGTTTACAGACCCCAGACTAGACCCTTCTCTGTTTACAGTAACCAGACTAGACCCTCCTCTGTTTACAGACCCCTGACTAGACCCTCCTCTGTTTACAGACCCCAGACTAGACCCTTCTCTGTTTACAGACCTAGACTGGACCATTCAAGAAATACAGAAACTAGACCAGACAAACCTGTGTACAGCCCCCCAAACTGGATGTTCAGTTTACAGCTCATCCGGATGAGACCCTTCTCTATTTACAGCCCCAAAAGTAGACCCTTCTCTGTTTACAGACCCCAGAACAGACCCTCCTCTGTTTACAGACCCCAGACTAGACCCTCCTCTGTTTACAGACCCCAGACTAGACCCTCCTCTGTTTACAGACCTAGACTAGACCCTTCTCTGTTTACAGACCTAGACTAGACCCTTCTCTGTTTACAGACCCCAGACTGGACCCTTCTCTGTTTACAGACCCCAGACTAGACCCTCCTCTGTTTACAGCCCCAGACTGGACCCTCCTCGGTTTACAGACCCCAGACTAGACCCTCCTCTGTTTACAGACCCCAAACTAGACCCTTCTCTGTTAACAGACCCCAGACTGGACCCTCCTCTGTTTACAGAGCCAGACTGGACCCTCCTCTGTTTACAGACCCCAGACTAGACCCTCCTCTGTTTACAGACCCCAGACTAGACCCTTCTCTGTTTACAGACCTAGACTAGACCCTCCTCTGTTTACAGACCCCAGACTAGACCCTCCTCTGTTTACAGACCCCAGACTAGACCCTCCTCTGTTTACAGACCCCAGACTAGACCCTCCTCTGTTTACAGACCCCAGACTAGACCCTCCTCTGTTTACAGACCCCAGACTAGACCCTTCTCTGTTTACAGACCCCAGACTAGACCCTTCTCTGTTTACAGTAACCAGACTAGACCCTCCTCTGTTTACAGACCCCTGACTAGACCCTCCTCTGTTTACAGACCCCAGACTAGACCCTTCTCTGTTTACAGACCTAGACTGGACCATTCAAGAAATACAGAAACTAGACCAGACAAACCTGTGTACAGCCCCCCAAACTGGATGTTCAGTTTACAGCTCATCCGGATGAGACCCTTCTCTATTTACAGCCCCAAAAGTAGACCCTCCTCTGTTTACAGACCCCAGAACAGACCCTCCTCTGTTTACAGACCCCAAACTAGACCCTCCTCTGTTTACAGACCCCAGACTAGACCCTCCTCTGTTTACAGACCTAGACTAGACCCTCCTCTGTTTACAGACCCCAGACTAGACCCTCCTCTGTTTACAGACCCCAGACTAGACCCTCCTCTGTTTACAGACCTAGACTAGACCCTTCTCTGTTTACAGACCTAGACTAGACCCTTCTCTGTTTACAGACCCCAGACTAGACCCTCCTCTGTTTACAGACCCCAGACTAGACTCTCCTCTGTTTTCAGACCCCAGACTGGACCCTCCTCTGTTTACAGACCCCAGACTGGACCCTCCTCTGTTTAGAGACCCCAGAGTAGACCCTCCTCTGTTTACAGACCCCAGACTAGACCCTCCTCTGTTTACAGACCCCAGACTAGACCCTCCTCTGTTTACAGACCCCAGACTAGACCCTCCTCTGTTTACAGACCTAGACTAGACCCTTCTCTGTTTACAGACCTAGACTAGACCCTTCTCTGTTTACAGACCCCAGACTAGACCCTCCTCTGTTTACAGACCCCAGACTGGACCCTCCTCTGTTTACAGACCCCAGACTGGACCCTCCTCTGTTTACAGACCCCAGACTAGACCCTCCTCTGTTTACAGACCCCAGACTAGACTCTCCTCTGTTTACAGACCCCAGACAAGACCCTCCTCTGTTTACAGACCCCAGACTGGACCCTTCTCTGTATACAGACCCCAGACTAGACCCTCCTCTGTTTACAGACCCCAGACTAGACCCTCCTCTGTTTACAGACCCCAGACTGGACCCTCCTCGGTTTACAGACCCCAGACTAGACCCTCCTGTTTACAGACCCCAGACTAGACCCTCCTCTGTTTACAGCCCCAGACTGGACCCTCCTCGGTTTACAGACCCCAGACTAGACCCTCCTCTGTTTACAGACCCCAAACTAGACCCTTCTCTGTTTACAGACCCCAGACTAGACCCTCCTCTGTTTACAGACCCAGACTGGACCCTCCTCTGTTTACAGACCCCAGACTAGACCCTCCTCTGTTTACAGACCCCAGACTAGACCCTTCTCTGTTTACAGACCTAGACTAGACCCTCCTCTGTTTACAGATCCCAGACTAGACCCTCCTCTGTTTACAGACCCCAGACTAGACCCTCCTCTGTTTACAGACCCCAGACTAGACCCTCCTCTGTTTACAGACCCCAGACTAGACCCTTCTCTGTTTACAGTAACCAGACTAGACCCTCCTCTGTTTACAGACCTAGACTGGACCATTCAAGAAATACAGAAACTAGACCAGACAAACCTGTGTACAGCCCCCCAAACTGGATGTTCAGTTTACAGCTCATCCGGATGAGACCCTTCTCTATTTACAGCCCCAAAAGTAGACCCTCCTCTGTTTACAGACCCCAGACCAGACCCTCCTCTGTTTACAGAGCCCAGACTAGACCCTTCTCTGTTTACAGACCTAGACTAGACCCTTCTCTGTTTACAGACCCCAGACTAGACCCTCCTCTGTTTACAGACCCCAGACTGGACCCTTCTCTGTATACAGACCCCAAACTAGACCCTTCTCTGTTTACAGACCCCAGACTAGACTCTCCTCTGTTTACAGACCCCAGACTGGACCCTCCTCTGTTTACAGACCCCAGACTGGACCCTCCTCTGTTTAGAGACCCCAGAGTAGACCCTCCTCTATTTACAGACCCCAGACTAGACCCTCCTCTGTTTACAGACCTAGACTAGACCCTTCTCTGTTTACAGACCTAGACTAGACCCTTCTCTGTTTACAGACCCCAGACTGGACCCTCCTCTGTTTACAGACCCAGACTGGACCCTCCTCTGTTTACAGACCCCAAACTAGACCCTCCTCTGTTTACAGACCCCAGACTAGACCCTTCTCTGTTTACAGACCTAGACTAGACCCTCCTCTGTTTACAGACCCCAGACTAGACCCTCCTCTGTTTACAGACCCCAGACTAGACCCTCCTCTGTTTACAGACCCCAGACTAGACCCTCCTCTGTTTACAGACCCCAGACTAGACCCTCCTCTGTTTACAGACCCCAGACTAGACCCTTCTCTGTTTACAGACCCCAGACTAGACCCTTCTCTGTTTACAGTAACCAGACTAGACCCTCCTCTGTTTACAGACCCCAGACTAGACCCTTCTCTGTTTACAGACCTAGACTGCACCATTCAAGAAATACAGAAACTAGACCAGACAAACCTGTGTACAGCCCCCCAAACTGGATGTTCAGTTTACAGCTCATCCGGATGAGACCCTTCTCTATTTACAGCCCCAAAAGTAGACTCTCCTCTGTTTACAGACCCCAGACCAGACCCTCCTCTGTTTACAGATCCCAGACTAGACCCTTCTCTGTTTACAGCTCCAGATTAGACCTTCTCTGTTTACAGACCCCAGACTAGACCCTCCTCTGTTTACAGACCCCAGACTAGACCCTCCTCTGTTTACAGACCCCAGACTAGACCCTCCTCTGTTTACAGACCCCAGACTAGACTCTCCTCTGTTTACAGACCCCAGACTGGACCCTCCTCTGTTTAGAGACCCCAGAGTAGACCCTCCTCTGTTTACAGACCCCAGACTGGACCCTCCTCTGTTTACGGACCCCAGACTGGACCCTCCTCGGTTTACAGACCCCAGACTAGACCCTCCTCTGTTTACAGACCCCAGACTAGACCCTCCTCTGTTTACAGACCCCAGACTGGACCCTCCTCTGTTTAGAGACCCCAGAGTAGACCCTCCTCTGTTTACAGACCCCAGACTAGACCCTCCTCTGTTTACAGACCTAGACTAGACCCTTCTCTGTTTACAGACCTAGACTAGACCCTTCTCTGTTTACAGACCCAGACTAGACCCTTCTCTGTTTACAGACCCCAGACTAGACCCTCCTTTGTTTACAGACCCCAGACTAGACCCTCCTCTGTTTACAGACCCCAGACTAGACCCTCCTCTGTTTACAGACCTAGACTAGACCCTTCTCTGTTTACAGACCCCAGACTAGACCCTCCTCTGTTTACAGACCCCAGACTGGACCCTTCTCTGTATACAGACCCCAGACTAGACCCTCCTGTTTACAGACCCCAGACTAGACCCTCCTCTGTTTACAGCCCCAGACTGGACCCTCCTCGGTTTACAGACCCCAGACTAGACCCTCCTCTGTTTACAGACCTAGACTGGACCATTCAAGAAATACAGAAACTAGACCAGACAAACCTGTGCACAGCCCCCCAAACTGGATGTTCAGTTTACAGCTCATCCGGATGAGACCCTTCTCTATTTACAGCCCCAAAAGTAGACCCTCCTCTGTTTACAGACCCCAGAACAGACCCTCCTCTGTTTACAGACCCCAGACTAGACCCTCCTCTGTTTACAGACCCCAGACTAGACCCTCCTCTGTTTACAGACCTAGACTAGACCCTCCTCTGTTTACAGACCCCAGACTAGACCCTCCTCTGTTTACAGACCCCAGACTAGACCCTCCTCTGTTTACAGACCTAGACTAGACCCTTCTCTGTTTACAGACCTAGACTAGACCCTTCTCTGTTTACAGACCCCAGACTAGACCCTCCTCTGTTTACAGACCCCAGACTAGACTCTCCTCTGTTTTCAGACCCCAGACTGGACCCTCCTCTGTTTACAGACCCCAGACTGGACCCTCCTCTGTTTAGAGACCCCAGAGTAGACCCTCCTCTGTTTACAGACCCCAGACTAGACCCTCCTCTGTTTACAGACCCCAGACTAGACCCTCCTCTGTTTACAGACCTAGACTAGACCCTCCTCTGTTTACAGACCTAGACTAGACCCTTCTCTGTTTACAGACCCCAGACTAGACCCTCCTCTGTTTACAGACCCCAGACTGGACCCTCCTCTGTTTACAGACCCCAGACTGGACCCTCCTCTGTTTACAGACCCCAGACTGGACCCTCCTCGGTTTACAGACCCCAAACTAGACCCTTCTCTGTTTACAGACCCCAAACTAGACCCTTCTCTGTTTACAGACCCCAGACTAGACCCTCCTCTGTTTACAGACCCAGACTGGACCCTCCTCTGTTTACAGACCCCAGACTAGACCCTCCTCTGTTTACAGACCCCAGACTAGACCCTTCTCTGTTTACAGACCTAGACTAGACCCTCCTCTGTTTACAGATCCCAGACTAGACCCTCCTCTGTTTACAGACCCCAGACTAGACCCTCCTCTGTTTACAGACCCCAGACTAGACCCTTCTCTGTTTACAGTAACCAGACTAGACCCTCCTCTGTTTACAGACCTAGACTGGACCATTCAAGAAATACAGAAACTAGACCAGACAAACCTGTGTACAGCCCCCCAAACTGGATGTTCAGTTTACAGCTCATCCGGATGAGACCCTTCTCTATTTACAGCCCCAAAAGTAGACCCTCCTCTGTTTACAGACCCCAGACCAGACCCTCCTCTGTTTACAGACCCCAGACTAGACCCTTCTCTGTTTACAGCTCCAGATTAGACCTTCTCTGTTTACAGACCCCAGACTAGACCCTCCTCTGTTTACAGATCCCAGACTAGACCCTCCTCTGTTTACAGACCCCAGACTAGACCCTCCTCTGTTTACAGACCTAGACTAGACCCTCCTCTGTTTACAGACCCCAGACTAGACCCTCCTCTGTTTACAGACACCAGACTAGACCCTCCTCTGTTTACAGACCCCAGACTGGACTCTCCTCTGTTTACAGACCCCAGACTGGACCCTCCTCTGTTTACAGACCCCAGACTGGACCCTCGTCTGTTTAGAGACCCCAGGGTAGACCCTCCTCTGTTTACAGACCCCAGACTAGACCCTCCTCTGTTTACAGACCTAGACTAGACCCTTCTCTGTTTACAGACCTAGACTAGACCCTTCTCTGTTTACAGACCCCAGACTAGACCCTCCTCTGTTTACAGACCCCAGACTAGACCCTCCTCTGTTTACAGACACCAGACTAGACCCTCCTCTGTTTACAGACCCCAGACTGGACTCTCCTCTGTTTACAGACCCTAGACTGGACCCTCCTCTGTTTACAGACCCCAGACTGGACCCTCGTCTGTTTAGAGACCCCAGAGTAGACCCTCCTCTGTTTACAGACCCCAGACTAGACCCTCCTCTGTTTACAGACCTAGACTAGACCCTTCTCTGTTTACAGACCTAGACTAGACCCTTCTCTGTTTACAGACCCCAGACTAGACCCTCCTCTGTTTACAGACCCCAGACTAGACCCTCCTCTGTTTACAGACCCCAGACTGGACCCTCCTCTGTTTACAGACCCCAGACTGGACCCTCCTCTGTTTACAGACCCCAGACTGGACCCTCCTCTGTTTACAGACCCCAGACTGGATCCTCCTCTGTTTACAGACCCCAGACTAGACCCTCCTCTGTTTACAGACCCCAGACTAGACCCTCCTCTGTTTACAGACCCAGACTAGACCCTCCTCTGTTTACAGACCCAGACTAGACCCTCCTCTGTTTACAGACCCCAGACTGGACCCTTCTCTGTTTACAGACCCCAGACTGGACCCTCCTCTGTTTACAGAC
This sequence comes from Leptodactylus fuscus, assembly GCF_031893055.1. Classification (NCBI taxonomy): domain Eukaryota; kingdom Metazoa; phylum Chordata; class Amphibia; order Anura; family Leptodactylidae; genus Leptodactylus; species Leptodactylus fuscus. The sequence continues at coordinate 273,491,841 of NC_134266.1, read as the reverse complement.
CCCAGACTGGACCCTCCTCTGTTTACAGACCCCAGACTAGACCCTCCTCTGTTTACAGACCCCAGACTAGACCCTCCTCTGTTTACAGACCCCAGACTAGACCCTCCTCTGTTTACAGACCCCAGACTAGACCCTCCTCTGTTTACAGCTCCAGACTAGACCCTCCTCTGTTTACAGCTCCAGACTAGACCCTCCTCTGTTTACAGCTCCAGACTAGACCCTTCTCTGTTTACAGACCCCAGACTAGACCTTTCTCTGTTTACAGACCCCAGACTAGACCCTCCTCTGTTTACAGACCCCAGACTAGACCCTTCTCTGTTTACAGACCCCTGACTAGACCCTTCTCTGTTTACAGACCCCAGACTAGACCCTCCTCTGTTTACAGACCTAGACTAGACCCTTCTCTGTTTACAGACCCCAGACTAGACTTTTCTCTGTTTACAGACCCAGACTAGACCCTTCTCTGTTTACAGACCCCAGACTAGACCCTCCTTTGTTTACAGATCCCAGACTGGACCCTCCTCTGTTTACAGACCCCAGACTAGACCCTTCTCTGTTTACAGACCCCAGACTAGACCCTTCTCTGTTTACAGACCCCAGACTAGACCCTCCTCTGTTTACAGACCCCAGACTAAACCCTCCTCTGTTTACAGCCCCCAGACTAGACCCTTCTCTGTTTAAAGACCCCAGACTAGACCCTCCTCTGTTTACAGACCCCAGACTAGACCCTTCTCTGTTTAAAGACCCCAGACTAGACCCTCCTCTGTTTACAGACCCCAGACTAGACCCTCCTCTGTTTACAGACCCCAGACTAGACCCTCCTCTGTTTACAGACCCCAGACTAGACCCTCCTCTGTTTACAGACCCCAGACTAGACCCTTCTCTGTTTACAGACTACAGACCAGGCCATTCCATTTACAAACCCCAAGTCAGACCCTAAACTAGCCTTATGCAGACCAGAAACCTCAGCTATTCACCTCTCTCTATTCCTATCGTCCTTCACTTCCAGACGGCTCCACAAACAACACTGTGATGCCACTCGCGGCCAAGACATTGCTGTGCCATCCGGAAAGAGAAGGAAAGACTGGTACAGGCAGAGCTGAGGGGCCAGCTTTTCTAGAATGTCACCCGCAGACTTGGCTCTGCTACATCTCTATGTATTCTGTGATGCAGAGCTGGATCTATATGGCTGTGAGCTGCTCATGTGGAGACTGTCAGAAGATGCTGGGGGTTGTAGTCCTACTGGTATAGGCCGACCTCTATGAGCTGAATGCAAGATTGCTCTTACCTGTACTGATACACTGTAACAAAGCCTCAACTGGTAGGAAGTAATTATGGATGCAGCTCTAGTTGTGACTAGAGAATTATGAATGCAGCTCTGGTTGTGACTAGAGAATTATGAATGCAGCTTTGGTTGTGACTAGAGAATTATGAATGCAGCTCTGGTTGTGACTAGAGAATTATGAATGCAGCTCTGGTTGTGACTGGAGTAGATGTAGACAATTTTTAAAAAAAAATGAGGGCTGATCCTGTGCATGTTGTACCTGACAAAGCGCCATTGTTTACCCTGCATCCTATAGCAATTGCTGTGACATGTGGGCGCATCCCAGCGTACAGACGCACGGAGAGGGTGTAGTGTTTGATATGAAGCGGCGACGCGAACGACGCAGCAACAAGTAAAACACCAGCGGCACCGCCGCCCACCTGCTCCTCAGGAGCAACTCCGATCCATAAATATAACGGTTACGTATTTAGCTTCCAGCGTCGGCAGCAAATCAAGCGCTATTGTGGTGGCCGCCTCCAGATAGTCACACACTGTAATGGCCGCGAAGAGGGGAGCTCCGACTTTATGTAATCCTTATGTAACAACAAGTTCTGCATCTTCCTCCTATATGACAACCTTCAATTTCTTACCATTTTCAGGATCTCTGCTTGCTGTCAGTGAACGTCTTATTTACCCTCTTAGCAGACGCTAGGTTCACACTACCGTTTGGCTTTCCGTTCTTCGGAGTAATCCTGCGGACCCCAGAGACTATAATGGGGTCTGTGTGGTTTCTGCAGGAAACATGCAGAGAGAAAAGTTCTGCAAATAGCACTTGTTTCATGCGGAAACCACACGGACCCATTATAGTCTATGGGGTCCGCTGGTTTGCGAAGGTATCTGTTTTTTTTATGCACAGATTTCCATTCCGGGGGTCCCCAAGTGGACTCCCCAAACGGAAACCCAAATGCAGATGTGAACCGGGCCTTACCTGCACTGATACATTGCAACAAACTATCAGGACAGGAGAGAGATTTAGGGCTAGTTCACACGGGGACATGGACGCTGATTTTGACAGCAGATTTTGCGGCCAAATCAGCGTCCATACAATGTCCACACTATGTGAACTGCTCCCGCCGCGACCATCGCGGTCGCAGCTTTCACCTCCGCTGTCGGCTCAAATGAATGAGCCAACATGGAGGGCGCTGTGGCTGGGCGGAAGCCGCAGCTCATCGCGAGCGGCTTCCGCCTGAAAGATAGGTCATGTCGCTTCTTTTTCTACTAGCGAGCTAGCAGAAAAAAAAAGCGAGCAGTTCACATAGGGATACATTGTATGGACGCTGATTTGGCCGCGAAATCCGCTGTCAAAATCAGCGTCCATGTCCCCGTGTGAACTAGCCCTTATGTGTTTACTCCGCAGTCGCTTGTCTAGACTGGATACAATTGTACCAAACCCTCAGCACTTACCAGGACTACTGGGATCAGTCACTGACAGCAAACAGGGATCTGGGTGAGATTAGAAACACAAAGTCTGATGGAAAGAATAAAACATAATACATGCTAGAGCAGCGAGGCACCACAAGTCCCAGCATTACCTAGATAATAATACACATAGGAGCAACAAGGTACCACAAGTCCCAGCATTACCTAGTGTTCTCTGCTGTCAGGTAACTACATTGACTTGAATGAGACTGCGCCTGCAGTACCTCTCCCAGCCACTACAGAGTGTACAGCGCTGTGCTTGTCCGTACAATGTGGCTGGTGCAAGCAGCTGACCAGTCGGACACACACTGATCTGCTATTGATGACCTATCCTAAGTATTGATCATCAGCAGACTAGATCAGGAATATCCCTTTTATTTCATTTGAATTACGGTAGATTTCCATTGCAGCGCTACCTTGTGTCAGTATCCACTGCCTTTCTGGCATTCTATTCCTTTTGTATTTCCTGCCGATTCCAGTGTGACCAATGCCAGTCTGTGATCGCTCGGGGATTAGATCTTTATTGAATGTAGATTCTTTGTTGTAAACCGCACAAAGAGTAAAACAGATGGAAGTGAAGCCGTCATTGCGTAATTCAGCTCTGGTGCCAACTCAAGTCACCGAATTAGCCCCCCCCCCCTTAGATCACATGACTCATTTTGAAGATATTCCAAGTTACGACATCTTGAATCACACCTCTGTATGAGAACACGTATATATTATATTCTAGCTCTATGACCTCCAGGACTACAAGTCCCCGCATGCACTCATTACAGCTGACATCACAACTATTATTATTCAGTTATCGCCTACTAGCCGTGAATGTAACATAGCAGAGGTCACGCTCATCGCAACAAGCTTTATGCGTATGATCGACCCCCTGATCGCCTGGATTCATGTCTGTGGATGGAATTATAGTCCAGGGTGTTAGTGACATAATGAGCAGTGACACCTAGTGGGGAATTCAGGAACAGCACTAAGTATTTTCACCGTCTAAGGCTCTGTTCACACTGGTGTCATAACCTACAATTTTGTAGAAACTAAGAAGGACGTGACAGATTGTTTATAGTATTGAGCCGAGGTCATTTCTGCGTCAGTATTATATTTGTGTCGCTCTTATATACGTTGTGTTTGGAATCTTCTCCATTTACAAGATCTCTGCTTGCAGTTAGTGAATAAAAATATTCTTGTTCATATCCAAGGTCTAAACATTTGTTTGGCCCCTGTCTCTGCTCCCTTCCTCACCGTTCGGCCCCTGTCTCCGCTCCCTTCCACACCGTACAGCCTCAGTCTCTGCTCCCTTCCTCACCGTTCGGCCCCTGTCTCTGCTTCTCCGTTCGGCCCCTGTCTCTGCTTCTCCGTTCGGCCCCTGTCTCTGCTCCCTTCCTCTCCGTTCGGCCCCTGTCTCTGCTCCCTTCCTCACCGTTCGGCCCCTGTCTCTGCTCCCTTCCTCACCGTTCGGCCCCTGTCTCTGCTCCCTTCCTCACCGTTCGGCCCCTGTCTCTGCTCCCTTCCTCTCCGTTCGGCCCCTGTCTCTGCTTCTCCGTTCGGCCCCTGTCTCTTCTCCCTTCCTCTCCGTTCGGCCCCCGTATCTGCTCCCTTCCTCTCCGTTCGGCCCCCGTCTCTGCTCCCTTCCTCTCCGTTCGGCCCCCGTATCTGCTCCCTTCCTCACCATTCGGCCCCTGTCTCTGCTCCCTTCCTCTCCGTTCGGCCCCTGTCTCTGCTTCTCCGTTCGGCCCGTCTCTGCTTCTCCATTCGGCCCCTGTCTCTGCTCCCTTCCTCTCCGTTCGGCCCCAGTCTCTGCTTCTCCATTCGGCCCCTGTCTCTGCTCCCTTCCTCTCCGTTCGGCCCCAGTCTCTGCTTCTCCATTCGGCCCCTGTCTCTGCTCCCTTCCTCTCCGTTCGGCCCCCGTCTCTGCTCCCTTCCTCCCCGTTCGGCCCTGTCTCTGCTCCCTTCCTCCCTGTTCGGCCCTGTCTCTGCTCCCTTCCTCCCCGTTCGGCCCTGTCTCTGCTCCCTTCCTCCCCGTTCGGCCCCTGTCTCTGCTCCCTTCCTCCCCGTTCGGCCCTGTCTCTGCTCCCTTCCTCCCCGTTCGGCCCTGTCTCTGCTCCCTTCCTCCCTGTTCGGCCCTGTCTCTGCTCCCTTCCTCCCCGTTCGGCGCTGTCTCTGCTCCCTTCCTCCCCGTTCGGCCCCTGTCTCTGCTCCCTTCCTCCCCGTTCGGCCCTGTCTCTGCTCCCTTCCTCCCCGTTCGGCCCCTGTCTCTGCTCCCTTCCTCCCCGTTCGGCCCTGTCTCTGCTCCCTTCCTCACCATTCGGCCCCTGTCTCTGCTTCTCCGTTCGGCCCTGTCTCTGCTCCCTTCCTCCCCGTTCGGCCCTGTCTCTGCTCCCTTCCTCCCCGTTCGGCCCTGTCTCTGCTCCCTTCCTCCCCGTTCGGCCCCCGTCTCTGCTCCCTTCCTCACCATTCGGCCCGTCTCTGCTTCTCCATTCGGCCCCTGTCTCTATTTCCGGCATCTTGGTAGGCACAATGTTATCACTATATTGTACCCGCTGCTCCCTGAGGTCTCTGGCAGCAGAGATATAAAAGGACTGAGAGGGAAGGGGGGTATTAGTTTTGTTTATTTAGTTGGGGGGACATTAAAATGGAGTGTAATATTCAGGGAGGCATTATAATGTGGGGGCATCAGAAGCAGGACATTATAATGCAGAGTCATATTCAGGGGGAAATTTTAATATGGGACATACTCAGGGAGACATTACAATGTAAGGCCACATTCAGGGGGACAATGTAATGTGGGGGTATATTCAGGAGGAGATTTTAATGTGGCGGTATATTCGGGGGCATGTTATAATGTGGGGGTATATTTGGGGGGGATCATTTTAATATGGGGGCATATTCAGGGGGCCACAATCAGGGGCGCATATTACCATAGGTTTAAGGGAACATTATAATGTTTGGGAACTACAAGGGGGCATGATAAAGTGTCAGGGCCACTATAGGGGCATTATACTGTGTGGGAACACAAAGGAACATAGATGGGAATGGGTGGAGCCAAAGTGAAAATGGGCGTGGCTGGAGGTGAGTCTTGAAATACCCAGTCTTGATCACCTGACCACCAGAGCTTGCAATCCACTTGTCCTCACTCAGTGCCCAGAGGCGGTCACCCTACTTCCTGATACCTCCTAGTAGCTCTCTCCTTATGCCTGTGATCAGGACAGATACATCGGCTGTTCAGGAGTCAGGAAAAGCTGGGTCCATATAACGTGCAGGGTTTATTTGGGCTTAGCAGCTGTGGTCTGGCCGCACTCCTCGTCTGCATGTTGGGGGCACTTTTCCAAAAATCTAAGCAGATCACAATATAATGATGTGACAGGTTTAGAATTCTGTCAAATAACATGAGGGCAGCGAGTGAAATTCCTTATATATTACATCAACCTGCTGGTTGTATACTGGGGTGGGGGGGGGTTTGCAGGATATACATCCGACTTAAAGGGCTACACCAGGGGCCGTAGAGCTGATGAGTGTCACTTCTTTATCTGTACAGAGCTTCCAAGTACATGAATAGAATGCTAGAACTGCAGTAATGACTGACACTGAAAGGCAATGCAGTAAAAATAGGAAAAAGCAGGATGAAATATAAGTCTAGGGATAAACAAGGGTTCTGTAATCTCGAAATGTGCCCAGGGGAGCAGATGTGGGTGGGTGGGTTTGATATGATTTAGCCAGTGGTGGGAATACAGAGGAGACGGGGTTAACGGAGACTGTAAGCGATTTCCCAGCCCCTTCCAGAGATCCCGACACAATCTGGGAGCCCAAGGGCCTTTATAATCAACCGCAGAGGACAAAATGTCCTGGAGATGCCATAAAAAGACTCTAAAAATAGGAGAAATATATATATAGTGAAGCAGCGACTCCTCCGCCCGCTCCGGAGCTTTCCATGTTGCAATCCTTTCTAGTACAAATCTGGCGACGTTATGGCGGCACTGGAACCGACAACAGGCACTGATCGCACCTAGGATCGTATCTGATCGACGGCAGACAAAAAACTTTATCGTTCAAATCCGAACATTTAGGATGAGACTCATCTAAAAATACTGATACACTAAGGGCCTAAGGGCATGACTTCTCTGTGACTTCCTGTGTCATGCTCCGCCCCCTTGCCAGTTTTTGGAAAGCAGAAGGTGACCGGCGCATATAGGGCCCACTCCTGGGAGAGTTGTCAAGTGTTAGGCTCCCCCTCCAAAAGGCTTTCATGGTATCTCCCATCAAAATTTTTGAACTCTGTCCGTTATGCCAATGCCATAGGGCCTATTGGGCATTTGCCCCCTTCATTGCCACCAATTTTCCAGTGATCACCTGACGTTTTGGGACTGCCCTCACCTACGCTGTCCTCGGTGGGAGGACCCACCATGGGTGCCCTCCTGGACAGGTTATCCTAATACCCAACTCATCCCGCACACAGAATACAAGAGATTCGGAGACTAATCCAATGACACAGTCAACATCTTATAACAATTTCCAGAGACGTTGCTTTGGGGCAGATCCATCATGGAGTTATTACACAAGGAGTAGACCGGGCCAGCGGCTCTCCAGGCCCCACACGCTCAACTCCACCAGGATCCAAGATCCCTGCATTATATAACAGAAAGCAGGGACCAGCGGTGAGGAAGAGATCACACAATGAGAGGATACGTAACAATGTTTGGATGCCATATATTAGCCATATTCCGGTCGTCTCAGAATTCCCACCATACACCGTAAATTCTACATTAACATCTATATGGAGACTGTACAGGGATCAGCATGATTTACCAGAATGTTCCACCGACTCATAGACGTTTCCCAGAGATCTGTCTCATTCAGGATGAGAAGAAAAACAAAGCACAATTTTGCCAAATCCCAATCACAGGGGAAAAAAAATTCTCAACTTTATCTAGGAAAACTCAAATAATATATAATGGAAGATTGTTACATTAACTATACACATATAGAGCTGCACTATAATACTGCTCCTATATACATGAATATAACTACTATAATACTACTCCTATGTACAAGAATATAACTACTATAATACTGCTCCTATGTACAAGAATATAACTACTATAATACTGCTCCTATGTAAAGAAAATAACTACTATAATACTGCCTCCTATGTACAAGAATATAACTACTATAATACTACCTCCTATGTACAAGAATATAACTACTATAATACTACTCCTATGTACAAGAATATAACTACTATAATACTACTCCTATGTACAAGAATATAACTACTATAATACTACCTCCTATGTACAAGAATATAACTACTATAATACTACTCCTATGTACAAGAATATAACTACTATAATACTGCTCCTATGTACAAGAATATAACTACTATAATACTGCTCCTATGTACAAGAATATAACTACTATAATACTACCTCCTATGTACAAGAATATAACTACTATAATACTGCTCCTATGTACAAGAATATAACTACTATAATACTGCCTCCTATGTACAAGAATATAACTACTATAATACTGCTCCTATGTACAAGAATATAACTACTGTAATACTGTCCCCTATGTACAAGAATATAACTACTATAATACTGCTCCTATGTACAAGAATATAACTACTATAATACTACCTCCTATGTACAAGAATATAACTACTATAATACTGCTCCTATGTACAAGAATATAACTACTATAATACTACCTCCTATGTACAAGAATATAACTACTATAATACTGCTCCTATGTACAAGAATATAACTACTATAATACTACCTCCTATGTACAAGAATATAACTACTATAATACTGCTCCTATGTACAAGAATATAACTACTATAATACTACTCCTATGTACAAGAATATAACTACTACAATACTGCTCCTATGTACAAGAATATAACTACTATAATACTACTCCTATGTACAAGAATATAACTACTACAATACTGCTCCTATATACAAGAATATAACTACTATAATACTACCTCCTATGTACAAGAATATAACTACTATAATACTACTCCTATGTACAAGAATATAACTACTATAATACTGCTCCTATGTACAAGAATATAACTACTATAATACTTCTCCTATGTAAAGAATATAACTACTATAATACTACCTCCTATATACAAGAATATAACTACTATAATACTGCTCCTATGTACAAGAATATAACTACAATAATACTGCCCCTATGTACAAGAATATAACTACTATAATACTGCTCCTATGTAAAGAAAATAACTACTATAATACTGCCTCCTATGTACAAGAATATAACTACTATAATACTACCTCCTATATACATAAATATAACTACTATAATACTACTCCTATGTACAAGAATATAACTACTATAATACTACTCCTATGTACAAGAATATAACTACTATAATACTGCTCCTATGTACAAGAATATAACTACTATAATACTGCTCCTATGTAAAGAAAATAACTACTATAATACTGCCTCCTATGTACAAGAATATAACTACTATAATACTACCTCCTATGTACAAGAATATAACTACTATAATACTACTCCTATGTACAAGAATATAACTACTATAATACTGCTCCTATGTACAAGAATATAACTACTATAATACTACCTCCTATGTACAAGAATATAACTACTATAATACTGCTCCTATGTACAAGAATATAACTACTATAATACTACCTCCTATGTACAAGAATATAACTACTATAATACTGCTCCTATGTACAAGAATATAACTACTATAATACTACTCCTATGTACAAGAATATAACTACTACAATACTGCTCCTATGTACAAGAATATAACTACTATAATACTACTCCTATGTACAAGAATATAACTACTACAATACTGCTCCTATATACAAGAATATAACTACTATAATACTACCTCCTATGTACAAGAATATAACTACTATAATACTACTCCTATGTACAAGAATATAACTACTATAATACTGCTCCTATGTACAAGAATATAACTACTATAATACTTCTCCTATGTAAAGAATATAACTACTATAATACTACCTCCTATATACAAGAATATAACTACTATAATACTGCTCCTATGTACAAGAATATAACTACAATAATACTGCCCCTATGTACAAGAATATAACTACTATAATACTGCTCCTATGTAAAGAAAATAACTACTATAATACTGCCTCCTATGTACAAGAATATAACTACTATAATACTACCTCCTATATACATAAATATAACTACTATAATACTACTCCTATGTACAAGAATATAACTACTATAATACTACTCCTATGTACAAGAATATAACTACTATAATACTGCTCCTATGTACAAGAATATAACTACTATAATACTGCTCCTATGTAAAGAAAATAACTACTATAATACTGCCTCCTATGTACAAGAATATAACTACTATAATACTACCTCCTATGTACAAGAATATAACTACTATAATACTACTCCTATGTACAAGAATATAACTACTATAATACTACCTCCTATGTACAAGAATATAACTACTATAATACTACTCCTATGTACAAGAATATAACTACTATAATACTGCTCCTATGTACAAGAATATAACTACTATAATACTGCTCCTATGTAAAGAAAATAACTACTATAATACTGCCTCCTATGTACAAGAATATAACTACTATACTACTACCTCCTATGTACAAGAATATAACTACTATAATACTACTCCTATGTACAAGAATATAACTACTATAATACTACCTCCTATGTACAAGAATATAACTACTATAATACTGCCTCCTATGTACAAGAATATAACTACTATAATACTGCTCCTATGTACAAGAATATAACTACTGTAATACTGTCCCCTATGTACAAGAATATAACTACTATAATACTGCTCCTATGTACAAGAATATAACTACTATAATACTACCTCCTATGTACAAGAATATAACTACTATAATACTGCTCCTATGTACAAGAATATAACTACTATAATACTACCTCCTATGTACAAGAATATAACTACTATAATACTGCTCCTATGTACAAGAATATAACTACTATAATACTACCTCCTATGTACAAGAATATAACTACTATAATACTGCTCCTATGTACAAGAATATAACTACTACAATACTGCTCCTATATACAAGAATATAACTACTATAATACTACCTCCTATGTACAAGAATATAACTACTATAATACTACCTCCTATATACAAGAATATAACTACTATATTACTGCTCCTATGTACAAGAATATAACTACTATAATACTGCTCCTATGTACAAGAATATAACTACTATAATACTGCTCCTATGTACAAGAATATAACTACTATAATACTACCTCCTATGTACAAGAGTATAACTACTATAATACTGCTCCTATGTACAAGAATATAACTACTATAATACTACCTCCTATGTACAAGAATATAACTACTATAATACTACTCCTATGTACAAGAATATAACTACTATAATACTGCTCCTATGTACAAGAATATAACTACTATAATACTACCTCCTATGTACAAGAGTATAACTACTATAATACTGCTCCTATGTACAAGAATATAACTACTATAATACTACCTCCTATGTAATAAAGAGAATACGTGAGACTTTTGTGTTGAAGTTACTTTGTATTTGAGCTGCTATATATACGGTGTTGTGAGAAACTTTACATAGTGACTTTGGGACAGAAGTATTTGAAGTTAACCCTTTCCCGCCAATGGCATGTTTTGATTTTCGTTTTTCGTTTTTGACTCCCCTCCTACTAAACCCCATAACTTTTTTATTTCTCCGCTCCCAGAGTCATATGAGGTCTTAATTTTTCCTGGGACAAATTTTTCTTCATGATACCGCCATTATTTATTCTATATAATGTACTGGGAAGCAGGGAAAAAATTCTGAATGGGGTGGATTTGAAAAAAAAATGCAGTTCTGCGACTTTCTTACGGGCTTTGGTTTTACGGCGTTCACTGTGCAACCAAAATGACATGTCCCCTGTATTCTGTGTTTCGTTACGATTCTTGGGATACCAAATTTATATGGTTACATTTACATTTTGACCCCTTAAAAAAAGGCAAAACTGTGTTACAGCCGTAACTTTTTTATACTTGCGTGTACGGGGATGTATAGGGCGTCTTTTTTTGTGGGACCGGGTGTACTTTGTAGTTCTACCATTTTCGGGAAATGTTATTGCTTTGATCACTTTTTATTCAAATTTTTATCACAATCAAAACAGTGAAAAAAATGGCGGTTTGGCACTTTTGACCATTTTTCCCGCTACGGCGTTTACCGAACAGGAAAAATATTTGTATAGCTTTGTAGAGCGGGCGATTTAGGACGTGGGGATACCTAATATGTATGTGTTTCACAGTTTTTAACTACTTTTATATGTGTTCTAGGGAAAGGGGGGTGATTTGAATTTTTAATCCTTTTTATTTGTTTTTATATTTTTTTTCCTTTTTTTTAAACTTTTTTTTTTTGCATTTATTAGACCTCCTAGGGGTAATGACATGGGTGGGCGGTGTTGCGGATTGTCAGAGTGTTGGGGGTCGGCAAACATGGCTTCTCCGGAGCGTTAAAGAGAGCCTCCTGAGGGGCCACACGGTGGCTCAGTGGTTAGCACTGCAGCCTTGCAGCACTGGAGTCCTGGTGGTCAAATCCCGCCAAGGGCATAAAACCATCTGCAAGGAGTTTGTATGTTCTCCCCGTGTTTGCGTGGATTTCCATCCCATATTCCAAAAAAAGACATACTGATAGGGAAAAAATGTACATTGTGAGCTCCATGTGGGGCTCACAATCTACATTTAAAAAAAAAAAAAAAAAAAAAAAAAGAGAGCCTCCTGGAGTATCGTTAAGGTGAGGGGCAAAGTGGTAAAGTATATGTATATGTGATTGTGTGGGGTTAGGGGCGAGGCTGGAGAGGGTAATATGAATTTTGTGGCTTGCTATGGTCCAAAGTGTGTGAGATTGCAGAGATGGTGGTGTGAGTTTGGGGTTTGTGGGGGTCCTGGCACAAGCGTATGTGCGCTATTGTGACGAAAAGTAGCCTATTGCGCAATCGGGTGTAGTGACTATGTTTGTGGAAACTTTCAGCCAAATCAGTGGAGCGGTTTATCCGTGATTGAGGAACAAACATCCGAACATCCAAACTCACAAACCCACAAACTTTCACATTTATAATATTAATAGGATAATACTGCCCTGTATACAGAAGTATATATTGTTATAATATTATGATATTTGATGCATATATTCTGTATGTTCCTTGTCTGAATACATTACTGGGCTGTGTCTACACTAGATGCCACAATTTCTACCGCCACCTCTCTGATTTCTCATACATCTCTGGAGAGCGGTGGTATAGTAATGGGATCACTAGAGGGCACATTATGGCTCACCAGTCTCTGTATACGCTATACTGGTACACTGTGGTGACGTCCCGCTTTATATTTAGTCGCTCCACATCTGTGGAATCACACTGAATGTTCTCTATAACAGAATGTACAGAACCTGGAATGTCCTAAACTTGTGTCAGGAATGACCTCCCTCCTCTGCCCCCCACAAGGTAAGAACTAGTAACTGGTTCGCACATGACTATAAGACCCCAAGCACAGGAGCGAGTCTGCATCCCACATGGGGCCGAGTTTGCTGCAGTATATTTGTACCACCCAACACTCCTGTGTCCTGAAAGGTCCTTTGTCAAAGGTGTAGAAAACAAAGTAAACAATAAAGTTGTAATAGGTCTGGAGACCAGCCGGGGGGTGGAGATGTGCCGTGATGTCATCCTCATAGTGATGCATAGGACGAGGGCTAGCCTTAATTGGATGTTGCTACTCTAAGTATATATTGGCCGAATAACACTGTCATGGTGCGGCCTACATAGCAGTTCTATACAATACCACCATGGTGCCTAGATAGCAGTGCCATATAATGGCTTTAGTTAATACCGCCATACAGTACAGAAATAATAACGCCATACAGTGACCAATTAACACTAAGATATCCAGTGCTGTCATGAGCCCTCGTTAGTAGTTGCACCACCATACAATGCAGAAATAATACTGCCGTATATTGAATATACTGTATATAACTTCCATACAGTTGTCTACATGACAATGCTACACAGCATTGCCATGTTACCCACGTAGCAGTGACATAAAATGCTTTATTTAATAACCTTATACAAATATAATACTGCCATATCGAATAATAAAACAACACTGCCATACAGTTGACTAAATAACAAAGATATACAGTGTTTGCCATGGAACCTCAGTGTCACTGCCACATAATGCTTTAGTTAATACTACTATACAGTGAAGAAATAATACTACAATACAGTGACTAGTAATAATGCTATACAGTGCGGCCATGTTGCCTATGTATCACTGCCACACAATGCTTTAGTGAATGCCACCATATGGTACAGAAATAATGCTGCCATACAGTTTCCAATTAACAACGCTATACCGTGCTTTTACCATACACTGCAAAAATAGTACGGTGTAACGAGCCGATCAATTTTTTTGTTTGACATCCACTGGGACGGTTTTTCCTAAAATCTGTTGACTTTTCGAGAATCGAGAACGACATTTCCTTATGTCCCTAATAAAAAATACCGCACACACTTTATTGGGCAGTTTTCAAGTAATGGGTCACCTTGGCAGCTCGGAATAGCGGCCTATAAACAGTAAACACTAGAAAGTACAAGGTTTGCCCTAAAAAAATTTTTTTCCCTAATCCCGGCACAGGGGGAAGCGTTACATTCCTGGCTCAACATCTGGCTAAGAAGATGATGACGAAGAGCTTGGGGAATAATATCCGAGAAGAGAGGCCATAAATCATTCCACCGTGAGGAACATCAAGAAGAACAGTTTCTTCACTCCCCCAACTGAAGACTTAGAGGAAATTCCTTGCGTGTTTCATCTCTGTGTCCTATTTTTAGGAGGGGTAAAAAATAAAAAATAAATTTTTGTTTGGAAGTTTTTATTTTTAGAACTCCAAATATAATATCTCCTGTAATCAGATTAATGAAGCCTGGTCACCTCTGCCTGCCCCCCCCCCCCCCCCGCTCCGATGATGGGATGGACAAAATAGGAAAGAGGGTCCAGCTCTTAATACCTTAAATAGTAGGTTCCTGCAGGGTAATGAGTATTATGGGGGATCAAGTCATCCAATGGCCAAATCTTAATGTGACTAGTAGAGCCCCACCACTAGCAGCAAAGGATTACAGAAGATAGAAGATACTACAGCAAGAACTACATCGACAAGGCAAGTGGGAGCTGTTTGTGGGAGGTCCTATTGTTAGCCCCACCCACGAGCAACCATCAGTACAGGAACTACTATTCATTTGCTAGTAGAAGGGTATATATTGAAGTATTAGATAGCAGTAGATCTCAGCTCTAGCTAATGGGACATATATCAGGGGTTCTTTGGGACACGACTTCTATCAAACAGGAACTTTTTACTCTTTCTAACCTCTTTTTGGAGGCAGACCCTTTGCTCTATTAGGTCCAGTGGCGTAACTACCAGGATAGCAAGGGTAGTGGCTGCCACAGGGCCCAGGATATTAGGGGCCCAGCGACAGCCGCTACCGCTGCATTTTTTTTCTTTTCTTAATAGGCCGTTACCGGCTGGATTTATTCCAACCGGTAACGGGCCCTATTTACTTATCGATCCTGACAGTGGCCGGGATCGGTAAGTGACGCAGCGGGCCCCACAAACATCATTAGACCCCAGAGTATAATAATGGTTCATGGGTGTCCACAGTGGGGCATAATACTGTGTGCAGAGGCCACGATGGAGCATAATACTGTGTGCAGGGGCCACTATGGGACATAATACTGTGTGCAGGGGCCACTATGGGACATAATACTGTGTGCAGGGGCCACTATGGGATATAATACTGTGTGCAGGGGCCACTATGGGACATAATACTGTGTGCAGTGGCCACTATGGGACATAATACTGTGTGCAGTGGCCACTATGGGACATAATACTGTGTGCAGGGACCACTATGGGGCATAATACTGTGTGCAGGGGCCACTATGGGGATAATACTGTGTGCAGGGGCCACTATGGGACATAATACTGTGTGCAGGGGCCATTATGGGGCATAATACTGTGTGCAGGGGCCACTATGGGGGATAATACTGTGTGCAGGGCCACTATGGGACATAATACTGTGTGCAGGGGCCACTATGGGACATAATACTGTGTGCAGGGGCCACTATGGGGGATAATACTGTGTGCAGGGGCCACTATGGGGGATAATACTGTGTGCAGGGGCCACTATGGGGGATAATACTGTGTGCAGGGGCCACTATGGGACATAATACTGTGTGCAGGGGCCACTATGGGGCATAATACTGTGTGCAGGGGCCACTATGGGACATAATACTGTGTGCAGGGGCCACTATGGGGGATAATACTGTGTGCAGGGGCCACTATGGGGGATAATACTGTGTGCAGGGGCCACTATGGGGCATAATACTGTGTGCAGTGGCCACTATGGGGGATAATACTGTGTGCAGGGGCCACTATGGGACATAATACTGTGTGCAGGGGCCACTATGGGACATAATACTGTGTGCAGGGGCCACTATGGGACATAATACTGTGTGCAGGGGCCACTATGCGGGATAATACTGTGTGCAGGGGCCACTATGGGGGATAATACTGTGTGCAGGGGCATAATACTGTGTGCAGGGGCCACTATGGGGATAATACTGTGTGCAGGGGCCACTATGGGGGATAATACTGTGTGCAGGGGCCACTATGGGACATAATACTGTGTGCAGGGGCCACTATGGGACATAATAGAGAGCAGAGGAATGCAGGGGGGGGATGGAGATTCGGTTGGGGTCTTCGGTGGCCGTCGGGGGGGGGGGGGGGGGGGCATGTCAAAAGTTCGCCACAGGGCCCCGCCGTTCCTAGTTACGCCACTGACTAGGTCCATGGTGGTCACACCACTGAGGGACTATGGAATTGATGATCATCTTCCTCTCTGCTTTTTTGTTCTGTCTGCTTGTGCTGGTGTTTAGTGATGACGCGTTTGAAGAATAAAATAAATTGTTGGTTTTAGAAATTTATGTTTAGAAAAATGGACGCAAGACCAACCTTCTTGAAGTCTAAGTGACCCTATGAAGGTCTGATGGTACCAATGGAGCCTCCAAAACAAGGACTAGGGGCCAAAAAAAGTTGAAATGGCATGATGTGGCCCTTTTGGCTAGCCATGAATGTTCCCTTGGGCTATGGCTACTTTCACCTCGTCACTCCTTTACTTTGCACTGTCCAGATCTTTTTGTAACTAGAAGACGCAGGTGGAGCTTCCTCAGGGGTTGTCCTGTGTCTCCATTTAATGAAGGAGGGTAACACAGCGATCTTTGGTCACATGACCACAGTGGCCCTAGCCTTTGCCTCAAATCTTGCAGAATGACCTACTGGGCACCTTTAAGAGGCTTCTCCTGCACAGTATACGGCCTGGTACACAGTGTACGCTGCTCTGACGGGAGCGCTTCAATGAGAACTATGTGGGAAGACTCCGTCTCCATCTGAACTGGACACGGGTGAGAAATAAAAGCACAGCTGTTTGTATGAGAACTTCTTCTGCTTTCATCATCGTTTACCCCTGGGAGCCCAAAAAACCTTAATTACTCAATGGTCTGCTATGTAAATGAGTCTGGTATAAGAAGATACCGGGAGAGGCTCATCGTGTCCGTCCTGAGGGCCCAAGTAAGTGCCATCAGAGCTTCCCAATGTAAGATTAGAGATGAGGGAACCAGTTCAGATCTAACTAGATTCATCCCAAAATATCCAAAAGCTTCGAGTTCAACCCTAACCTGAAACTTTGGGGGCTCACCACCTGGGAACGGAACCTCTAATGCTTGTAAAGGACCTGTCCAACTGTACAAGTTACAAGGTTATTCAAGAGGTCCTAGACGTTGGGACACCCAAACCAATGTCCTGAATAATAGGCCCCAGAAGGTCTAGTGAAGGTACTAGGTTTCTATAAGGGGGATGGAATTATCCTGGTTGTAAATCGGGAGATACAAACCCCTACACGAAACAAAGTGACCTTCTTCTATAAAGTCATCTTCTGTCCATACTAGGGGCTTTTCTTCCACCATGTTATTCGGGAGAAGAGGCTCCTGTTACCACAATTCTTATTGGGGGAGAGAATGGTACAATACACAGTATAGGCATACAGGTCAGTTACAGGCGTGCATCTATTGACCAGGTGCCCCCATGAGCTTACACTAACCAGGTGTGTCCCCACAAGCATGCATTGACCAGGTGGTCCCCATGAGCCTGCACTGACCATGTGTCTCCATGAGCCTGCACTGACCATGTGTCTCCATGAGCCTGCACTGACCAGGTGTCCCCATGAACATGCATTGACCAGGTGTCTCCATGAGCTTACACTAACCAGGTGTGTCCCCACAAGCATGCATTGACCATGTGTCTCCATGAGCCTGCACTGACTAGGTGTACCCATGAGCCTGCACTGACCATGTGTCTCCATGAGCCTGCACTGACCATGTGTCTCCATGAGCCTGCACTGACCAGGTGTCCCCATGAACATGCATTGACCAGGTGTCTCCATGAGCTTACACTAACCAGGTGTGTCCCCACAAGCATGCATTGACCATGTGTCTCCATGAGCCTGCACTGACTAGGTATCCCCATGAGCCTGCATTGACCATGTGTCTCCATGAACATTCACTGACCAGGTGTCCCCATGAGCCTGCACTGACCATGTGTCTCCATGAGCCTGCACTAACTAGGTGTCCCCATGAGCCTGCATTGACCATGTGTCTCCATGAGCCTGCACTGACCAGGTGTCCCCATGAGCCTGGATTGACCAGGTGTCCCCATGAGCTTGCACTGACCAGGTGTCTCCATGAGCCTGCACTAACCAGGTGTCCCCATGAGCCTGCACTGACCAGGTGTCCCCATGAGCCTGGATTGACCAGGTGTCCCCATGAGCTTGCACTGACCAGGTGTCTCCATGAGCCTGCACTGACCAGGTGTCTCCATGAGCCTGCACTAACCAGGTGTCCCCATGAGCCTGCACTAACCAGGTGTCCCCATGAGCCTGGATTGACCAGGTGTCCCCATGAGTTTGCACTGACCAGGTGTCTCCATGAGCCTGCACTAACCAGGTGTCCCCATGAGCCTGCACTAACCAGGTGTCCCCATGAGCCTGCACTGACCAGGTGTCCCCATGAGCCTGCACTGACCATGTGTCTCCATGAGCCTGCACTAACCAGGTGTCCCCATGAGCCTGCACTAACCAGGTGTCCCCATGAGCCTGCACTAACCAGGTGTCCCCATGAGCCTGCACTAACCAGGTGTCCCCATGAGCCTGCACTAACCAGGTGTCTCCATGAGCCTGCACTGACCAGGTGTCTCCATGAGCCTGCACTAACCAGGTGTCCCCATGAGCCTGCACTAACCAGGTGTCCCCATGAGCCTGCACTAACCAGGTGTCCCCATGAGCCTGCACTAATCAGGTGTCTCCATGAGCCTGCACTAACCAGGTGTCCCCATGAGCCTGCACTAACCAGGTGTCCCCATGAGCCTGCACTAACCAGGTGTCCCCATGAGCCTGCACTGACCAGGTGTCCCCATGAGCCTGCACTAACCAGGTGTCCCCATGAGCCTGCACTGACCAGGTGTCTCCATGAGCCTGCACTAACCAGGTGTCTCCATGAGCCTGCACTGACCAGGTGTCCTCATGAGCCTGCACTAATCAGGTGTCTCCATGAGCCTGCACTAACCAGGTGTCCCCATGAGCCTGCACTAACCAGGTGTCTCCATGAGCCTGCACTAACCAGGTGTCTCCATGAGCCTGCACTGACCAGGTGTCCTCATGAGCCTGCACTAACCAGGTGTCCCCATGAGCCTGCACTAACCAGGTGTCCCCATGAGCCTGCACTAACCAGGTGTCTCCATGAGCCTGCACTGACCAGGTGTCCCCATGAGCCTGCACTAACCAGGTGTCTCCATGAGCCTGCACTGACCAGGTGTCCCCATGAGCCTGCACTACCCAGGTGTCCCCATGAGCCTGCACTGACCAGGTGTCCCCATGAGCCTGCACTAACCAGGTGTCCCCATGAGCCTGCACTGACCAGGTGTCCACATGAGCAGTATCTGTCACTGTATGAACTACATTTATAGGTGGAATTGCTATTTAAGGAATATATTCTCTATGTCTGTGTCTATGTTGCTGGGCTCACACGGGCGGAGGATGGGTGCAGTAATCCAGGTATACACGGACTATGCTCCACTATTTGTGCACCAGGTTACTTGGGATCTGCAGCCAGTGTCTACATGCCCATGTTTAGTAAGACTGGATATATTTTTCTATCTTGGATCAGATCTCAATGCTCAAAGACTTCCCCGCAGCTCCAGACTGATCTCCAACCAAAATTGCAGAGGGCTAAATTGGTAATTGATAGGTGGAGTGAGATGTGGCCAGGAGGAATGGCGCGAATGCATTGATCTATCTGAAAAAGCGATTCATACAGTGCCAGGATGGAGAACCCAAAGCCCATCAGATCCTCCGGCATAAATCTCCTGTCCAACCTCATAAACAGACGGCCAAGACATCATGTCTGAGAACAAGGAGTCAGTGACCCCAACACCAATGTCAGCTGGGATTACCAGGAGTAGTTATAGAGGAAATCTCAAGTACTGCTGCGTACACAAGAAGAAGGAGCAGAACCTGGGGGTACAGGATAATGACAGACTGACACTTGGGGTACAGGGTAATGACAGGCTGACACTTGGGGTACAGGATAATGACAGACTGATACTTGGGGTACAGGATAATGACAGGCTGATACTTGGGGTACAGGATAATGACAGGCTGATACTTGGGGTACAGGATAATGACAGGCTGATACTTGGGGTACAGGGTAATGACAGGCTGACACTTGGGGTACAGGGTAATGACAGGCTGATACTTGGGGTACAGGATAATGACAGACTGACACTTGGGGTACAGGGTAATGACAGGCTGACACTTGGGGTACAGGATAATGACAGGCTGACACTTGGGGTACAGGGTAATGACAGGCTGATACTTGGGGTACAGGATAATGACGGGCTGACACTTGGGGTACAGGATAATGACAGGCTGACACTTGGGGTACAGGATAATGACAGGCTGATACTTGGGGTACAGGATAATGACAGGCTGATACTTGGGGTACAGGATAATGACAGGCTGACACTTGGGGTACAGGGTAATGACAGGCTGATACTTGGGGTACAGGATAATGACAGGCTGACACTTGGGGTACAGGATAATGACAGGCTGACACTTGGGGTACAGGGTAATGACAGGCTGATACTCGGGGTACAGGATAATGACAGGCTGATACTTGGGGTACAGGGTAATGACAGGCTGATACTTGGGGTACAGGATAATGACAGGCTGACACTTGGGGTACAGGATAATGACAGGCTGATACTTGGGGTACAGGATAATGACAGGCTGACACTTGGGGTACAGGGTAATGACAGGCTGATACTTGGGGTACAGGGTAATGACAGGCTGATACTTGGGGTACAGGATAATGACGGGCTGATACTTGGGGTACAGGATAATGACGGGCTGACACTTGGGGTACAGGATAATGACAGGCTGACACTTGGGGTACAGGATAATGACAGGCTGACACTTGGGGTACAGGATAATGACAGGCTGACACTTGGGGTACAGGATAATGACAGGCTGATACTTGGGGTACAGGATAATGACAGGCTGATACTCGGGGTACAGGATAATGACAGGCTGATACTTGGGGTACAGGATAATGACAGGCTGATACTTGGGGTACAGGATAATGACAGGCTGATACTTGGGGTACAGGATAATGACAGGCTGATACTTGGGGTACAGGATAATGACAGGCTGATACTTGGGGTACAGGATAATGACGGGCTGATACTTGGGGTACAGGATAATGACGGGCTGATACTTGGGGTACAGGATAATGACGGGCTGATACTTGGGGTACGGGATAATGACGGGCTGACACTTGGGGTACAGGATAATGACAGGCTGATACTTGGGGTACGGGATAATGACGGGGTACGGGATAATGACGGGCTGATACTTGGGGTACAGGGTAATGACGGGCTGATACTTGGGGTACAGGGTAATGACAGGCTGATACTCGGGGTACAGGATAACACTCGGGGTACAGGATAATGACAGGCTGATACTTGGGGTACAGGATAATGACAGGCTGATACTTGGGGTACAGGATAACACTCGGGGTACAGGGTGATGACACTTTGGACAATCCTCCTCATCATTGTAGTTCCTTCCCATGGCTGGCTCTGCTGGAGGTGTAACTATGTCTGGAGGGGCCAAGCCGTGCGCCTATAAATCTACAAATGTGTGACACGGGGTGAGAAGTGATCTGTATACACAAACACACAAGGAAACTCCAAGGAGACCGACTTCTCAGCTCACACTGGCAGGAGGGAAATGAGGAGAACTTATTAAACTCTCAGAGAATTGAAGATTTCAATAGTCCTGAGAGTAAGGAGACCAAAGACTGTACTGGGGAGCGCAGACATCGGCTATGGAGCGGGACAGGGAATCATTCAGACATGGATAGAAGTCTGTACAACCTCATCCCATAGACTACAGATCACTGCTGGATCCACCCACACAACCAACTAACACTAGATCACTAGGATTATCTGACATCAGATGTCACTCACACCAAAACACATGAGAATCACCTAATGTCACATCATCATATCAGCCTGGTCAACGCATGGCTGCTACATGATCTGCTCAATGTTTGGTCACCAAGAGGCCTGGTCAACGCATGGCCACCAAGAGGCCTGGTCAGTGCGTGGTCACCAAGAGGCCTGGTCAGTGCGTGGTCACCAAGAGGCCTGGTCAGTGCGTGGTCACCAAGAGGCCTGGTCAGTGCGTGGTCACCAAGAGGCCTGGTCAATGTATGGTCAAATGGCATTATACTGTGTGGCGGCCATTAAAGGGACACTGCACTATGTGGGGGCACAAAGGTACATGGATGGGAATGGGGGAAGCAAAAATTTGAGAGTGGCTTTAAGGAGGGGCCCGGAGGTCGAGTGTACAATACAATTCGCCGCAGTTGTCGTCTCTCTTTTAGTCCTTCAGAAGTTGGGGGTATGGTGGTAACTAATAAAATGGGCACCATGACCTACGAACTGAGCCAGGACATAAACTCCGACACCCGAGATCACCTGGGGCCACGGACTACAATATGGCTGCCACAGCCTGACCGGACGCCAGCGCAGCACATCACTAATATAACACCTGATGGCCGCCTGTTCACCTGACACCCGACCACCGCTCCCCCCTCCGCTCTTATCATCCGTTCCTCCAACCAGACACTTCTTCATTAGGTCCGACTGTCAGATCAGATTCCACTTCAGGGATCTCCAAGGCAACTGGCGTCCCAGAGCAACTTTTTCTGGCGAGTCTCCAGCCATGGGGGTAACCTCGCCTGCAACCGAGGCCTCGAAAGGGGGCCGAACTAACACACAATACAGAGCCGAATAACGTGCAGGCCTTGACCTTGGTCAGTGACTCTGGTGCACAACCATTACCGCACTGCCCTTCTGGATTTTACCCCCCGTCCACCGCGGCTATTTTAATGACCTCTCCCTGATTTAATAAAAAAAACCCATAACCTCTGCTGGTTCTAGTCTATTACATTCCATGTCAGCGCCGCGCACATTCCTGGCCGCTGCTCCAGATGAAGTGATTTCATATTTAAGTTTGCTGGGGGTCTGTACCCGAGAGATCTCCGGCCTAACACACCGCAAGTCATTCCGTACACACATTCCTGAGCCTGCGAGATGCCGACCTGTCACACTCAGCAGCACATGGAAGAGGGGGCACAACAGGCCGAAATCACAATAATACCACCCGCTATATACAAGAATATAACTACTATAATACTACTCCTATGTACAAGACTATAACTACTATAATACTACTCCTATGTACAAGACTATAACTACTATAATACTACTCCTATGTACAAGAATATAACTACTATAATACTACTCCTATGTACAAGAATATAACTACTATAATACTACTCCTATGTACAAGAATATAACTACTATAATACTGCTCCTATGTACAAGAATATAACTACTATAATACTGCTCCTATGTACAAGAATATAACTACTATAATACTACTCCTATGTACAAGAATATAACTACTATAATACTACTCCTATGTACAAGAATATAACTACTATAATACTACTCCTATGTACAAGAATATAACTACTATAATACTGCTCCTATGTACAAGAATATAACTACTATAATACTACTCCTATGTATAAGACTATAACTACTATAATACTACTCCTATGTACAAGACTATAACTACTATAATACTACTCCTATGTACAAGAATATAACTACTATAATACTACTCCTATTTACAAGAATATAACTACTATAATACTACTCCTATGTACAAGAATATAACTACTATAATACTACTCCTATGTACAAGAATATAACTACTATAATACTGCTCCTATGTACAAGAATATAACTACTATAATAATGCTCCTATGTACAAGAATATAACTACTATAATACTGCCTCCTAATTACAAGAATATAACTACTATAATACTGCTCCTATGTACAAGAATATAACTACTATATTACTACCTCCTATGTACAAGAATATAACTACTATAATACTACTCCTATGTACAAGAATATAACTACTATAATACTGCCTCCTATTTACAAGAATATAACTACTATAATACTGCTCCTATGTACAAGAATATAACTACTATAATAATGCTCCTATGTACAAGAATATAACTACTATAATACTGCCTCCTATTTACAAGAATATAACTACTATAATACTGCTCCTATGTACAAGAATATAACTACTATATTACTACCTCCTATGTACAAGAATATAACTACTATAATACTACTCCTATGTACAAGAATATAACTACTATAATACTACCTCCTATGTACAAGAATATAACTACTATAATACTGCTCCTATGTACAAGAATATAACTACTATAATACTACTCCTATGTACAAGAATATAACTACTATAATACTACCTCCTATGTACAAGAATATAACTACTATAATACTGCTCCTATGTACAAGAATATAACTACTATAATACTGCCTCCTATTTACAAGAATATAACTACTATAATACTGCCTCCTATTTACAAGAATATAACTACTATAATACTGCTCCTATGTACAAGAATATAACTACTATAATACTACCTCCTAGCTGTGAGGACGTGTTTTTGTAGCTCTCCTGAGGCTCCTGATGTCTGGAGATAGCCCAGGGCGGGGCCACCCTGGGTGGGGAAGTTCCCCTGCCAAGGCCCAGGCTCCAAGGCCTTCTCTGGGAAGCAATTCCCAGACAACTAAAAAAATGGATGGAAATCCTAAAGTCCCCAGTAATGGGAATCGTGTCCAGTGTGTCAGCAGTCCTAGTGCAGCAAGCCAAGATGGGAAGAAAGTTGTAAAGGAAGAAGTAACGGAAGCAAGCAGTAGTACGGTGCAACAACCAAGCAAAATGGTTGAATGTAAGGAGCAAACTTTGCAGCCTGTGCAGACTCCATTGCAGGTTGCAGGTGTCCAGTCCACCCCACCCTCCTGCAGACAGAGGAGAACATCCCTGGAGAAGCAGACCATGCAGGAGAACATGCAGCAGTCTGTATTGGTACGGTCTGAGCGGACAAGATCTGGAAGCGGTAACTACAAAAATGTAGTGAAGGCAGTGGAGGAGATCAAAGGGAGACCAGCGGGGAAGCTTCAAGGTACCAGCAGTACAGTCACTGGAAATAAACTGGGACATAGTCCCCAGTCTGGACATTGTGGGCCCATGGCAGTGACAACAGCCGTAGCATGTCAGAAATCACAGGCTACACCAACCAGAAGCCATACTGGGGGTAACCAACCTGCAAAGCTTTCCAACAATGCACAGACTGTCACAGCTACTGAGCGAGCACCAGAACTGCGCCTGGCAGATGAGATACCAGCACTGGTCAAGCGACTGGAGACATTGAAGGCCAGTAAAATGTATCTGCAGAGACAGATTGAATGTGCGTATAATCTAAAAAAGTCTGCATGCCCTGAGAAACTGGTGTTACTGGACAGGAAGCTGAGCGCACTGGCGAAAGAGCTCGCCGAGAACGTACGGGAGACCGAGACTGTACTGGAGCAAATGGGACCGGTGGGAGAATCATACAGAAACCAGCAGCGGTTCCAGGAATACCAGAAGTCACCATCACCTTGTGCCAAAGCTGGGTCTGAACCCTTGCAAGGTGGCAGCCAGCAGTCCCATGTAAAACCAGTTCTGCAGCCAGCAAGTTTCCCTTTTAAGGAAGGGAATTTGTACGGGAAAGCGACCAGTGTTCAGCAACAGCAAAAACCTGCAGCAGTTCTCAGCAAGGCACCACAAGTCCCAGCAACCAGCACTTTGCAACCAGGTCATGGACCCCTGCCTAATGGTAATGAAGTAGCAGCTGTGCAGACACCACAAGTCCCAGGAGACCAGTCATTGCAGCAGGACTATGGACTCTTACCTGAAGGTACTGGGGGAGTAACATATTTGGGGTTACAGGTTGTGGACTCTGTTGTGCAGGACTCTGCTGCCGCTGACTGTAGTGGTAATATGGACTCTGCTATGCAGGACTCTGCTGCCGCTGACTATAATACTAATATGGACTCTGCTGTGCAGGACTCTGCTGCCGCTGATTGTCTGACTAATGTGCCTGATATTATGGATATTCCTGTATGTGATAACGGCCCAGCAGGGGAAGGTGTTTCTGGGGGGGATCCTTCACGATCTATGGCGTCAGACCCCTCTGCAGTCCAGTCTCTGGAGTCTGGTGATATTGCAGACATAGAGGTTGATGGTGGGGCGGACACAGGACAGTCCAGTGTGCAGGACTTTCCCCCTCTAGATACTCGCGCAGTAGCAGAACCACATGGTACAGGTGCTCAGCAGCCCACACAGCGCCCACAAACACGCCAAGATGGCGGATCTGGCCGTACCTCCTCAGGGAATGCCTGGAGCCGCGGTGCTCCATCTTTTGCATCAAACTCCAATTATACAGGCCAGGCTTTCAGGAGGAGGAATGTAGTCAGGTTTAGGCACGGAGGTGCCAAGGAGGATCTGCCGGATAGGAGGTTTGTGGTCCGAGAGCTCCTATGTACCCAGATGGGCTTTGTGCCGACTGATATCCTGGCCGTCATAAACCTTCCTGACCGCCAGGGGTACGATGTTAGTTTTAAGCTGATGTCTGATCTGGACCGGTTCTGGGCCAATCTCACCAGGTTGAGAGATACGGAAGGTTGGGATAAGTTCAGTTTCATCCCCATCTCTAGGCCAGATACAGCCTCTGTCACAATTGTATTTTGGAATGAAGCCGTTCCCCCTCAGGACATAGTCATCTGGCTCAGGAGGCATTGTGACCTCATGTCCGATCTTAGTAAGAACAGGGATGAAGACGGGGTCTGGACCGGTGGGTGGAGGGTCCTGGTGAAGTTGCGTCAGCAGAACAACATAACCCAACATCTGCCCAATTCGTTCTTTATAGGCCGAGAAAAAGGGATCTGCTTCTATGCGGGTCAGCCTCGCCGGTGCTTCAAGTGTGGGAAGGCCGGCCATGTGGCCAGTGTATGCTCCATGGTAAAGTGTAGCCTCTGTAATGAAATGGGCCACGTGAGTGCCACATGCCAAAACATTAGGTGTAACCTGTGCGGTAGGATCGGTCACCCCCACAGAGATTGTCCTGATGCCTGGCATAACATCTGTAAGGATAGCCCTGATGAGGACTTGCTGGCAGCGGCTGATGACATACAGGAGGAGGAGGAGGCGCTATTGTCAGGGTCAGTAGTCACGGAGGCGGAGCCTCAACCACATACAGGTGATACCACCCAAGACCAGGCCGAGTCAGGTCCCATAGAGACGACCATGGAGGTTGTCGAGCAGGTTGTACAACCCTCAGTGGTCGTCTCTTCTCCTGCCCGATCATCCAACAATAATAAAAGGAGGAAGAAGGATAAAGCCAGCCGTAAGCCTGAGGGTGAGTGGACCACAGTAGAAAAGCCCACAAAGATGAGAGTAAGTAGTGCAGGCGAGGTCACTGCAACGGGGAATAGATTTAGTGTCCTATCAGAGTCAGACGGAGAAGCAGAACTAGACAGAGAACTCTCACGAATGATGGCGGAGTATGAGGAGGAGCCAGAGGGCGATCCTCCCAATAAGAGGAGACCCCACCGAGATGAGGGGCAGTCCGAATCAGACATGGAAACAGCTGGTCACCAGGACACCTCTGACTCTGATCTATGACAATGGGGCCCATCTCTCTGTTTCTCATATTCCTAGTTGTTCTGATGGCAGGTTTCTATCTTAAAGTTATCTCTAGTAATGTGAATAGCATCCGAGCAAGGAGGACAAGACACGCAGTGTATGAACATCTGAGATATCTTGATGCCGATGTCTATTTCTTACAAGAAACCCGTTTAAATACTTTAGGACTAATACGAGAAGCAGAGAGAGAATGGAAATCTGGCCCGTCCTTCTGGTCTCTGGCTGTGGAACCTTATGCCGGGGTTTCTATACTGTTTAACACCCCTGATGTCACCATACACAGATTCACTGAGGTTCTGATGGGGAGGTGCCTGGTTTTAGAAGTTACCATCCGAGGCAGAAGGCTCCGACTCATTAATATCTATGGTCCACCGCAGTCGGTGATGGAAAGGGCACGTCTGTTTGATGAAGTCAAGCAGTACTTGTTTACATCTGTTCCGGTAGTCATGGCAGGGGACTTCAATGCCACCATGTCATCCAGTGACAGACCTACTGGTCGGCCTCTCACCAGGGACTGCAAGGTCTTAAGCAGAATTATTTCCCAGGCTGGTCTGTCTGATGTGTTTACTGAGGGTGGTAGGAAACCCAAATTCACTTACTCCTGCGCTGGTAGATGCAGTCGGATAGACTTAGCTCTGGTCAGTCCCGCTGAGCATGTTAGTGAGAAAAGTGAAAAGACAGTCCCTTATTCTGACCATCTGGCTTTGTATTTTTGCTTGGGCTCCACAAAACGCCCTGATATTGGGAGAGGCCTATGGAAGCTCAATTCCAGCCTCTTGGACGATGACTGTGTCCGGAGTTGTGTCCACTCTCTATTTCAGAACCAGCTTGAGAGAGTGGTGTTTTATGACAACATGGCAGACTGGTGGGAGGATGTCAAGGAGGAGATCAGATCCCTCTTAAGGAGACTGTCAGTTAAGAAGGGGAAGAGTAAGTATAGCCAGTATCTCAGGCTGCGGAAAGAATTAGAGTCACTCTATTCGGCGGGCGGGGATAACCAACAGAAGATTGACCGGCTGAAATCTGAGATCAGTCAGTATCAGTACCGCAGGTATACATCCCTGGTTCTTGAACGGGATTATGGGTCCTTAGGGGCTCCGGATCCTTTTGAGAATTGCAGGGAGCGGGTGGCAAATAAATCGGTCACAGGTCTCACTGACTCCCAGGGTGTGTTACAGGAGTCTCGGGAGGGTATCCTGGGGGTGGTGAGAACTTACTATGCTGACTTGTTTCAGAAGAAGGTTTTGGATAGAGAGAAGGTGGCTCAATTCTTGGAGGCAACTCCAGGTCCTGATACTAATGATTTGGACTTTTCTCCTTTGACAGCAGAGTTAACAGTGGAGGAGGTGAAAGAGGCCATAGATAAGTTACATCTGAAGAAGGCACCAGGTCCAGATGGGATTACAGCTGAGTTCTATAAGAAATTCCGAGACCTCTTGGCACCAATTCTCGTGGATGTATACAAAACTAGTCTAGAAAACCACCTGATGCCTCCATCCATGAGAGTGTCCTCCCTGATCCTGCTGTCTAAAGGTAAAGAGCCTAGTGACATCAAGAACTGGAGGCCGATTGCCCTCTTGAATGTCGATAGGAAGATTCTTGCAAAAATTCTGTTCTCTAGATTAGTTTGTTTGTCCCCGGCACTGTTGGCAGGCTCACAGTTTGGCACAGTTAAAGGGCGGAACATCTCTGGAGCAGTTATCTCGATAAGGGAGATGTTTGAGAGATGTAAAGCTCTGAGGTGTGGGAGATATGTTGTGAGTCTTGACCAGGCTAAGGCCTTTGACAGAGTAGACCATGAGTATCTATGGGCGACTTTGACAAAGTACGGTATTCCGGGACAATTTGTGGATTGGCTGAGAACTTTGTACCGCGAGGCGGAGAGCTTTCCTCTGATTAACCACATGAGGACCGCCGTACGTAAATTTACGGCCTCATGTGCTGGTACCTAAAGACCGGACTATTGCCGAAATACGTCCGGCCTTTAGGTACCTTTCTGGCGGGGGGAGGGGTGCGGGGGGGACAGGGGTTAGGTGTTACTAACACCTAACCCCTTCCTCCATAACGTCCAGTCGGAACTGAGTCCGACTGGAAGTTTTAACCCTTTCGATCGCGCCGTGAAACATCACGGCGCGATCGAAAGGCATCCGCCGACAATTGAAGCTGATCGGCACCCCCCGCGGCGAGATCGGAGGGTGCCGATAGCAGTAAAAGGTAGTCTGGGGTCTGGCCAGTGACCCCAGACTGCCCGGAGCCCCCACATACCTGGTGATCCTGCCAGGACCTTCTGATGTCAGGCTGTGCGTCTACACAGCCTGACATCCTGCTACGGAATGCCATGTGGGACACCTGCAGGCTGTGTCTCACATGGCATTCTATATCAGCAAAGTATTGCTGATTGAAGTGTCCTAAATGGACACATGAAAAAGTAAAAAAAAAATGTAAAAAAAATAAAATGAAGTGTATGAAAAAAATTAATAAAGTTATAAAGCCCAAAAATCCCTTTTTCTCAATAGAAAATGAATTATATAAAAAAAGAACTCAAAAGTAATAAAAACAATGCATATTTGGTATTGTCGCGTCCGTAACAATCTGTACAATAAAACTGAAATAATATTTAATGTACACGGCGAACGCCGGAAAAAAAAAACGGAAAAAACTCGCCGGAAGTAATGATTTTTCGCCATCTCACCATACAAAATATGCTATAAAAAGTGATCAAAAAGTCATATGCATCCGACAACAGTACCAATAAAAAGCGCAGGTTGTCCCGCAAAAAATAAGCCCTCAACCAACTCTGTCAACCGAAAAATAAAAATGTTACGCCTCTTAGAAGATGCGATGCAAAAAACATTGATTTATGTCCCCAAATGTGTTTTTCCTCTGCAGAACTAGTAACACATAAAAAAATACTATAAATGAGGTATCGCCGTAACCGTACCGACCCGCAGAATAAAGGGAACATGTTACTTATACTGTACGCTGCATGGCGCAAAATTAAAAAAGTAAAACTCAATGCCAGGATTGATTTTTTTTTTTTAAATCCAGCAAAAAAGGGTTAATAAAATGTATTCAATAAGATGTAGACACCCAAAAATGGTGTCATTACGAAATGCATCTCATCCCGCAAAGAATAAGCCCTTATATGGCCGCGTCACCAGAAACATAAAGAAAATATAGCATCTCACAATGTGAAGACAAAAACCCTCAAAAATCGCCAAATTATTAGAACACAACTGGGTGCGTCATGTAGGGAATATATAAGCTGTGTGAGCGGATATCAGGGGACACCCCAGATTTACAGCTTATGAGGGAACAGACACCAGAAGTGACCCCTAAAGTGACCCCCAGAGTGACTCCCCCAATCATAGGAGCTACGGGGACATAGTAGGGAATTTGGTGTTTGCAATGTCCTCCGCACAGCTTATACATTCCCTCTTCGCCATCCGCTGTGCAGTCACGTCCGGGATACTAATACTCACCACACCCCCTGATAAATTCTTTGAGGGGTGCAGTTTTCAAAATGGGGTCACTCCTGGTACCCCATGGAATCCACTTTTCTGGTACCTTACAGGCTCTACAAACATGACATGGCGTCCAGATACCAAACATCTGAATCTGTACTCCAAAAGCCGCATAGCGCTCCTTCCCTTCTGCACCCTGCTGTACGTCCAAACTGCAGTTTATGACACATGTATGACACATGTATGACACTGGTGTACCCCCGGATAACGGACATAATGTCATATGTGGGTATAAACTGATACTAGGGCACAGCCGGACACAGAAGGGAAGAAGGGTCATTTGGTTTTTGGAGCACAGACGGTTTGGTTTTTGGATGCCATGACACTTTTGTAGAGCTGAAACGCCAGTAATTTGGAATCCCCTGATAAATTACCTTATTTTGGAAACTACACCCCTGAAGGATTTATCCAGGGGTACAGACAGCATTTTTAACCCCCAAGTGTTGCTATAACTTTATATATATAACTATAACTGTAGTGGATTGTGAGAGGTGAAAATGACCATTTTTCCAGGAATACGTCCTTTCAGTGCGTAATATGTTGTGCCCACCTTGTATCAGAGATGAACGCTCTAAAAGCTGTTGTGCCTGGGATACCCGTTTAACAGTTTTTGGAGTGTCTCTGCTGACATAAGTCGGGCACAACATGTTGCACACTGAAATGGCAAATCTGTAAAATTTTCATTTTTAACTTCTCTATCAGTTGCGATTTCATTTCTGGAAACTAAATAAATGCAACACTCAAGGGTTAAAAATTCTCGCTACACCACTTGATAAATCCCATCTGTGGGCTAGTGTCCAAAATAGGGTGACATGTCTGCGGATTCCACTTTATTGGCAATTCAGGGGCTTTGCAAAAGTGGCAAAAAAAACCAAACTGTGCTCCAAAAACCAAAATAGCGCTCCTTCCCTTCTGTCCCCGGTTGTGCCCAAACAGCCGATTCTACCCACATATGGCATTAAGTACGTTATCCGGGGTACACCAGTGTCATACATGTGGGCATACACTGCTATTTGGGTACCCAGCAGGGTGCAGATGTGAAGGAGCAATATGTGCTTTTGGAGTGCAGATTTAGATTCTTCGTTTTTGGACACCACGTCACATTTGCAGAGACCCTAAAATTGCCCCTACAAAATGGGGTCACTTCTTGGTGAATTCCAGTTTACTGGAACCTCCAGGGCTCTGCAAAAACATCATGGCGCCCAGAGGGTCCCTCTAAATCTGTATCCCAAAAGCTAAAACGCACAGTGGTCCTTCCCTTCTGAGCCCTGCTGTGTGCCCAAGCAGCAGTTTACACCCACATATATAATTTTTTGACCCCCGGGATGGCCCACTTAATAGTTTTAGGAGTGCAGGTCTCTGACAACACAAAGTGGGTGCAACGTATTGGGCACCGAAATGGCAGATTTTTAAAAATTTCAATTTTCATTTTGTACATTAATTTTTGGGAAGCATTTTAGGCTCAAAATGATAATACCCCTTGATACATTCCTTGACAGGTGTAGTTTCTAAAATGGGGTCACTTTTGAGGGGTTTCCATTGTATTGATACTTTAGGGGCTCTGCAAATGCGACATGGCACCTCAAAACTATTCCAGCAATATATGCCCTCCAAAATCCAAATAGCGCTCTTTCCATTCTGAGCCCCAGCATGTACCCATACAGCAGATTTTGGCCACATATGGGGTATTGCCGTGTTCAGAAGAAATTGTGTAACAAACTGTGGGGGGCTTTTAATTCTTAAACTATTTGCAAAATTAAAACTATGGCGCTAAATGGACGATTTATTGGGAAAAAAAGTAATTTTTCATTTTCACATCCCAATGTTAATAAAATCTGTGAAACACCTGTGAGGCCAAAATACTCACTCTACCCCTAGACAAATTCTATGAGGGGTGTAGTTTCCAAAATGGGGTCACTTATAGGGGGTTTCCACTGTATTGGTACTTTAGGGGCTCTGCAAATGCGACATGGGACCTGAAAAATATTCCAGCAAAATCTGCCCTCCAAAAGCCAAATAGCCCTCTTTCCATTCTGAGCCCCGCCATGTTCCCATACAGCAGATTATGACCACATATGGGGCATTTCTGTGTTCAGCAGAATTTGTGTAACGAACTTTATGGAGCTTTTTCTCCTTTATCCTCTTGTGAAAATTAAAAATTTGGGGCTAAATTGACAGTTTGTTGGAAAAAAAGTAATTTTTCATTTTCATGGCCCAATGTTAATAAAATCTGTGAAACAGCTGTAGGGTCAAAATGCTCACTCTACCCTTTAATATGTTCTGTGGGGGGTATAGTTTCCCAAATGGGGTCACTTTTAGGGGGTTTCCACTGTATTGGTACTCTAGGGGCTCTGCTAATGCGACATGGCACCTAAAATTATTCCAGCAAAATCTGCCATCCAAAAGCCAAATAGCGCTCCTTCCATTCTGAGCCCCGCCATGTTCCCATACAGCAGATTATAGCCACATATGGGGTATTGCCGTGTTCAGGAGAAATTGTTTAACAAACTGTGGGGGGCTTTTACTCCTTTAACCCCTTGTGAAAATGAAAACTTTGGAGATAAAGTGACATTTTAGTAATTTTTCATTTACACATCCCAATGTTAGTAAAATCTGTGAAACAACTGTAGGGTCTAAATGCTGACTATACCCCTTGATGAATTCTGTGAGGGGTGTGGATTCTAAAATGGGGTCACTTTTGGGGGGTTTCCATTGTTTTGGTACTCTAGGGTCTCTGCAAATAAGGCATGGCGCTGAAAATTATTCCAGCAAAATCTGCTGTTCAAACACCCAGTGTCGCTCCTTCCCTTCCATGCACTGCCGTGTGCCCAAAAATCAGTTTACACCCACATGTGGGGTATTTCTGTGCACGGGAGAAATTGCACAATAAACTGTCAGATGCATTTTCTCCTTCAACCCTTTGTGAATGTGTTAATTTTGGGTCTAAATGAATGTATTAGTGAAAAAAAATGAAATGTCTAAATTTCACTGCCATATTATTTTTATTCTTATGAAATGCTTAAAGGGTTAACAAACATCCCAAATGCTGTTTTGAATAATTTGAGGGGTGCAGTTTTGAAAATGGGGTAATTTATGGGGGTTTCTATTATACAGGCCTTTATAATTACTTTCAGAACTGAAGTGGTCCCTAAAAAATTGGTTTGGAGAATTTTCTTGTAAATCTGGAAAATTGCTGTTACACTTGTAAGCCTTGTGACGTCCAAAATAAATTAAAAGACAATCAAAATATGATGCCAATATAAAGCAGAGATATGGGAGATAATATTTATTCATGTATTTGGATGGTATGACTATCTGCCTGAAAAGCAGATAATTTCACATTTTGAAAATTGCATTTTTTTTCAAATTTCCATCAAATTTCCTAGTTTTTTTATAAATAAATGCAAAAATATTGATTAGTGTTTACCACTAACATGAAGTATAATGTGTTACAAGAAAACAATCTCAAATTCATTTGTGTAAGTTAAAGCGTCTCAAAGTTATTGCCATTTAAAGTGACACATGTCAGTTTTGAAAAAAGAGGCCTGGTCTTTAACATACTTTTGGGCCTGGTCCTTAACCGGTTAATGGTTGGCAGGGTGATGCTTTCAGGGTTGAGGCAGGGGTGAGACAAGGTTGCCCACTGAGTCCATTACTGTATGTGTTTGCCATAGACCCGTTTCTTAGGTCACTGCAGGAGTGTGATTTTCAGGGGGCGCCGGTCCCCCACTGCTTGCCCCTGAGAGTTGTTGCCTACGCGGATGATGTGACTGTGGTGATATCTGAGCCTCGTGAGGTGGAGATGTTGTCTGCAGCCATCAGAAGTTACTCAGAGGCCTCCGGGTCTCTTGTCAACCTTGAGAAGAGTCAAGCTCTCTGGACGGGTCATACTGGTCCTACATTTGATCTGCCGCAGTTTGCCCAGGCCTCCTCCTATATTAAGATCCTTGGGGTGAAATTCGGGAGGGATGATAATTGCAGACTAAATTGGGAAGAAAAGTTGGAATCCGGAAATGCAAAGGTTCAGCGATGGAAGAACTGGAGGCTGACCTATAGAGAAAGGGTTAAAATGTTGAAGACTTACCTGGTCCCTGTCTTCTTGTACGTCTCTGTTGTCTTTCCTTTGCCAGAATCTTTCTCCACTAGGCTCTTTAGCCTGTTCTTCCAACTTTTGTGGGGGAACAGGTTGAACCCAGTAAAAAGAGGGATAACCTACCTACAGAGGAGAGAGGGTGGGCTGGATATGTTAAATCCAAGGGTGTTTTTTGACTCCATGTTTCTAAAAGTAAATTTTGGTTGCCTGGACTCAGATAACAGCTCCCTGTGGGTAAATAGTATCAGGGACTGGATATTGCCTTTTGCAGAATCCTGGGTGCGAGGCGGCAGCCTTAAGAGGGGTCGATCGACTCGTGACTACCTCCCCCAGTATCTGGACTATGGCATAAGGTGCCTGAAAAAATGGGGTATTGAAAAGACCTATCTGGTGAGTAAGACCAGGAGAGATCTATACACCAGGGTATGTAAGACCTTCTATTGTCTCCAGCCGGCATTGAGGGACTGTACATCTATAACCCTGCAGGATAGTCTGAGGCTCCTCACTGGTCGGAGGCTCCCTGCAAAGTTCTTTGACATTGCCTGGCTATCTCTGCATGGGAAACTTTTTGTAAGAGGCAACCTAAAACATCTCAGTGTGACAGATCGGGCATGTCCATTAGGTTGTCAGCAGGAGGAGACCATGGCACATTTTATATCAGAGTGCGGGGGAGGGCGAAAGATCTGGCGGGAAATATCCCGGAGGCTGAAAATTCCCCGATTACAGTCTCTCAAATACCCCGAGATTGTATATGGCATCCCCAGTAATATAGGTGACATTAACCGGGAGACCCTGTATATTATTATTACTGTCATCAAATATTATCACTGGCATACGAGGACCCAGGTGTCCCTACACAGAGAGCCCTTCCGTCATATGACCGCTGTCACATATATCATGTCTGAACTGAGGTGGATAAAGTCTCTGGAGGTCAGAAAAAAGTCTGATAATGTAAAATTGTGGAGAAATGTATATATCGATTGCTGAATACTCTGATAACACTGCAAATAAGTCTGTTCATTTATTTATGGATTTATTTTTTTTCCCCCTCTTTATCCTGCCAGCAATGGACTCTTAAGTTAAAGTGATTCTCATTTTTGTTATCTGACAGACATGTCTGATTTATGTTATATTATTATTATTATTATTATTATTAGTTATTAATTCTGCTGGAATGTAATGTATTTTTGTTTTGTTTTTACTAATAAAAATTACCTCCTATGTACAAGAATATAACTACTATAATACTACTCCTATGTACAAGAATATAACTACTATAATACTACTACTATGTACAAGAATATAACTACTATAATACTGCTCCTATGTACAAGAATATAACTACTATAATACTACTACTATGTACAAGAATATAACTACTATAATACTACTACTATGTACAAGAATATAACTACTATAATACTACTCCTATGTACAAGAATATAACTACTATAATACTACTACTATGTACAAGAATATAACTACTATAATACTGATCCTATGTACAAGAATATAACTACTATAATACTACCTCCTATGTACAAGAATATAACTACTATAATACTGCTCCTATGTACAAGAATATAACTACTATAATACTGCCTCCTATTTACAAGAATATAACTACTATAATACTGCTCCTATGTACTAGAATATAACTACTATAATACTGCTCCTATGTACAAGAATATAACTACTATAATACTGCCTCCTATTTACAAGAATATAACTACTATAATACTGCTCCTATGTACAAGAATATAACTACTATAATACTACCTCCTATGTACAAGAATATAACTACTATAATACTGCTCCTATGTACAAGAATATAACTACTATAATACTACTCCTATGTACAAGAATATAACTACTATAATACTGCCCCCTATGTACAAGAATATAACTACTATAATACTACTCCTATGTACAAGAATATAACTACTATAATACTACTCCTATGTACAAGAATATAACTACTATAATACCGCTCCTATATACAAGAATATAACTACTATAATACTGCTCCCTATGTAAAGTATATAACTACTATAATACAGCTCCAAAGTACAAGAATATAACTCCTATAATACTGCCCCCTATGAAAAGTATATAACTACTATAATACTGCTCCTATGTACAAGAATATAACTACTATAATACTGCTCCTATGTACAAGAATATAACTACTATAATACTGCCTCCTATGTACAAGAATATAACTACTATAATACTACCTCCTATGTACAAGAATATAACTACTATAATACTGCTCCTATGTACAAGAATATAACTACTATAATACTGCCCCTATGTACAAGAATATAACTACTATAATACTGCTCCTATGTACAAGAATATAACTACTATAATACTGCCTCCTATGTACAAGAATATAACTACTATAATACTACTCCTATGTACAAGAATATAACTACTATAATACTGCCCCCTATGTACAAGAATATAACTACTATAATACTATTACTATGTACAAGAATATAACTACTATAATACTACTCCCATGTACAAGAATATAACTACTATAATACTGCTCCTATGTACAAGAATATAACTACTATAATACTGCCTCCTATTTACAAGAATATAACTACTATAATACTGCTCCTATGTACAAGAATATAACTACTATAATACTACCTCCTATGTACAAGAATATAACTACTATAATACTACCTCCTACGTACAAGAATATAACTACTATAATACTACCTCCTATGTACAAGAATATAACTACTATAATACTGCCTCCTATGTACA
Source organism: Leptodactylus fuscus (assembly GCF_031893055.1). Taxonomy (NCBI): domain Eukaryota; kingdom Metazoa; phylum Chordata; class Amphibia; order Anura; family Leptodactylidae; genus Leptodactylus; species Leptodactylus fuscus. The sequence goes on along the minus strand of NC_134266.1, from coordinate 273,453,255 downwards.
AGAATATAACTACTATAATACTACTCCTATGTACAAGAATATAACTACTATAATACTGCCCCCTATGTACAAGAATATAACTACTATAATACTATTACTATGTACAAGAATATAACTACTATAATACTACTCCCATGTACAAGAATATAACTACTATAATACTGCTCCTATGTACAAGAATATAACTACTATACTACCTCCTATGTACAAGAATATAACTACTATAATACTGCCTCCTATTTACAAGAATATAACTACTATAATACTGCTCCTATGTACAAGAATATAACTACTATAATACTACCTCCTATGTACAAGAATATAACTACTATAATACTACCTCCTACGTACAAGAATATAACTACTATAATACTACCTCCTATGTACAAGAATATAACTACTATAATACTACCTCCTATGTACAAGAATATAACTACTATAATACTGCTCCTATGTACAAGAATATAACTACTATAATACTACTCCTATGTACAAGAATATAACTACTATAATACTGCCCCCTATGTACAAGAATATAACTACTATAATACTACTCCTATGTATAAGAATATAACTACTATAATACTGCCCCCTATGTACAAGAATATAACTACTATAATACTACTCCTATGTACAAGAATATAACTACTATAATACTGCCCCCTATGTACAAGAATATAACTACTATAATACTATTACTATGTACAAGAATATAACTACTATAATACTACTCCCATGTACAAGAATATAACTACTATAATACTGCTCCTATGTACAAGAATATAACTACTATAATACTGCCTCCTATGTACAAGAATATAACTACTATAATACTGCTCCTATGTACAAGAATATAACTACTATAATACTACTCCTATGTACAAGAATATAACTACTATAATACTACCTCCTATGTACAAGAATATAACTACTATAATACTGCTCCTATGTACAAGAATATAACTACTATAATACTACTACTATGTACAAGAATATAACTACTATAATACTGCTCCTATGTACAAGAATATAACTACTATAATACTACTACTATGTACAAGAATATAACTACTATAATACTACTACTATGTACAAGAATATAACTACTATAATACTGATCCTATGTACAAGAATATAACTACTATAATGCTACCTCCTATGTACAAGAATATAACTACTATAATACTGCTCCTATGTACAAGAATATAACTACTATAATACTGCCCCTATGTACAAGAATATAACTACTATAATACTGCTCCTATGTACTAGAATATAACTACTATAATACTGCTCCTATGTACAAGAATATAACTACTATAATACTGCCTCCTATTTACAAGAATATAACTACTATAATACTGCTCCTATGTACAAGAATATAACTACTATAATACTACCTCCTATGTACAAGAATATAACTACTATAATACTGCTCCTATGTACAAGAATATAACTACTATAATACTACTCCTATGTACAAGAATATAACTACTATAATACTGCCCCCAATGTACAAGAATATAACTACTATAATACTACTCCTATGTACAAGAATATAACTACTATAATACTACTCCTATGTACAAGAATATAACTACTATAATACCGCTCCTATATACAAGAATATAACTACTATAATACTGCTCCCTATGTAAAGTATATAACTACTATAATACAGCTCCAAAGTACAAGAATATAACTCCTATAATACTGCCCCCTATGAAAAGTATATAACTACTATAATACTACTCCTATGTACAAGAATATAACTACTATAATACTACTCCTATGTACAAAAATATAACTACTATAATTCTACCTCCTATGTACAAGAATATAACTACTATAATACTGCTCCTATGTACAAGAATATAACTACTATAATACTGCCTCCTATGTACAAGAATATAACTACTATAATACTACCTCCTATGTACAAGAATATAACTACTATAATACTGCTCCTATGTACAAGAATATAACTACTATAATACTGCCTCCTATTTACAAGAATATAACTACTATAATACTGCTCCTATGTACTAGAATATAACTACTATAATACTGCTCCTATGTACTAGAATATAACTACTATAATACTGCCTCCTATTTACAAGAATATAACTACTATAATACTGCTCCTATGTACAAGAATATAACTACTATAATACTGCCTCCTATTTACAAGAATATAACTACTATAATACTGCTCCTATGTACAAGAATATAACTACTATAATACTACCTCCTATGTACAAGAATATAACTACTATAATACTGCTCCTATGTACAAGAATATAACTACTATAATACTACTCCTATGTACAAGAATATAACTACTATAATACTGCCCCCTATGTACAAGAATATAACTACTATAATACTACTCCTATGTACAAGAATATAACTACTATAATACTACTCCTATGTACAAGAATATAACTACTATAATACCGCTCCTATATACAAGAATATAACTACTATAATACTGCTCCCTATGTAAAGTATATAACTACTATAATACAGCTCCAAAGTACAAGAATATAACTCCTATAATACTGCCCCCTATGAAAAGTATATAACTACTATAATACTACTCCTATGTACAAGAATATAACTACTATAATACTACTCCTATGTACAAGAATATAACTACTATAATTCTACCTCCTATGTACAAGAATATAACTACTATAATACTGCTCCTATGTACAAGAATATAACTACTATAATACTGCCTCCTATGTACAAGAATATAACTACTATAATACTACCTCCTATGTACAAGAATATAACTACTATAATACTGCTCCTATGTACAAGAATATAACTACTATAATACTGCCTCCTATGTACAAGAATATAACTACTATAATACTACTCCTATGTACAAGAATATAACTACTATAATACTGCCCCCTATGTACAAGAATATAACTACTATAATACTATTACTATGTACAAGAATATAACTACTATAATACTACTCCCATGTACAAGAATATAACTACTATAATACTGCTCCTATGTACAAGAATATAACTACTATACTACCTCCTATGTACAAGAATATAACTACTATAATACTGCTCCTATGTACAAGAATATAACTACTATAATACTGCCTCCTATTTACAAGAATATAACTACTATAATACTGCTCCTATGTACAAGAATATAACTACTATAATACTACCTCCTATGTACAAGAATATAACTACTATAATACTACCTCCTACGTACAAGAATATAACTACTATAATACTACCTCCTATGTACAAGAATATAACTACTATAATACTACCTCCTATGTACAAGAATATAACTACTATAATACTGCTCCTATGTACAAGAATATAACTACTATAATACTACTCCTATGTACAAGAATATAACTACTATAATACTGCCCCCTATGTACAAGAATATAACTACTATAATACTACTCCTATGTACAAGAATATAACTACTATAATACTGCCCCCTATGTACAAGAATATAACTACTATAATACTATTACTATGTACAAGAATATAACTACTATAATACTACTCCCATGTACAAGAATATAACTACTATAATACTGCTCCTATGTACAAGAATATAACTACTATAATACTGCCTCCTATGTACAAGAATATAACTACTATAATACTGCTCCTATGTACAAGAATATAACTACTATAATACTACTCCTATGTACAAGAATATAACTACTATAATACTACTACTATGTACAAGAATATAACTACTATAATACTGCTCCTATGTACAAGAATATAACTACTACAATACTACTCCTATATACAAGAATATAACTACTATAATACTGCTCCTATGTACAAGAATATAACTACTATAATACTACTCCTATGTACAAGAATATAACTACTATAATACTACTCCTATGTACAAGAATATAACTACTATAATACTACCTCCTATGTACAAGAATATATCTACTATAATACTGCCTCATATATATAAGAACAAGATAACATTATGATTAGAGATGAGCGAACACTAAAATGTTCGAGGTTCGAAATTCGATTCGAACAGCCGCTCACTGTTCGAGTGTTCGAATGGGTTTCGAACCCCATTATAGTCTATGGGGAACATAAACTCGTTAAGGGGGAAACCCAAATTCGTGTCTGGAGGGTCACCAAGTCCACTATGACACCCCAGGAAATGATACCAACACCCTGGAATGACACTGGGACAGCAGGGGAAGCATGTCTGGGGGCATAAAAGTCACTTTATTTCATGGAAATCCCTGTCAGTTTGCGATTTTCGCAAGCTAACTTTTCCCCATAGAAATGCATTGGCCAGTGCTGATTGGCCAGAGTACGGAACTCGACCAATCAGCGCTGGCTCTGCTGGAGGAGGCGGAGTCTAAGATAGCTCCACACCAGTCTCCATTCAGGTCCGACCTTAGACTCCGCCTCCTCCGGCAGAGCCAGCGCTGATTGGCCGAAGGCTGGCCAATGCATTCCTATGCGAATGCAGACTTAGCAGTGCTGAGTCAGTTTTGCTCAACTACACATCTGATGCACACTCGGCACTGCTACATCAGATGTAGCAATCTGATGTAGCAGAGCCGAGGGTGCACTAGAACCCCTGTGCAAACTCAGTTCACGCTAATAGAATGCATTGGCCAGCGCTGATTGGCCAATGCATTCTATTAGCCCGATGAAGTAGAGCTGAATGTGTGTGCTAAGCACACACATTCAGCACTGCTTCATCAAGCCAATACAATGCATTAGCCAGTGCTGATTGGCCAGAGTACGGAATTCGGCCTATCAGCGCTGGCTCTGCTGGAGGAGGCGGAGTCTAAGGTCGGACCTGAATGGAGACTGGTGTGGAGCGATCTTAGACTCCGCCTCCTCCAGCAGAGCCAGCGCTGATTGGCCGAATTCCGTACTCTGGCCAATCAGCACTGGCTAATGCATTGTATTGGCGTGATGAAGCAGTGCTGAATGTGTGTGCTTAGCACACACATTCAGCTCTACTTCATCGGGCTAATAGAATGCATTGGCCAATCAGCGCTGGCCAATGCATTCTATTAGCGTGAACTGAGTTTGCACAGGGGTTCTAGTGCACCCTCGGCTCTGCTACATCAGATTGCTACATCTGATGTAGCAGTGCCGAGTGTGCATCAGATGTGTAGTTGAGCAAAACTGACTCAGCACTGCTAAGTCTCTGCATTCGCATAGGAATGCATTGGCCAGCCTTCGGCCAATCAGCGCTGGCTCTGCCGGAGGAGGCGGAGTCTAAGGTCGGACCTGAATGGAGACTGGTGTGGAGCGATCTTAGACTCCGCCTCCTCCAGCAGAGCCAGCGCTGATTGGTCGAGTTCCGTACTCTGGCCAATCAGCGCTGGCCAATGCATTCTATTAGCCCGATGAAGTAGAGCTGAATGTGTGTGCTTAGCACACACATTCAGCTCTACTTCATCAGGCTAATAGAATACATTGGCCAATCAGCGCTGGCCAATGCATTCTATTAGCTTGATGAAGCAGAGTGTGCACAAGGGTTCAAGCGCACCCTCGGCTCTGATGTAGCAGAGCTGAGGGTGCACAAGGGTTCAAGTGCACCCTCGGCTCTCCTACATCAGAGCCGAGGGTGCGCTTGAACCCTTGTGCAGCCTCGGCTCTGCTACATCAGAGCCGAGGGTGCGCTTGAACCCTTGTGCACACTCTGCTTCATCAAGCTAATAGAATGCATTGGCCAGCACTGATTGGCCAGAGTACGGAATTCGGCCAATCAGCGCTGGCCAATGCATCCCTATGGGAAAAAGTTTATCTCACAAAAATCACAATTACACACCCGATAGAGCCCCAAAAAGTTATTTTTAATAACATTCCCCCCTAAATAAAGGTTATCCCTAGCTATCCCTGCCTGTACAGCTATCCCTGTCTCATAGTCACAAAGTTCACATTCTCATATGACCCGGATTTGAAATCCACTATTCGTCTAAAATGGAGGTCACCTGATTTCGGCAGCCAATGACTTTTTCCAATTTTTTTCAATGCCCCCAGTGTCGTAGTTCCTGTCCCACCTCCCCTGCGCTGTTATTGGTGCAAAAAAGGCGCCAGGGAAGGTGGGAGGGGAATCGAATTTTGGCGCACTTTACCACGTGGTGTTCGATTCGATTCGAACATGGCGAACACCCTGATATCCGATCGAACATGTGTTCGATAGAACACTGTTCGCTCATCTCTAATTATGATGTTTGATGCAGATATTCTATATGTTCTTTCTATGTATCCTATTAATATTATAAATGTGAAAGTTTGTGTGTTTGTGTGTTTGGATGTTTGTTCCTCAATCACGGAAAACCCGCTCCACCGATTTGGCTGAAATTTTCCACAAACATAGTTAATACACTCGATTAAACAATAGGCTACTTTTCGTCACAATAGCACACATACGTTTGTGCCAGGACCCCACAAAACCCAAACTCACATCACCATCTCTGCAATCTCACACACTTTGGACCATAGCAAGCCACAAAATTCCTATTGCCCTCTTCAGCCTCGCCCCTAACCCCACACAATCACATATACATATACTTTACCACTTTGCCCCTCACCTTAATGATACTCCAGGAGGCTCTCTTTAACGCTCCGGAGCAGCCATGTTTGCCGACCCCCACCGCTCTGACAATCCGCGACACCGCCCACCCATGTAAATACCCCTAGGCGGTCTAATAAATACAAAAAAAAAGTTTAAAAAAGTAAAAAAAAAAAAATATAAAAAAAAAATAAAAAGGATTAAAAATTCAAATCACCCCCCCTTTCCCTAGAACACATATAAAAGTAGTTAAAAACTGTGAAACACATACATATTAGGTATCCCCACGTCCTAAATCGCCCGCTCTACAAAGCTATACAAATATTTTTCCTGTTCGGTAAACGCTGTAGCGGGAAAAATGGTCAAAAGTGCCAAACTGCCATTTTTTCACTGTTTTGATTCTGATAAAAATTTGAATAAAAAGTGATCAAAGCAATAACATTTCCCGAAAATGGTAGAACTACAAAGTACACCCGGTCCCGCAAAAAAAGACGCCCTATACATCCTCATACACGGACGTATAAAAAAGTTACGGCTGTCGGAATATGGCGACTTTTCAAAAAAAAAAAATTTTTAACACAGTTTTGGATTTTTTTGAAGGGGTCAAAATGTAAATAAAACCATATAAATTTGGTATCCCCGGAGTCGTAACGAAACACAGAATACAGGGGACATGTCATTTTGGTTGCACAGTGAACGCCGTAAAACCAAAGCCCGTAAGAAAGTCGCAGAAATGCATTTTTTCTTGAAATCCACCCCATTCCGAATTTTTTCCCTGTTTCCCAGTACATTATATAGAATAATTAATGGCGGCATCATGAAGAAAAATTTGTCCCAGGTAAAATTAAGACCTCATATGGCTCTGGGAGCGGAGAAATAAAAAAGTTATGGGGTTTAGAAGGAGGGGAGTCAAAAACGAAAATCAAAAATGCCATCGGCGGGAAAGGGTTAACTTCAAATACTTCTGTCCCAAAGTCACTATGTACAGTTTCTCACAACACCGTATATATAGCAGCTCAAATACAAAGTAACTGCAACACAAAAGTCTCACGTATTCTCTGAATTACAGCAAAAACAAGATACAAAGTTACATTTCATATCCCATACCTTATACACACTACGAAAACCTTACCCGCGCCTGTATATACCCACTGCTACAATCACCGCAGACCAAGTCACGGGTAACAGCTAGTATATTACTACAACTATAATACTGCACTCTATGTACCAGTTGATAAGTAATATATTAGCGCTATAAATACTGCTGAACATCCCATTAACAAAAAGCATCCACATCTGCCACTCCCCTTTAATTGGCAGAAGACGGTAGACGTCTTCAGCAAATTATCGTATCGTTCCCGCTAAATCATAATCTCTTGCTTTCCAGGAAAATGATGATTATGAGATTAAGAATATTCAATCAAGAGATTAGGAGACATGCAGATCAAACAGATGGCGGCGAGCGGGTCAATTCTATCATAATAAGATCTAAATATGAAAATTAATATTCACTTGGATTAAATAAATCATCAACAGCCGATATTGTTAGGTTCAGAGTCAATGAAAGGGGAACTCTAGTGAGAAACATTAGTATAGTACACGGGAAACTCATATATACAACATGATTAACCAAACTCTAGGGCCTTTACTCTGAATACTACTCCTATCATACATTAGGAGGCAGTATTATAGTAGTTATATTCTTGTACATAGGAGTAGTATTATAGTAGTTATATTCTTGTACATAGGGGGCAGTATTATAGTAGTTATATTCTTGTACATAGGAGTAGTATTATAGTAGTTATATTCTTGTACATAGGAGTAGTATTATAGTAGTTATATTCTTGTACACAGGAGTAGTATTATAGTAGTTATATTCTTATAATAGGAGCAGTATTATAGTAGTTATATTCTTGTACATAGGAGCAGTATTATAGTAGTTATATTCTTGTACATAGGAGTAGTATTATAGTAGTTATATTCTTGTACATAGGAGTAGTATTATAGTAGTTATATTCTTGTACATAGGAGTAGTATTATAGTAGTTATATTCTTGTACATAGGAGTAGTATTATAGTAGTTATATTCTTGTACATAGGAGCAGTATTATAGTAGTTATATTCTTGTACATAGGGGGTAGTATTATAGTACTTATATTCTTGTACATAGGAGTAGTATTATAGTAGTTATATTCTTGTACATAGGAGGTAGTATTATAGTAGTTATATTCTTGTACATAGGAGTAGTATTATAGTAGTTATATTCTTGTACATAGGATGTAGTATTATAGTACTTATATTCTTGTACATAGGAGTAGTATTATAGTAGTTATATTCTTGTACATAGGAGCAGTATTATAGTAGTTATATTCTTGTACATAGGAGGTAGTATTATAGTAGTTATATTCTTGTACATAGGAGTAGTATTATAGTAGTTATATTCTTGTACATAGCAGCAGTATTATAGTAGATATATTCTTGTACATAGGAGTAGTATTATAGTAGTTATATTCTTGTACATAGGAGTAGTATTATAGTAGTTATATTCTTGTACATAGGAGTAGTATTATAGTAGTTATATTCTTGTACATAGGAGTAGTATTATAGTAATTATATTCTTGTACATAGGAGCAGTATTATAGTAGTTATATTCTTGTACATAGGAGCAGTATTATAGTAGTTATATTCTTGTACATAGGAGTAGTATTATAGTAGTTATATTCTTGTATATAGGGGCAATATTATAGTAGTTATATTCTTGTACATAGGAGCAGTATTATAGTAGTTACACATATAGGGAAGTATTATAGATAGCCTAGGGCTGTATGCTATTTATCTGTACACATTCTCTGTACTGTATCGCTATATAGTTCCTGTGCACAGGACTTTACAACAATGGTTTGTGGAAAGAAAATATGCAAAATCACTCCTACCCGCCACACCAGAGACCATTTTTCAGGCAGTTCTGTTTTGGGTTTTTTGCCCCTTATCAGTACAGAGCGGGGTTATTACATGGTAGGAGGAGGAAGATCTCTGTACTGATGAAGGGCTAATAATGATAACAGCACGGTCTACATATGGCGGTCTCTGGTTTGGCTGGTAGAGGACTATTAGCATATACACATATTACGGTATATACTGTATATTCACCATATATATAACCCTTGTGAGTGATATGAGCAGGTACAAATATGAATATCTTATGAAGCTTTCAATAAACGTTATCGATACTTGTCCATGGAATCGCTTTACTATCCATCTAATGTGGATTCGGTCTTACAGATTATAAGGACCTCGGGCATTATAAGACGTGGGTTATAATCAGGGCGCACCACGTAATGTGCAAGCACTCGCTCGCGGTCTTACGAATTTCACCAAGCACTTTCTCTTTCAACATACAGAGTATTTCATGTGCGGATTGTATTTCCAAAATTTGGCTCCAGCACAAGGATTTGTAAGCGGAAGCCCCTGCTGGCTATTAACCCTTTCATGACAATCTTATGACAGCGTCTACACCTGACATTGCAGATCTCACTGACACCAAACATGGGGCCCTATAGTAAATATATTACATGGGTCCCATGGTTTCCCACATGCATTGTAGTACTGCACCCTCAAAGTGGGCTGGACTTATTACATCTGTCTATATAGAGTCTCCTGGCTCACAAATACAATGCTAAAACATCAGTAAAAACTGACACGCAAGTAGATCATTACAAAAACAACCATATAGGTTTACATATTCGTTTCAGCCTGGTTGGGGGTAGAGTTGTAGAGCGATGACCTTAGTAGAAGCTGCAACAAGGCCCTGTCAGGAATCACTCAGCTTTCCCAGGTGCAGATACAATTGGAGTCTATTATTTATCATACAAGGAAAGATAAATGAAAATCTCATTCATGGCGGGACGCTACACTCTGGGGACCGCGGGGGGCTCATGCTGGGAGGCCCTGAAGAAGTCGGGGTATGACTTTAAATGGTCATATATTATATTTTTGATACTCTTACTCCTCCCACCCCGGGGTAAGCCCCACCACATGTAAACAGGACATGTCACCCACTCTCACATGGTTCTTCATATGCACAATGTTAACCCTGCAGTTACCAGGAACGGAATCCCCAGGACATAATTCAGCTCTACTGATGATTTTTAGGCAATTTCAGCAGATTCCTTAAGTTTTCCAGAGATCAAAGAGGAATATTTTATACGTATGACCACTGCCATAACAACAAAATAAAAAACTAGAAACCAAGACCAACACCATAAAAAAATTCACTTTTCAACCAGACACACAATTGTTTCTTCAAAATTACAAACATGTTGGGATAATTTTTGTAAAAAAACAAAAAACACCAGTGTCATACACTATGTATTATAGATATACTGTATATAGTCCTAGTAGCCCTGACAGTCTCATACACTATGTATTATAGATAGGTTCCTAGGAGCCCTGACAGTGTTATACACTATGTATTATAGATAGGTTCCTAGGAGTCCTGACAGTGTTATATACTATGTATTATAGATAGGTTCCTAGGAGCCCTGACAGTGTCATACACTATGTATTATAGATAGGTTCCTAGGAGTCCTGACAGTGTTATACACTATGTATTATAGATAGGTTCCTAGGAGCCCTGACAGTGTCATACACTATGTATTATAGATAGGTTCCTAGGAGCCCTGACAGTGTCATACACTATGTATTATAGATAGGTTCCTAGGAGTCCTGACAGTGTCATACACTATGTTTTATAGATAGGTTCCTAGGAGCCCTGACAGTGTTATACACTATGTATTATAGATAGGTTCCTAGGAGTCCTGACAGTGTTATACACTATGTATTATAGATATATAGTCCTAGGAGCCCTGACAGTGCCATACACTATGTATTATAGATAGGTTCCTAGGAGCCCTGACAGTGTTATACACTATGTATTATAGATAGGTTCCTAGGAGCCCTGACAGTGTCATACACTATGTATTATAGATAGGTTCCTAGGAGCCCTGACAGTGTCATAAACTATGTATTATAGATAGGTTCCTAGGAGCCCTGACAGTATTATACACTATGTATTATAGATAGGTTCCTAGGAGCCCTGACAGTGTTGTACACTATGTATTATAGATAGGTTCCTAGGAGCCCTGACAGTGTCATACACTATGTATTATAGATAGGTTCCTAGGAGCCCTGACAGTGTCATACACTATGTATTATAGATAGGTTTCTAGGAGCCCTGACAGTGTTATACACTATGTATTATAGGTAGGTTCCTAGGAGCCCTGACAGTGTTATACACTATATTGTATTGTTTTTGTGTTATATTTTATAACATATTGCCTTATGGTCTTACTGGAGCAGCCAGGATGCTCTAATGTTGGAACTTGTTTCATTACAATTGGAGAGATACACGTTACAGACCAGCGTTTTCTATAATAAATTGCAATGAGTATTATGAAAGTGCCTCATGTGTCTCACAAGTCGATGAGCTCATTGCCCCCCCTCTCCCTCCCCCATATCTTATGTTTATACAAGGTAAAGCCTTACACAATGAGCTGACATTGAACTGTCACTGAGGCGGGAGCGGCACAGGCTTATCATCTCCAATGATCTCAACACTGGTGCAGTAAATGGCTGAATTAGTAGAATAGGCCTAAGGTGCATTGACAGGAACTCACATAGTCATTAGATGTCTGTGCCACATCTAGGAATGGCGCCAACTGGTTGAGAGGGTTATGGGGACTGTCCAGGAACTTGTCAGCTCCTGAATGCTCTTATATGGTCACGTCAGATCATTGGTCATAATAATGACTGTAGTGGATGTGAAATGGCTCATAGCATACATGTGGTACCAAACATATCATATCAATCTGAATAAAAGGTCTTTACATTTGGCATCCAGCTGCTGCATCTGCGCTCACTATTCTGCTGGTACAGTCACTGTGTACATACATTACATTACTTATACTGTATTATACTCCAGAGCTGCGCTCACTATTCTGCTGGTACAGTCACTGTGTACATACATTACATTACTTATCCTGTATTATACTCCAGAGCTGCGCTCACTATTCTGCTGGTGCAGTCACTGTGTACATACATTACATTACTTATCCTGTATTATACTCCAGAGCTGCACTCACTATTCTGCTGGTACAGTCACTGTGTACATACATTACTTATCCTGTATTATACTCCAGAGCTGCGCTCACTATTCTGCTGGTACATTCACTGTGTACATACATTACATTACTTATCCTGTATTATACTCCAGAGCTGCGCTCACTATTCTGCTGGTACAGTCACTGTGTACATACATTACATTACTTATCCTGTATTATACTCCAGAGCTGCGCTCACTATTCTGCTGGTGCAGTCACTGTGTACATATATTACTTATCCTGTATTATACTCCAGAGCTGCGCTCACTATTCTGCTGGTACAGTCACTGTGTACATATATTACTTATCCTGTATTATACTCCAGAGTTGCGCTCACTATTCTGCTGGTACAGTCACTGTGTACATACATTACTTATCCTGTATTATACTCCAGAGCTGCACTCACTATTCTGCTGGTGCAGTCACTGTGTACATACATTACATTACTTATCCTGTATTATACTCCAGAGCTGCGCTCACTATTCTGCTGGTACAGTCACTGTGTACATACATTACATTACTTATCCTGTATTATACTCCAGAGCTGCGCTCACTATTCTGCTGGTGCAGTCACTGTGTACATACATTACATTACTTATCCTGTATTATACTCCAGAGCTGCGCTCACTATTCTGCTGGTACAGTCACTGTGTACATACATTACATTACTTATCCTGTATTATACTCCAGAGCTGCGCTCACTATTCTGCTGGTGCAGTCACTGTGTACATACATTACTTATCCTGTATTATACTCCAGAGCTGCGCTCACTATTCTGCTGGTACAGTCACTGTGTACATACATTACATTACTTGTCCTGTATTATACTCCAGAGCTGCGCTCACTATTCTGCTGGTGCAGTCACTGTGTACATACATTACATTACTTATCCTGTATTATACTCCAGAGCTGCGCTCACTATTCTGCTGGTACAGTCACTGTGTACATACATTACATTACTTATCCTGTATTATACTCCAGAGCTGCACTCACTATTCTGCTGGTACAGTCACTGTGTACATACATTACATTACTTATCCTGTATTATACTCCAGAGCTGCACTCACTATTCTGCTGGTACAGTCACTGTGTACATACATTACATTACTTATCCTGTATTATACTCCAGAGCTGCGCTCACTATTCTGCTGGTACAATCACTGTGTACATACATTACATTACTTATCCTGTATTATACTCCAGAGCTGCGCTCACTATTCTGCTGGTACAGTCACTGTGTACATACATTACTTATCCTGTATTATACTCCAGAGCTGCGCTCACTATTCTGCTGGTACAGTCACTGTGCACAAACATTACATTACTTATCCTGTATTATACTCCAGAGCTGCGCGCACTATTCTGCTGGTGCAGTCACTGTGTACATACATTACATTACTTATCCTGTATTATACTCCAGAGCTGCGCTCACTATTCTGCTGGTACAATCACTGTGTACATACATTACATTACTTATCCTGTATTATACTCCAGAGCTGCGCTCACTATTCTGCTGGTACAGTCACTGTGTACATACATTACTTATCCTGTATTATACTCCAGAGCTGCGCTCACTATTCTGCTGGTACAGTCACTGTGTACAAACATTACATTACTTATCCTGTATTATACTCCAGAGCTGCGCTCACTATTCTGCTGGTACAATCACTGTGTACATACATTACATTACTTATCCTGTATTATACTCCAGAGCTGCGCTCACTATTCTGCTGGTACAGTCACTGTGTACATACATTACATTACTTATCCTGTATTATACTCCAGAGCTGCGCTCACTATTCTGCTGGTACAGTTACTGTGTACATACATTACATTACTTATCCTGTATTATACTCCAGAGCTGCGCTCACTATTCTGCTGGTGCAGTCACTGTGTACATACATTACACTACTTATCCTGTATTATACTCCAGAGCTGCACTCACTATTCTGCTGGTACAGTCACTGTGTACATACATTACTTATCCTGTATTATACTCCAGAGCTGCGCTCACTATTCTGCTGGTACAATCACTGTGTACATACATTACATTACTTATCCTGTATTATACTCCAGAGCTGCGCTCACTATTCTGCTGGTACAGTCACTGTGTACATACATTACTTATCCTGTATTATACTCCAGAGCTGCGCTCACTATTCTGCTGGTACAGTCACTGTGTACAAACATTACATTACTTATCCTGTATTATACTCCAGAGCTGCGCTCACTATTCTGCTGGTACAATCACTGTGTACATACATTACATTACTTATCCTGTATTATACTCCAGAGCTGCGCTCACTATTCTGCTGGTACAGTCACTGTGTACATACATTACATTACTTATCCTGTATTATACTCCAGAGCTGCGCTCACTATTCTGCTGGTACAGTTACTGTGTACATACATTACATTACTTATCCTGTATTATACTCCAGAGCTGCGCTCACTATTCTGCTGGTGCAGTCACTGTGTACATACATTACTTATCCTGTATTATACTCCAGAGCTGCGCTCACTATTCTGCTGGTACAGTCACTGTGTACATACATTACTTATCCTGTATTATACTCCAGAGCTGCGCTCACTATTCTGCTGGTACAGTCACTGTGTACATACATTACATTACTTATCCTGTATTATACTCCAGAGCTGCGCTCACTATTCTGCTGGTACAGTTACTGTGTGCATACATTACATTACTTATCCTGTATTATACTCCAGAGCTGCGCTCACTATTCTGCTGGTACAGTTACTGTGTACATACATTACATTACTTATCCTGTATTATACTCCAGAGCTGCGCTCACTATTCTGCTGGTGCAGTCACTGTGTACATACATTACATTACTTATCCTGTATTATACTCCAGAGCTGCGCTCACTATTCTGCTGGTGCAGTCACTGTGTACATACATTACATTATTTATCCTGTATTATACTCCACAGCTGCGCTCACTATTCTGCTGGTACAGTCACTGTGTACATACATTACATTACTTATCCTGTATTATACTCCAGAGCTGCGCTCACTATTCTGCTGGTACAGTTACTGTGTACATACATTACATTACTTATCCTGTATTATACTCCAGAGCTGCACTCACTATTCTGCTGGTGCAGTCACTGTGTACATACATTACATTACTTATCCTGTATTATACTCCAGAGCTGCGCTCACTATTCTGCTGGTGCAGTCACTGTGTACATACATTACATTACTTATCCTGTATTATACTCCACAGCTGCGCTCACTATTCTGCTGGTACAGTCACTGTGTACATACATTACATTACTTATCCTGTATTATACTCCAGAGCTGCGCTCACTATTCTGCTGGTGCAGTCACTGTGTACATACATTACATTATTTATCCTGTATTATACTCCACAGCTGCGCTCACTATTCTGCTGGTACAGTCACTGTGTACATACATTACACTACTTATCCTGTATTATACTCCAGAGCTGCACTCACTATTCTGCTGGTACAGTCACTGTGTACATACATTACTTATCCTGTATTATACTCCAGAGCTGCGCTCACTATTCTGCTGGTACAGTCACTGTGTACATACATTACTTATCCTGTATTATACTCCAGAGCTGCGCTCACTATTCTGCTGGTACAGTCAAAGTGTACATACATTACTTATCCTGTATTATACTCCAGAGCTGCGCTCACTATTCTGCTGGTACAGTCACTGTGTACATACATTACATTACTTATCCTGTATTATACTCCAGAGCTGCGCTCACTATTCTGCTGGTGCAGTCACTGTGTACATACATTACATTACTTATCCTGTATTATACTCCAGAGCTGCGCTCACTATTCTGCTGGTGCAGTCACTGTGTACATACATTACATTACTTATCCTGTATTATACTCCAGAGCTGCGCTCACTATTCTGCTGGTGCAGTCACTGTGTACATACATTACATTACTTATCCTGTACTATACCCCAGAGCTGCGCTCACTATTCTGCTGGTGCAGTCACTGTGTACATACATTACATTACTTATCCTGTATTATACTCCAGAGCTGCGCTCACTATTCTGCTGGTACAGTCACTGTGTACATACATTACATTACTTGTCCTGTATTATACTCCAGAGCTGCGCCCACTATTCTGCTGGTGCAGTCACTGTGTACATACATTACATTACTTATCCTGTATTATACTCCAGAGCTGCGCTCACTATTTTGCTGGTGCAGTCACTGTGTACATACATTACATTACTTATCCTGTATTATACTCCAGAGCTGCGCTCACTATTCTGCTGGTGCAGTCACTGTGTACATACATTACATTACTTATCCTGTATTATACTCTACAGCTGCGCTCACTATTCTGCTGGTGCAGTCACTGTGTACATACATACATTACTTATCCTGTATTATACTCCAGAGCTGCGCTCACTATTCTGCTGGTGCAGTCACTGTGTACATACATTACATTACTTATCCTGTATTATACTCCAGAGCTGCGCTCACTATTCTGCTGTTACAGTCACTGTGTACATACATTACATTACTTATCCTGTATTATACTCCAGAGCTGCGCTCACTATTCTGCTGGTGCAGTCACTGTGTACATACATTACTTATCCTGTATTATACTCCAGAGCTGCGCTCACTATTCTGCTGGTGCAGTCACTGTGTACATACATTACATTAGTTATCCTGTATTATACTCCAGAGCTGCGCTCACTATTCTGCTGGTACATTCACTGTGTACATACATTACATTACTTATCCTGTATTATACTCCAGAGCTGCGCTCACTATTCTGCTGGTGCAGTCACTGTGTACATACATTACATTACTTATCCTGTATTATACTCCAGAGCTGCGCTCACTATTCCGCTGGTACAGTCACTGTGTACATACATTACATTACTTATCCTGTATTATACTCCAGAGCTGCGCTCACTATTCTGCTGGTGCAGTCACTGTGTACATATATTACTTATCCTGTATTATACTCCAGAGCTGCGCTCACTATTCTGCTGGTACAGTCACTGTGTACATACATTACTTATCCTGTATTATACTCCAGAGCTGCGCTCACTATTCTGCTGGTACAGTCTCTGTGTACATATATTACTTATCCTGTATTATACTCCAGAGTTGCGCTCACTATTCTGCTGGTACAGTCACTGTGTACATACATTACTTATCCTGTATTATACTCCAGAGCTGCACTCACTATTCTGCTGGTGCAGTCACTGTGTACATACATTACATTACTTATCCTGTATTATACTCCAGAGCTGCGCTCACTATTCTGCTGGTACAGTCACTGTGTACATACATTACATTACTTATCCTGTATTATACTCCAGAGCTGCGCTCACTATTCTGCTGGTGCAGTCACTGTGTACATACATTACATTACTTATCCTGTATTATACTCCAGAGCTGCGCTCACTATTCTGCTGGTACAGTCACTGTGTACATACATTACTTATCCTGTATTATACTCCAGAGCTGCGCTCACTATTCTGCTGGTACAGTCACTGTGTACATACATTACATTACTTGTCCTGTATTATACTCCAGAGCTGCGCTCACTATTCTGCTGGTGCAGTCACTGTGTACATACATTACATTACTTATCCTGTATTATACTCCAGAGCTGCGCTCACTATTCTGCTGGTACAGTCACTGTGTACATACATTACATTACTTATCCTGTATTATACTCCAGAGCTGCACTCACTATTCTGCTGGTACAGTCACTGTGTACATACATTACATTACTTATCCTGTATTATACTCCAGAGCTGCACTCACTATTGTGCTGGTACAGTCACTGTGTACATACATTACATTACTTATCCTGTATTATACTCCAGAGCTGCGCTCACTATTCTGCTGGTACAATCACTGTGTACATACATTACATTACTTATCCTGTATTATACTCCAGAGCTGCGCTCACTATTCTGCTGGTACAGTCACTGTGTACATACATTACTTATCCTGTATTATACTCCAGAGCTGCGCTCACTATTCTGCTGGTGCAGTCACTGTGTACATACATTACATTACTTATCCTGTATTATACTCCAGAGCTGCGCTCACTATTCTGCTGGTACAGTTACTGTGTACATACATTACATTACTTATCCTGTATTATACTCCAGAGCTGCGCTCACTATTCTGCTGGTGCAGTCACTGTGTACATACATTACACTACTTATCCTGTATTATACTCCAGAGCTGCACTCACTATTCTGCTGGTACAGTCACTGTGTACATACATTACTTATCCTGTATTATACTCCAGAGCTGCGCTCACTATTCTGCTGGTACAGTCACTGTGTACAAACATTACATTACTTATCCTGTATTATACTCCAGAGCTGCGCTCACTATTCTGCTGGTACAATCACTGTGTACATACATTACATTACTTATCCTGTATTATACTCCAGAGCTGCGCTCACTATTCTGCTGGTACAGTCACTGTGTACATACATTACATTACTTATCCTGTATTATACTCCAGAGCTGCGCTCACTATTCTGCTGGTACAGTTACTGTGTACATACATTACATTACTTATCCTGTATTATACTCCAGAGCTGCGCTCACTATTCTGCTGGTGCAGTCACTGTGTACATACATTACTTATCCTGTATTATACTCCAGAGCTGCGCTCACTATTCTGCTGGTACAGTCACTGTGTACATACATTACTTATCCTGTATTATACTCCAGAGCTGCGCTCACTATTCTGCTGGTACAGTCACTGTGTACATACATTACATTACTTATCCTGTATTATACTCCAGAGCTGCGCTCACTATTCTGCTGGTACAGTTACTGTGTACATACATTACATTACTTATCCTGTATTATACTCCAGAGCTGCGCTCACTATTCTGCTGGTACAGTTACTGTGTAAATACATTACATTACTTATCCTGTATTATACTCCAGAGCTGCGCTCACTATTCTGCTGGTGCAGTCACTGTGTACATACATTACATTACTTATCCTGTATTATACTCCAGAGCTGCGCTCACTATTCTGCTGGTGCAGTCACTGTGTACATACATTACATTACTTATCCTGTATTATACTCCAGAGCTGCGCTCACTATTCTGCTGGTGCAGTCACTGTGTACATACATTACATTATTTATCCTGTATTATACTCCACAGCTGCGCTCACTATTCTGCTGGTACAGTCACTGTGTACATACATTACATTACTTATCCTGTATTATACTCCAGAGCTGCGCTCACTATTCTGCTGGTACAGTTACTGTGTACATACATTACATTACTTATCCTGTATTATACTCCAGAGCTGCGCTCACTATTCTGCTGGTGCAGTCACTGTGTACATACATTACATTATTTATCCTGTATTATACTCCACAGCTGCGCTCACTATTCTGCTGGTACAGTCACTGTGTACATACATTACTTATCCTGTATTATACTCCAGAGCTG
Source organism: Leptodactylus fuscus (assembly GCF_031893055.1). NCBI lineage: Eukaryota > Metazoa > Chordata > Amphibia > Anura > Leptodactylidae > Leptodactylus > Leptodactylus fuscus. Next base: position 273,433,051 of record NC_134266.1, on the reverse strand, counting down.
CGCTCACTATTCTGCTGGTGCAGTCACTGTGTACATACATTACTTATCCTGTATTATACTCCAGAGCTGCGCTCACTATTCTGCTGGTGCAGTCACTGTGTACATACATTACATTAGTTATCCTGTATTATACTCCAGAGCTGCGCTCACTATTCTGCTGGTATAGTCACTGTGTACATACATTACATTACTTATCCTGTATTATACTCCAGAGCTGTGCTCACTATTCTGCTGGTGCAGTCACTGTGTACATACATTACATTACTTATCCTGTATTATACTCCAGAGCTGCGCTCACTATTCTGCTGGTGCAGTCACTGTGTACATACATTACATTACTTATCCTGTATTATACTCCAGAGCTGCGCTCACTATTCTGCTGGTGCAGTCACTGTGTACATACATTACATTACTTATCCTGTACTATACCCCAGAGCTGCGCTCACTATTCTGCTGGTACAGTCACTGTGTACATACATTACATTACTTATCCTGTATTATACTCCAGAGCTGCGCTCACTATTCTGCTGGTACAGTCACTGTGTACATACATTACATTACTTATCCTGTATTATACTCCAGAGCTGCGCTCACTATTCTGCTGGTACAGTCACTATGTACATACATTACTTATCCTGTATTATACTCCAGAGCTGCGCTCACTATTCTGCTGGTACAGTCACTGTGTACATACATTACATTACTTATGCTATATCATTGTCTAGAGCTGCGCTCACCCCTAGTAATTATATGAGGACAGCCCAGTGCTATGTACAGGACATCCTGACACTGCCATATGTGATGTCAATCTTGGCAGGGTGGAGATCTGATATGAGCAGGACAATGCTTAGGGTCCTAAAGCTTCACCCCAATTGTCCATTTTCCCCAATACCCCTTCTCCTCTGGCTGTAATATTCTCATCACTTCCATAGATCACTATTACATCACACTGGGAAAACGTCACTAGGGCAATAACTGTGTGTATATACAGTACAAACTGTTACATGATAATTATATACAAGACGTTATAATAACTGGATAGTAATATAAACAGCCATATATATAAGTACATATAATATACATACAGGCACTCACATATAGGCACATATAATATATATAATATACATACATACAGGCACATATAATATACATACAGGCACTCACATATAGGCACATATAATATATATAATATACATACATATAGGCACATATAATATATATAATATACATACATACAGGCACATATAATATACATACAGGCACATACTGTACACACAGGCACATACTGTACATACAGGCACATACATATAGGTACATACAATATACATACAGGCACATACATACAGGCACATACATATAGGTACATATAATATACATACAGGCACATACATACAGGCACATACAATATACATACAGGGACATACATACAGGCACATATAATATATATAATATACATACATACAGGCACATATAATATATATAATATACATACATACAGGCACATACTGTACATACAGGTACATACATACAGGCACATATAATATACATACAGGCACATACTGTACACACAGGCACATACTGTACATACAGGCACATACATACAGGTACATATAATATACATACAGGCACATACATACAGGCACATACAATATACATACAGGCACATACATACAGGCACATATAATATATATAATATACATACATACAGGCACATATAATATACATACAGGCACATACATACAGGCACATACAATATACATACAGGCACATACATACAGGCACATATAATATATATAATATACATACATACAGGCACATATAATATACATACAGGCACATACATACAGGCACATATAATATACATACAGGCACATACTGTACACACAGGCACATACTGTACATACAGGCACATACATATAGGTACATTGATGTTCATGTAGTGATACAGGAGATGATACATTTCTTGCCGCCCTCTGTAGGACATCTCATTGTGTTAGCGGGAATGTTATTATGTGGGGTAATGAAATGAGCGGGGGCGGGGCAGACATCGGGTACCAGAACAGTCGTCCAATAATACAATTACTGCTCCTAACAAGAAAATGACTTAATGGGGCGATGCTTTCTGGCCCGCTGCGCTGCTCCACGTCTGGATTATGTCTACATGACAGGATCCCATAGACTCAGACCTGAAGTGTACAGACGGACAAAAATAATCACACCCTCTAAATACCCTCTGAGGGCAGCAATGGGCGATCAGGAGGGTCGGACCGCTGGAACCCTTACCAAGCCAAAGAATAAAGGGGGCATGGCTAGGGACATAATTAAAGGGGATGTAGAGGTAGCGGTCACCCCTGAGCCCTGGTACTTTTGGGAGTCGGGTGAGGCTCCCTTTGCCCCTTAGACACCTACAGATTTTTTTTAATTGTCTTTCAGGACCGTGGAAAGCTGGGTGGCAGCCCCTCTTGGAAGTGAATTGCTCCCTGCTGTTTATTATCGCAGTTTCTATGATCACCACATAACAGAGCATTAACAGTAAATCTCTCCAGAGACTATTGCGGCGGTTATATATACACATCCATATAGGTGTTTACTTTCAGGCCCGCGCGTCATACGCTGGGTCATATCTATAGATCACTGTGGCAGACGGAGGAAGCGGAGGCAGGGCAGGGATTATACGGCCCGGGGTACAATGTCTGATGGGCGACAGCTCAGGGTAATATAACAAGCAGAACAAAATGTCAAAAATATTGTAGTTTTCCAGATGGCCACTAGATGTCAGCACAACAGATTATACTCCAGAGGCTCCCTTTACAGCCTGCTGTGAACTGAGAAGCATTACACAGTCTAGATGATGTCCGAGGACAGGAATGACACTGAAAACTGCTCGACCCCGTAAATGGTGGGCGGGTGTGCAGCAGATGTGCCGCAATATAATGTTTCTCTTAATGCAAGATGTCATTACATGCTTGGAACGGAACTCTCAAATCATGGACTGTTTTAGATAGACGGGCATGTCTCTCAGGCTGTCCGGATCTGGGGAATACGTGGATTTGATTATATCTCGACATGTGTTCAGCAAGTCATGGGAATCTATGGCTTAACCCTTCGTGCCTCAGCTCTCTCGTTCTGAACGGTTCAGCCCCCAAAATGGAAGAATGAAAGTCCTTAAATGTGGACAACTTCCGTCCACGCTGATGTATGTGAATCACTAGAGTGCCGATTGTACAGTGTGCGATAATCCCACCGCTGACACCCACTATACTAAAGTCATAGACCCCAGACCATAACACAGAAGTGCTGCCACCAGATGCCGCTGGACACGTGTGTGTACTGCTATTTCCTGGGACACAGCTGTACTTCTCTATGGGAAGCAATGAAAGTCCATGTATAATGTCCCATAGTGGCCTCTCCATATAGTATAATGTCCCATAGTGGCCCCTGCACACAGTACTATCCCTCATAGTTGCCCCTGCACACAGTACTATCCCTCATAGTTGCCCCTGCACACAGTACTATCCCTCATAGTTGCCCCTGCACACAGTACTATCCCTCATAGTTGCCCCTGCACACAGTATAACGTCCCATAGTGGCCCCTGCACACAGTATTATCCCCCATAGTGTCCCCTGCACACAGTATAACGTCCCATAGTGGCCCCTGCACACAGTATAACGTCCCATAGTGGCCCCTGCACACAGTATTATGCCCCATAGTGGTCCCTGCACACAGTATTATGCCCCATAGTGACCCCTGCACACAGTATTATGTCCCATAGTGGTCCCTGCACACAGTATTATGTCCCATAGTGGCCCCTGCACACAGTATTATGTCCCATAGTGGCCCCTGCACACAGTATTATGTCCCATAGTGGCCCCTGCACACAGTATTATGTCCCATAGTGGCCCCTGCACACAGTATTATGCCCCATAGTGGCCCCTGCACACAGTATAACGTCCCATAGTGGCCCCTGCACACAGTACTATGTCCCATAGTGGCCCCTGCACACAGTATTATGTCCCATAGTGGCCCCTGCACACAGTATTATACCCATAGTGGCCCCTGCACACAGTATTATGCCCCATAGTGACCCCTGCACACAGTATTATGCCCCATAGTGACCCCTGCACACAGTATTATACCCCATAGTGGCCCCTACACACAGTATTATCCCCCATAGTGGCCCCTGCACACAGTATTATGCCCCATAGTGACCCCTGCACACAGTATTATCCCCCATAGTGGTCCCTGCACACAGTATTATACCCCATAGTGGCCCCTGCACACAGTATTATGCCCCATAGTGACCCCTGCACACAGTATTATCCCCCATAGTGGTCCCTGCACACAGTATTATACCCCATAGTGGCCCCTGCACACAGTATTATCTCCCATAGTGACCCCTGCACACAGTATTATCCCCCATAGTGGTCCCTGCACACAGTATTATACCCCATAGTGGCCCCTGCACACAGTATTATACCCCATAGTGGCCCCTGCACACAGTATTATGTCCCATAGGGGAAGGATTTCCTTTGACGTTTTGGCCTGAATACTGACATTATGATGTAACCCTTCATGGGTGTCAGATTGATCACTCTCATCTCATGGGCCTGGTCTATCCATGCATGGAGGAAATTTTTGATTCATTGGCCATTGTAAGGTCTCCCATGTCACACATGGATGGGACCATTCTCTGTATTCCCAGTTATCTTTGGTGCTACAATAGGGACATGACATGGAGACCTGAGAGCCTAGATCGGGGCAGACATGGCTTTATCTGTTAGCTTTCTAAACCGAGTTTCAAAAAGATTTCCATTATTGTTCTGGGCCCCACCAGTGAGGATATGATGTAGCCCTTCATGGGTGTCCAATGGAGCCCACCTATCTCACGGGCCTTGTCTATCAGTAGGAGAGGGAGGTATTTTACTTACTGTGGCCATTGTAAGGGGTCCCACATGGGGTTGAGCCGATCTTGAAATTTCAGGATCGTTTTTAAAATCCGATTTTCAATCATTCTCCAGCCGATCACGATCGCGATCATGAAATTTGCTCGATCGCAGATTGGGATCTGATCTTTCTTGATCGCTCAACCCTAGTCAATGCTTCTCTATGGGAAAAGTCACTTTTAGGGTTGAGCCAATCTTGAGATTTCAGGATCGTTTATAAAATCCGATTTTCAATCATTTTCCAGCCGATCGCGATCGTGAAATTTGCTCGATCGCCAATCACGATCCGATCTTTCCCAATGCCACTCAACCCTAATCCCACAGGGTCCTGCCATTTATGTAAAGGGTCTATGGGTTATGTCTTGATATTTGACACATAACATCCACATTCTAGTTACGTATCGGGGCAAACAAAAACAGCTGCTGCAAATTTTTGAATTTTTTTTTGCTACTTTTTGAATTTTTGGTATTTTTTTTTAACTAAATTTTATTTTATTTTTTCTACATATCTATCTTTACAAGGCCTGAGCAGAACGTGGGTACAGACGCCCCCTGCTCCCTGTTTCTTCCTCTCCACCTGATGCCTGTGAATTAATGACTGGTTGTCTGCAGAATCATTACGCGTTGTTATTAGTCTCTTAGCAACATGGCTGAACACACAAAGCCGGGATAACGCTGCCCTTTCACGCTCTGCTGCTATAAACAGCATCTCCGACAAAGGTTCGGGAGGAGGGGGGAAAAAAATATTAAAATTAAAAAATAGACCGAAGGCCAAAAATAACGCGAGCGATCGGAGACGTTCAAAATATGTAACAAAAAAAAAAAAAAGTGATGAAATGGTTTCAGTGATCCAGCACGCTCTCCGCGTTCCGCTGCGCCAAACTGATGCTGTCATCCTCCGGTCAAATTTGATGGATAACATGCGAAATATTTCCTAGCAACATGATTATTTTTATACAAAAAAAAAAGCAGATGCCCAAAAACTGTCCCCTTAAAAGGGCAAGACCAGTGTCAACAGGATCCGATTGTGAAACTTTTTGGTCCCCGATGCAAAATCCGTAGCAGGGCCCACCAACTACCGCCTTCCGTGGCCTTTGGGGCCCTCCTGAACACCAGGCCCCCAACTGTAATTGCTACCTCTGCACTCCCTGTAGATACCCCTACGATTCGGTAGGTTTTTTTATACTGCAACGTGACTAGGTTTAGCATGCGGTAACAATAAAATGGGGACAACGCTGATTGCAACTTTTTGTGGCCCTTACACTAGCTCCGGGTCCACCAACTGGACTGCTACTAAAGAAGATACACATGGAGTCCACAGACCCCATTGACTACCCCAACGGTAGTAGAGAAAAAAGTGTCCTCCATATAAGACTTTTTTTCCTCGACAATTTTTAGTTAGTGTAAGGGGAGCGGAAGCGAGGATTTTGGCACCGAGAGCCGCGTCACTCTCGGGTCAAAACCCGCCTGCCACGACTGTCGCGGTTTCCGATAGTCGTGACTTCCCCCTCTGGAGTCGGCTCAAATGAATGAGCTGACTACGGCGTGTGCTGCAGCGAGGTGGATGCCGCGGCTCAACGAAGGGGAGCCCGAGACCACCATTGTGAGGGGGCATATTATGACATGGATTACGCACCATAATCCGCCCCCTCTGGGTCCTTAGTGGTAATCTCAGCAGGTGTCACCTCCTCTCCTCCTACCAACAAGGAAAAATAAAAAAAAATCCTGAAAAATGTGATTAGCAGTTCTGCAGGGGTGTGACTATTGCAAAAAAGGGGTTTGACCTAGAAGATACATTTAAGCTGGGGCGGGACTTGGGCGGAGCTTAGTTTAGCTCCACCTTTTATCCATTTACTTTCACTATTTGTAATGTCTGCAGGACTATGTTGTCTCTATAGGGTAAAGACAGGAGAGTCAAGTTTCTATAGGGCAGAGAAAATGTGGTACAACCCCACAAAAATAGTGGGTGTGGTCAGGAGGCGGGGCTCCGGCTTAAAGGGACACTGCCCCAAAAAATTCCCATGGAAGTAAGGACGTGATACACAAAGTAATGTTAAAAAAGTTGCAGAATTTTTGGTAAATAGGGGCATTTCTGGGAACACGGCTTCTCCACTTGGCGGCGTTCCTGGAGATTAGGAGGACTTGGCAGATCTGCGGACTATGATATGATGAAACCATTAATTATATCTTTATACGGAACATATAGAGAGATCATTGAGTTATACGGTATTTTATACCTCTAAAGTCACGGGGAGGGGTAACACCAAACTGGTAGAACTAATATATCTGCTCCTGGGAAAGCTGGGTGTCAGCAATCCGCATTAGAACTGGAAACTCATTTCAGGTTTCTTGAAACTGAAACATTTCTGTTCCTAGGAAAGCTGGGTTATAATTAAGACAGAGATCATCCCAGCTCTCACGAGAGTTGCTGTCACCCAGCTTTCCCAGAATCAGATAGAAGTGGGAAACGACTTGATAGAAGAGGACGACTCAAGGACTATTTGCAGGGGACTTATTTCTATAATTGCTGGGTAAACAAAGCGTCGGATCTGCGCTTACACAGGCACTCGCGGCAAACACGGCTGACACTGGTTACATAACCGCCGTCCTACAACAATGGCGGTATTTACCCAGGAAATGTTCAGAGTTTACGGATTAACCTTCAATTTACTTTGACATATTAGAAAGTCTGAGACCCCCGAGGGCGAAAAACGTCTCCAAAAAAAGGGCGATGTGTAGTGTACGGGCAGCGAAACGCATCTGTCATTCAGGTGTCTCAGAAAGCTGGATCACGATAACCAATCAGGAAATTGCTACAGAAGTTGTAGAGAGCAGTAAGTCATAAGATTGACAACTTTGATCCGGAAACGTTTGACAAAGTGTAGAGCAAAGGTTGTCAGATGCGGCAGAGACAAATTTGTCCTATACGTTGTTAAAGTTGTCAGATGGTGGATTGCGAAAGTTGTTCAATGCCGCAGGGTTAGTGTGCACCGCGGGGTCAAACTCGTAAAATAACGTAGGGTCAAAGTGGTCAGATGCCGCAGGATACAGATCTCACCTGCAGGACGCGTCGCGTGTAAAATACTGCGCACAAATGTCTGACACCGGAATCCAGCCGGGAAAAGCTGTAAAATGACTGACAGTGATAAATGACACAGACGTACACCTGTACAAGAGTCTCCAAAAAATGTGCGGGGGAGGGGTGGGAGGGGCAGGGTCAAAATTGTCAAAGTGTATGAGGACAGAGCACGAGTGGGCCGATGCGTCCAGGCCAAAATGGGCAGCCAATATAATACATTATGGTTGGAGGCCTGGTGCTGATTGTTCCCTGGGGCCCAGCTTCATTGTACTTCTGTGGTAGCAGGGCCAAGTTGGTACCCACTGCAGGGCTAAACTGGGACAATATTGGGATGACCAATGACTAGGGTTGGGCTGATCTTGAGATTTCAGGATCGATTTTAAAATCCGATCATTTTGCAGCCGATCCCGATCGTGAAATTTGCTCGATCGCCGATCGGGATCTGCTCTTTCCTGATCCAGATCGCTCAACCCTAGTCTATGCTTCTCTATGGGAAAAGTCACTTTTAGGGTTGAGCCGATCTTGAAATTTCAGGATCGATTTCAAAATCCAATTTCCAATCATTTTCCAGCCGATCCCGATCGTGAAATTTGCTCGATCGCCGATCGGGATTTGATCTTTCCCGATCCCGATCGCTCAACCCTACCAATGACCAAATAGAGAAAAAGGCCAAAATGAGTCAAAGTGGACAGTCACAGCAGACAGGAACTTGAAGAGGTGCAGAGAATACAGTTGCACATGGGCCCGGGGGCTTTAGGGGGCCCATAAGGCGTATCTTCCCAATATGAGTAGGTCAGTACCATAAACAATACATTATAACTGGGGGGCCTAGTATAGATTCCACAGGAGCTTCTCTGGCAAGAGGGCCAACATGGGGAGACACCACAGGCCCAAGGAAATAGACACAAAAACAACGGTGACAGAGACTGCAGGGCCAAAGTTATTACCAGGCCAATGTGAGCCAATATTGCATATGCAAGGCCATCATGGGACAAAGTGGGCCCAAAGTAGGTGAGCACAATAGGAGTGGCTGGCACGACTCAGTACTTAGAGAACGGAATCATTTTAAAGGGATCCTATCATTAAGATAAAAATTTTCGGCCCTAACACATCAGAATAGCCTTAAGAAAGGCTATTCTTCTCCTACCTTTAGATTTCTTCTCCGCGCCGCCGTTCCGTAGAAATCCCGGTTTTCACCGGTATGCCAATGAGTTCTCTCGCAGCACTGGGGGCGGTCCTCAGCACTCAAACAGCACTGGGGGCGTCCCCAATGCTGCGAGAGAACTCTCCGGTGCCACCTCCATCTTCTTCAGAAACGGGTCTTCTTCCAGTGGTGGCTTCAAACTTCTAGGCCTCGGGCAGCCGACTGTGCATGCCTGCTGGCCACAAGAGAATGGCCACTTACAATACTGTGTAAGCGGCCATTTTCTTGTGGCTGTGGTCATGCGCAGTCGGCTTTGCCCTAGGCCTAGAAGTTTGAAGCCAAGACCCGTTCCTGAAGAAGATAGAGGCGGCACTGGAGAGTTCTCTTGCAGCATTGGGGACGCCCCCTGTGCTGTTTGAGCGCTGAGGCCCCCTGTGCTTGAAGAGAACTCATTTGCATACCGCCGAAAACCGGGATTGCTACAGAACGGCGGCGCGGAGAAGACATCTAAAGGTAGGAGAAGAATGATAGGATCCCTTTAAAGAATGCCCCCCTTGCTACATGTGGCCTATATTTTTGGTTAGTGCAGGCACTTTCGGGGCCATATGTTGATTTCCCCCCTCATTGGCAGGTACGGTGAAGTATTTTCGGTCCTCGGCTGTCCGCTTTGTCGGAACGCACGGAATTTCACTGTATAGAAAATGCAAAAAGAAAATAAGTAACTTTTTTTTTTTCTCCGTCCCAATGTTTTACTTTCCCATTGTAGATGGCACTTCGCCTCGTCTCCTCCGGAAATCTGTAGATGTTCACCGATAAAGCTTTTCTCCCACGGGTAAAAGGGTCGGAGCGGAGGCACGCTTTTTTTTTTTTTTTTTTCGACAAGAGGAAAAAAAAATTTCTCCGAATCTCTGCATCTATTTAAGTTGCTAATAATACCCGAATGTTTATGCGCGGCCCCAGAGCCGTGTGTTTATTTTCCAGTTGTCTACAGATACTCCCTAATTTTTTCCCAGGCTCTTGGGCCGTAAACTGTTTTTACATTGTCCCCTCTGCACTTCTGTCTCCACATCTTAACTCATACTTCCCAACTCTTCAGATGGCCGGAGAGGGTCGCTAGGGATTTAGAGGAAGGGGGATGTGGGGGGATGGGGGACAAATCCAAAAAAATGCAGCGGCCCTCCCAGGAGTCATTCCGTAGAGTCCATACTCAGTCATTCAGAATTCGGATAGACCAATGGGTTAAAGGGGGTGTCTAAGTTAAAGGGGTCCTGGGGAGTATAATATTGCCGACGCTCAGGACACAGCGTACGTATGGTTGTGGCTTAGTCCCGTTGAATGAGATGGAGCAGAGTTGAGCTGCAGTACCAGGCACGACCACAACTGTATGTATGGCGCTGTGCCAAGGTAAACAATGACGGGAACAGAGCGCTCCGTCACCTGATTGGCTGATTGGGGGCAGGTTTAGGGGATAGAGGGCGACACCTAAAAATGACACTTCTATATTCGGTGGAGCCAAATTCTGCTCTGCCGTGTAATTCTGAAGAATATGAAAATTTGATAAGACAATAACAAAAACAAAAAAAGGTGCTGATCCAGACGTCAGCTGAATTTTTTTATAATATACTATACCACGTAAGACTATAACTTTTGCAATGACCAACACTATTTTTCAACCAAGCTGCCCAGAAACGTCAACAAAGTTAGTGATGCCCCGCCCCCGAGGAGCGCTGGAATATGACACTCTCACATAACAATACGAAATATTAGGAAATATGATAGAAATGTTCACACAGCGCAGTGCCGCACCATCCAGGTCATGTCACTAGGTTTCAAGCTTTGATCTATAGTGATCTACCTTACAGATACGATGCTACAGTATATTCCCCCTACTCCACCAAAGATGAGTCATTTGCATATTCATTTCCCAGAGTCCATGCCATGCGTTGGTCTAATAAGTATCTGACGAGTAGAGGCAATATGACAGGTAGTATTACTACAGCGGTACTGTGTGAAAGGCGGTATTATTATAGAGGCTCTGTTGATAGGTGGTATTATTGAATAGGCCCTGTGGTAGGCGGTATTATTATATAGACACTATCGTAGGCGGTTTTAATTTATATACACTGTGATGTGAAGTCTTATAATACAACTTACCACGTGTCCTCTATAATTATAGAGGCCATGTGGCAGGTGGTATTATTATAGAGGTCCTACTGTAGCCAATATTATTATAGAGGCCCTGTGGTAGGCGGTATTATTATAGAGGCCCTGTGGTAGGCGGTATTATGATAGAGGCCCTGTGGTAGGCGATATTATTATAGAGGCCTTGTGGTAGGCGGTATTATTATAGAGGCCCTGTGGTAGGCGGTATTATTATAGAGGTCGTATGGTAGGCAATATTATAGAGGCCTGTGGCAGGTGGTATTATTATAGAGGTCCTACTGTAGGCAATATTATTATAGAGGCCCTGTGGTAGACCGTATTATTATAGAGGCCCTGTGGTAGGCGGTATTATGATAGAGGCACTGTGGTAGGCGATATTATTATAGAGGCCTTGTGGTAGACCGTATTATTATAGAGGCCCTGTGGTATGTGGTATTATTATAGAGGCCCTGTGGTAGGCGATATTATTATAGAGGCTCTGTGGTATGTGGTATTATTATAGAGACCCTGTGGTAGGCGGTATTTTTTTAGAGGTCGTTTGGTAGGCGATATTATTATAGAGGCCCTGTGGTAGGCAGTATTATTATAGAGGCCCTGTTGTAGATGGTATTATTAGGGTATGTTCACATGGTGGGAAATGGATTCCGCGTGTAAACATACCGCACATGCAGTGCATTCCGCTCCGGAATACGGTCGAATGAATGGACCTAATCGGAAGGGAGTCTCGCAACGCGGAGCCAGTCACAGAATCCGCGTTTTTTTTTTTTCCCGTTACTAGCTAGCAGCAAAAAAGACGCGAGCTGCTCCCATTGAAGTCAATAGGAGCCGATTTGGCAGGCGGATTTTGTGGCAGATTCCATGGCAAAATACCCAACATCCCCTTATAGACGCCCTGTGGTAGGCGGTATTATTATAGAGGCCCTGTAGCAGATGGTATTATTACTGTGGCGGTATACAATATTATTACTACTATTATTCTAATGGTTTTTGCAATTATTGATCACATTGTCAGTACTCTGACTGCGACTACGTTATTTCATCCTCCCCGATCACAATTGCTTGACTCAAACATTTACGATACTTGGGCATTGTGCAGAGTATTAAGGACCGATCCTCTAGATGTATATACATGGGATATACTGGGGCATTTAGATTAACTAGATAGTTGCCGGATTAGAGGTTCTGCAGCATGGCGGGGGTTAAGAGGCTGACAGAGGCGAGATAGGACTGGGCTGGGAGCTCTGAACCAGGCCAAGAGCTCTTTCACCAAATATGGATGGTTTTTACTTCAGTTTTATGCATGCAGGATTCAGCCCAACAGTCTCTGCTTTCCAGATGGTTAGGTCACAAGAGTAACAAACCCCATGTCTTACAAACCCCCGCCCTTCTCCTTCCAGGCAGCAATAAATCCCTCTCATGCCTTCCTGCTAATATACATAAACCCAACAGCTCCAAGCACAGGGGACCAGGGGGCGACACTGAGAGGGACAGACACCCCCAACCCAAACAGGAATCCCTCCATGTCCTCAACATTCACCTGATTATACCGCCCTGACAACCAAGAGAAAACATACTACCAACATAAAGTGTCTTCAGACATAGGGGGCAGTATAACAACAGTTCTATTCTTGTACATAGGAGTAGTATTATAGTAGTTATATTCTTGTACATAGGAGGCAGTATTATAGTAGTTATATTCTTGTACATAGGAGTAGTATTATAGTAGTTATATTCTTGTACATTTGAGTAGTATTATAGTAGTTATATTCTTATACATAGGAGGTAGTATTATAGTAGTTATATTCTTCTATATAGGAGCAGTATTATAGTAGTTATATTCTTGTACATAGGAGCAGTATTATAGTAGTTATATTCTTGTACATAGGTGTAGTATTATAGTAGTTATATTCTTGTACATAGGAGCAGTATTATAGTAGTTATATTCTTGTACATAGGGGTAGTATTATAGCAGTTATATTCTTGTACATAGGTGTAGTATTATAGTAGTTATATTCTTGTACATAGGAGTAGTATTATAGTAGTTATATTCTTGTACATAGGAGCAGTATTATAGTAGTTATATTCTTGTACATAGGAGCAGTATTATAGTAGTTATATTCTTGTACATAGGAGTAGTATTATAGTAGTTATATTCTTGTACATAGGAGTAGTATTATAGTAGTTATATTCTTGTACATAGGTGTAGTATTATAGTAGTTATATTCTTGTACATAGGAGTAGTATTATAGTAGTTATATTCTTGTACATAGGTGTAGTATTATAGTAGTTATATTCTTGTACATAGGAGTAGTATTATAGTAGTTATATTCTTGTACATAGGAGTAGTATTATAGTAGTTATATTCTTGTACATAGGAGTAGTATTATAGTAGTTATATTCTTGTACATAGGTGTAGTATTATAGTAGTTATATTCTTGTACATAGGAGTAGTATTATAGTAGTTATATTCTTGTACATAGGTGTAGTATTATAGTAGTTATATTCTTGTACATAGGAGTAGTATTATAGTAGTTATATTCTTGTACATAGGAGTAGTATTATAGTAGTTATATTCTTGTACATAGGAGCAGTATTATAGTAGTTATATTCTTGTACATAGGAGCAGTATTATAGTAGTTATATTCTTGTACATAGGAGTAGTATTATAGTAGTTATATTCTTGTACATAGGAGCAGTATTATAGTATATAATCATGTGATATGTATCCTCACACTTGTATCGCTGTATCTCATACACTTCTACTACATTTCTGGAACATTCTATGTATTAGTACAATGTGTCTTCTCTGGACCTTTTATCTCACTAGATTAGTTTCGTCATCACACAAGATCCAAATCCTGACATTCCTGAGTTTATCTCATAGGAGAGAGGAAGTCAGATTGTTGTCTCGGTCCTCGGTTTAGTATCTTATGATAACGCTGTCATCTCTTGCAATGAAATAGAAATATATTGTTCCAAAACCCCTTATTAGACTCTGCGGAATTTTACAATAAAATGTTCCACACAGAATTCAATGTTTGGGGAAATTACCGTAAATGATTTCTCTATATTGAACAATCTGTAGTTTCGAGCCTTTAGTAATAGTCGTTTTGTAATGAGCCAGGGTCAGTAAAAAAAAAAAATTCAAGAATTTTAGGTGCAGCCAAACCCTAAATTTCTAAGGTTTACTCACCCAAAAACGGACACTAACGAGCTCCAGAATGTGCACAGGTGAGTATGACTTTTCTGGGCCTTTGTTTATTATACCCCGGGGTCTGAAGATACCCCAGACTATAATAATAATAGCACTTCCAGTTTAGACAGAAATGAAACTGGTGGCCATTTGTGAGACACATCTGGCAAGGTTTGCCCATCTTTAATAACCATGTGGATTATAAATGCATTGTCATCTCCCCATTGTGTATTATAGAGACTGTGTTCTGTTGCCAGTTCCCTCTTGTTAGACTGTAACCACTAAGCCAGTTTTTTCTTCTTAGACTCTGTAACCAAAAAGCCAGTTCTCTTTTGTTAGCCTTTCTAACCACCTAAAGTAACCACTAAGCCAATTCCCTCGTTAACCTCTGTAACCACCAAACCTATTCACTCGTTAGTCTTTCTAACCACCAAGCCTATTCCCTCTTGTTAGCTTCTGTAACCACCAAGCCTATTCCCTCTTGTTAGCTTCTATAACCACCAAGCCTATTCCCCTTTGTTAGTCTCTCTAACCACCAAGCCTTTTCCCTTGTTAGCTTCTATAACCACCAAGCCACTTCCCTCTTGTTAGCTTCTGTAACCACCAAGCCTATTCCCCTTTGTTAGTCTCTCTAACCACCAAGCCTTTTCCCTTGTTAGCTTCTATAACCACCAAGCCTATTCCCCTTTGTTAGTCTCTCTAACCACCAAGCCTTTTCCCTTGTTAGCTTCTATAACCACCAAGCCACTTCCCTCTTGTTAGCTTCTGTAACCACCAAGCCTATTCCCCTTTGTTAGTCTCTCTAACCACCAAGCCTTTTCCCTTGTTAGCTTCTATAACCACCAAGCCACTTCCCTCTTGTTAGCTTCTATAACCACCAAGCCACTTCCCTCTTGTTAGCTTCTGTAACCCCCAAGCCATTTCTGTCATGTTAGCCTCTCTAACCAAGCGATTTCCCTCTTGTTAGCCTTTATAACCACCAAGCCATTTCCCTCTTGCTAGCTTCTGTAACCACCAAGCCATTTCCCTCTTGTTAGCTTCTGTAACCACCAAGTCAGTAACCTCTACTAAAACTTTTTGTAACCATCAGACCAGTTGCCTTTTGTCAATTCATCAATGTCTTCTTCTGTGGGCTTGCTCTGCGGGGCCCAACATAGACCATTGCTATACCCTACCAAGGACTGTCCCCGATACACATTAAAAATGTATCACGAGGAGAGGTCACCAGCAATCTTTGTTCTCATTGTAGGGAGCAGTGATCCCTTCTACAAGTCCCACCAGTGTCCCACCATACAAAAAGTAGGAATGTATAGGAAACCCATGAGGCTATAGGGTCACCTCGTGTCCCTGTGGGCCAGCCCAAGATATCGGGCTCAGGCTGCCATTTCCTGCTGCAGTCATATAGTAACCAAGGCTTGGGGTGGAAGATTTCTCAGAAATGTGTCGGAGTTCCCCGCTCTTGGACGCTCAGTTTCTGAAGCGCACTCTGGTAATCCTCTGCCCTGAAGGACGGATTTGGAGGAAATCTGGGTCATAGAATTTCTCACTCTATAAACATAGCTTAAAACCACAGAACAGAGGAACGGAAGGCGGACATCTGCAGCCCCATGTAAATAGGCCCAAGCAAGATCGAAGCTAGAAGATACATAGAGACTTTCTGATCTCTGGCCGTCTCTCATGTTATGACATCAGTTTGTGCTCCAGAGCTGCACTCCCGGGGAACGAGAAGTTACGAGTCTAGTCAGCCATTCTTTATTTTGAGCGGAGTGTCTTAGGCTCTGTTCACATTGTGCTGGAGAAGATTTCCCATATACTTTTTTCGCCCCCCACCTTTCCTGAGTAATCAATGCAGCAGTCAATATGTAAATTAGGCTCTCTACCGTCAAGTGGGCGGTCCAGGACTATCTGCTCTGGCTCATTGCCCACCTGGCAGTAGGAAGACTAATCAGAATTTTGGGTTCTGAATAGCTCAGGAATGGCGGGGGTTGGAGAAAAATTTGTATTGTGCTGGAATCAATGCAGTGGGATCTACTGAAGGACGTAAAGGGTGAAAAGTCCTCTTTAAATGTGGCTGGGGCCACCACAGGCCCCCCTTCGGCCCCATAGTTACACCCAGTCTAGTACTAAGGGCACGCCGCCCCGCAGTATACACCGAGTGCTGGTGTGTTAAACATGAGCCGAGGAAGTTTATAATCCTGCGGAAGTTTCATTAGATAACGCGCTATCGCTGAACGTCGGAGACGCGGACTCTGCCAAGAAAATTATAATTAGATGGAGGAACAACTGGGGGGTCCGGACATCTGCTAGGAGAGGGACAACCGGGAAATCACGGGGAAGGATTAACACCTTCTGTGCTGAAACCTGAGGCCAGGCCTTCTACTCTGAGGACCATCATAGACTTCAGCAGGATTTAAAGGGGAAATTTAAAAAACTTCTACAATAATTTAGGAATCTTTGGTTAGATCCTTAGGGTGCGGGTATAGATGTATAGAATGGCGACGTGTCCCCCATTCAGGCCTCGGCTAGTGATGTCTGGGGCTCAGGGCAGACATGTCCGAGCCAAAGACAGCAGGGAGATGAGGATGGGTAAGTGTCACTTGTGTATTATTTATATGACACAACTATAGTGTGGGGCTACTGAGGGGAGTATTATTATGTGTCTGGGGGCTACCGGGGAGTATTATTATGTGTCTGGGGGCTACCGGGGAGCATTATTATGTGTCCGGGGGCTACCGAGGAGTATTATTATGTGTCTGGGGGCTATCGGGGAGTATTATTAAGTGTCTGGGGACTATCGGGGAGTATTATTATGTGTCTGGGGGCTACTGGGGAGTATTATTATGTGTCTGGGGGCTACCGGGGAGCATTATTATGTGTCTGGGGGCTATCGGGGAGTATTATTATGCGTCTGGGGGCTATCGGGGAGTATTATTATGCGTCTGGGGGCTATCGGGGAGTATTATTATTATGTGTCTGGGGGCTATCGGGGAGTATTATTAAGCGTCTGGGGGCTATCGGGGAGTATTATTATGCGTCTGGGGGCTATCGGGGAGTATTATTATGTGTCTGGGGGCTATCGGGGAGTATTATTATGCGTCTGGGGGCTATCGGGGAGTATTATTATGTGTCTGGGGGCTATCGGGGAGTATTATTATGCGTCTGGGGGCTATCGGGGAGTATTATTATGCGTCTGGGGGCTATCAGGGAGTATTATTATGTGTCTGGGGGCTATCAGGGAGTATTATTATGTGTCTGGGGGCTATCAGGGAGTATTATTATGTGTCTGGGGGCTATCAGGGAGTATTATTATGCGTCTGGGGGCTATCGGGGAGTATTATTATGTGTCTGGGGGCTATCGGGGAGTATTATTATGTGTCTGGGGGCTATCAGGGAGTATTATTATGTGTCTGGGGGCTACCGGGAAGAATTATTAAGGGGCCACTAAGAAAAATTATTATGCATCTGAGGGCCTAGTAGTTAAGTGTCTAGGGGCCACTGCAAAGAATTATTAAGTACCTGGGGCCACTGGTGAGCATTGGTAAGTGTCTGATGGCCACTGGATGCCATTATAAAGTGACGTGGGAACAGGTGAGCATTATACGGTGTTGGGCACGGGGGAGCATTATACTATGTGGGGCTACTAAGGGAGCATTATTAGTGGTCTGGGGCCACTGGTGAGCATTATTAAGTATCTGGGGTCTACTGAGGAGCAGTATGTAAGTTATATCTACGGAATGCCAGCGATTTCTCCATAGATATAATTGAAACAGAAAGTCTGTGGAGGAAAACTCTGCAAACTTTCTGTCTAAGGCAGGGTTCACACTAGCATCGGTTTTTCAAGCGGACAGCAAAATCCTACATGGGGTGGGAAATCCTCAAGAGATATTACAGAGAGGGTTGTGATGGCTCTATATTGAGGATAGTGGAGGGATGTGCTTCATATTGGGGGACTTCCAAAACCACCCATGGTGACCAACCCATTAACTAACATTCATACGACTTCAAGTGCAAAAATTGGTCGCCCCTTTCCTTACTTCAAATAGCACCAATGGGGCCCTAGTAGGAGGCCAGCAGATCACATGACCCCGGGGGCCCCTGGGTGACACGACGGTCCCTCAACTAAACTATCTTTCCCCGACCCCTAGCAGCCATTGTCTATCCCTGGATTCTTCTTGCTGCAGAGGTCTCAGTTTTTGGCAGGGATGAAGGAGTCAACGCTCCGGCGACTCCCACTAATTCTCCTTCTATGATGACATTGTCCTTTTCTGACATTATTCCTGGAAATTGCAGCTGAAAATCTGTTTTTTAGTCTATTTTCGGACAAAATATTCCTCCCAAGAAAGCGTGAGATTCTGGATGAGAAGATGCCCCCAGTGCTGCAGGGGTGTACGGAGGAGCACTATGTGGGGTGATGGCGTATGTACCATAGACACGTATAGAAAATCAAACAATGTATTCCAAGTGGAACTCAGGGGTACGTTTCGTTACAGTGTTTCAGCGCAGTCTGTGCTACATTGTATCTGTGAAGACATAACAAACCCTCAGCTGTGTGACCAGGAAAGATCGGATCCCGATCGGCGATCGAGCAAATTTCACAATCGGGATCGGCTAGAAAATGATCAGAAATTGGATTTTAAAAATCGATCCTGAAATCACAAGATCGGCTCAACCCTACTAATAGAGGTTATAAATAGAATGCCAAAGCTGCAGTAAAGACTGACACACTCACAAGGAAAAGGAGACTACTTGAGATGTGGTAGTGGAAACTAGCCGAGATCTTGGTGGTATACATTGCTCTTCTGACGTCCATTTATAGAGAAGATTCATAGGCGGCTGCTCCGTGTCAGCCGCCAGCACTTCACGTCGTATAGAAGCCGCCTGGCATTTTATGAAGTGTCAGCGGAGGGGCCTTATTACCAAACTGAGGCAGGAATGCCGCCGAATAAAATTAGAGCCGAGATAAGTCAGAAACTTGTTTTTAGAGGAGACGCGGTAATGGACATTTTTAGCTCAGGAGAAGAAGATCAACTACTAAAAATGGAAGTGAACGTCATGTGATGCGGGGTCACCTCCGAGCGCCCCAAAATCACTGCCCGCCGGGGCTACAGAACTCAATGGCTTATATACATTATACATACTGAACATGCAGATATACAGGGATGTAGCCAAGCCTCTTATGTGTCAGCCACTGTATCTAATCCTATCCTGTGTGATACTGTATACTGAGCTGTGTATCTAATCCTATCCTGTGTGATACTGCATACTGAGCTGTGTATCTAATCCTATCCTGTGTGATACTGCATACTGAGCTGTGTATCTAATCCTATCCCGTGTTATACTGCATACTGAGCTGTGTATCTAATCCTATCCCGTGTGATACTGCATACTGAGCTGTGTATCTAATCCTATCCCGTGTGATACTGCATACTGAGCTGTGTATCTAATCCTATCCAGTGTGATACTGTATACTGAGCTGTGTATCTAATCCTATCCTGTGTGATACTGTATACTGAGCCGTGTATCTAATCCTATCCTGTGTGATACTGTATACTGAGCCGTGTATCTAATCCTATCCTGTGTGATACTGTATACTGAGCCGTGTATCTAATCCTATCCTGTGTGATACTGTATACTGAGCCGTGTATCTAATCCTATCCTGTGTGATACTGCATACTGAGCCGTGTATCTAATCCTATCCTGTGTGATACTGCATACTGAGCCGTGTATCTAATCCTATCCTGTGTGATACTGCATACTGAGCCGTGTATCTAATCCTATCCTGTGTGATACTGCATACTGAGCCGTGTATCTAATCCTATCCTGTGTGATACTGTATACTGAGCCGTGTATCTAATCCTATCCTGTGTGATACTGTATACTGAGCCGTGTATCTAATCCTATCCTGTGTGATACTGTATACTGAGCCGTGTATCTAATCCTATGCTGTGTGATACTGTATACTGAGCCGTGTATCTAATCCTATCCTGTGTGATACTGTATACTGAGCCGTGTATCTAATCCTATCCTGTGTGATACTGTATACTGGGCTGTGTATCTAATCCTATCCTGTGTGATACTGTATACTGAGCTGTGTATCTAATCCTATCCTGTGTGATACTGTATACTGAGCTGTGTATCTAATCCTATCCTATCTGTGTATCTAATCTGTCTGCTGAGCTATTTAACCCTTTTCGGTGTGATGTTCTCTGCTTAGCCAATATATCTAAGTCTAGATTCCATATAGTAGGCCCGTGTATCTAAGCTTTACATGTGTGATACTGTGCTGTGCTGAGAAGACATGTCCATTAGGGGGTAGATAGAAAACAGGGGGCCCAATGCTGGGTTTTGCCACCAGGATGCGGCTCTAGTACCCCCTCCTTGCCCTTCCCATGTCTCTAGGACTGGTTTTGCACCCCCTTGTTTAGTTCCTCTGCAGACGGGTCCTTCCCATTTTCGGCCATCCAGTAGATAATATGGCCGCCCGGATCTGTCCCTCCCTCTCCACAAGGGCCCATAATGCTCCTTTCTAAACCCTAAAACAAAACTCATATACCGGGATCCTTGGCTTTCATCACTTCTGCAGTCTCCAATACGACTTACTTTAGCCGCTGCTGCCTGGCACTGAGTGCTGGTAACCAGTATACAGTATATACCCGGCTCCACCGCTCCTCATTCTCCCTTTCTATTCCATTTACCGATAATGATTTACTCCTCGTCTCAGCTGCTAAAACCCCCAGAAGTGATTCAGTGAAGTGTTTATTCTTAATATTAGAGCCCAGGCTTAATTTAGATGTTTTTCTGAAATTCTTCCCTGGCTTGTTCTATGGCAGCCGGGTGCCTTTATATGGCATGGTAACCAGGGCAAGGATCCAGAGGCGCTCAACCGGAGGCGAGGAGAGTGACTCACCAAAGCAACACGATCCCCCGATCTACTGAGCCAGGAGGACAATGAGATCACTGTGAGAAAGCTACACCGACCCATTGTAACAAAACCCAGTGTACAACTTATATACCAGTATAGCAGTAGTATTATAGTAGTTATATTCCTGTACATAGGAGGTAGTATTATAGTAGTTATATTCTTGTACATAGGAGTAGTATTATAGTAGTTATATTCTTGTACATAGGAGCAGTATTATAGTAGTTATATTCTTGTACATAGGAGGTAGTATTATAGTAGTTATATTCTTGTACATAGGAGGTAGTATTATAGTAGTTATATTCTTGTACATAGGGGGCAGTATTATAGTAGTTATATTCTTGTACATAGGGGGCAGTATTATAGTAGTTATATTCTTGTACATAGGAGCAGTATTATAGTAGTTATATTCTTGTACATAAGAGCAGTATTATAGTAGTTATATTCTTGTACATAGGAGCAGTATTATAGTAGTTATATTCTTGTACATAGGAGCAGTATTATAGTAGTTATATTATTGTACATAGGACTAGTATTATAGTAGTTATATTCTTGTACATAGGAGCAGTATTATAGTAGTTATATTCTTGTACATAGGAGTAGTATTATAGTAGTTATATTCTTGTACATAGGAGCAGTATTATAGTAGTTATATTCTTGTACATAGGAGCAGTATTATAGTAGTTATATTCTTGTACATAGGAGCAGTATTATAGTAGTTATATTCTTGTACATAGGAGGCAGTATTATAGTAGTTATATTCTTGTACATAGGAGCAGTATTATAGTAGTATATTCTTGTACATAGGAGCAGTATTATAGTAGTTATATTCTTGTACATAGGAGCAGTATTATAGTAGTTATATTCTTGTACATAGGGGCAGTATTATAGTAGTTATATTCTTGTACATAGGAGGCAGTATTATAGTAGTTATATTCTTGTACATAGGAGCAGTATTATAGTAGTTATATTCTTGTACATAGGGGCAGTATTATAGTAGTTATATTCTTGTACATAGGGGCAGTATTATAGTAGTTATATTCTTGTACATAGGAGGCAGTATTATAGTAGTTATATTCTTGTACATAGGAGTAGTATTATAGTAGTTATATTCTTGTACATAGGAGCAGTATTATAGTAGTTATATTCTTGTACATAGGGGCAGTATTATATACCTATATTCGTGTCACCATTCCTTGGGTTGCTTCTGCTGTATCCTGATATGTGTATTATATGGCAGTCTTTCCTCTATGTAGCAGACTCAGTGAAGGTATTATTTGTCTTTATATCATCCACTGTGTAATCTAATCCTGAACTTGCAGGGATGGGGCATTTATCTTCCATGGGGTTTATATAACCATCCCAGTAACAAGAATAATATTCCGCTTTCTCCGCTCACTGCTTTGGAATACTGTTACAATCTTGAGAAAACAGAGGAGAACCTAAAATAGAATTACTCGGCCGCTCCGTGTCCGGGAGGAGATGTGATAATACTTTCTATAACTTTATACTGAGGCCTTGTACCCCGGACTCCTCTACCAGTCTTAGCCTTAGGTACATGCAGACTTTAAGGACAACCCGTCACCTTGTACATACAGTGCGGTATGTTATAGAGTCGGAGGGGCTGAACGGATTGATATACTGTACATATAATTGTAAATTTGATACATAAAGTATGGGAAAGCATTCTGTATAACTTGACTTATTTTTATTTCTATTCTGGGTTTAGGAGTCCAGTGGGCGGTCCTATCAGTGACAACTGTCTCCTTGTGCACACTCATTCAAAAAAAGTTGTCCATTATAGGACTGCCCTGTATATTTTCTAATGAAACTATATATGAATGTGACGGGCTCCTCTTGCTCTATAACACGCTGCTGGTGGAGTATAACATGACAAGTTCATGGACATAGGCCCAGACTAATCCCCATTTATTGGATTCATTGGCCACAGCAATGGAAAAGTAAAAGAGGTGGCAAAGTGTTCACAGCCAACCGCTATATAGTGCCCATATTACATCACCATAGTATATCCACATAATAGTGCCAAACAATAACCCCATAATATCGCCCTATAATACCAATGCGATACTGACATGCAGTGCTACATGATATTCTCATACAATACTCCTAGTACACCACCATATACTACTTCTATATAGTGTCCATATCACATATCCCTATATAATCTACATAATAGTACCATACATTATACACATAATACTGCCCTATAGTATCCATATGATACTAATATACACTGCTCCTATAATATTGTTATATAATACTCTTATAAAACCACCATACAGTACTGCCATTTAGTGCCCACACTACACCTCTGCACAATACCTCCATACAGTACCCTCATAATACTGCCCTATAATAGTCATATGATACTGACATACAGTGCCCCCATATCATTGGCATATGATACCCCTATGAAACTACCATACAGTACTGCCATATAGTGCCCACATTACATTTTCACACAATACCTCCATATAGTACCCGCAATACTTCTATACGGTGTCCATATATTAGCACCATACAGAGCCCCTATTACACCGACATGATCTTTGCCATAAATTCAGATATGATGACCATAAAGAAATACGCGGATATTTCTCCTATAACACTCCAGACTATTCCAGGCGACATCCGGCCGAGGGTCCATTGTCAGATTGTGACCATCAGTCATCCGAAAGCAAACACTAACACTTTATCCATTTCTAGAAACATCATGAGAAGATCCAGCTCAGCGGTGAAGACCATCAATAAGAAGACAATGAACATCCAAGATGGATGGAGACAATCCTATAAACTCTACAGATGTCACTGAGAAGCTAGAAGACCCAACGTAATGGAGATGACCTACAGAGATGGCCGCCATTCAGAGTCAGACTGGCCCATCAGGGTACCGGAGTATTGTCCCAGACTCTAACACAGGAATGGTCCTGAAGAAGGCAGCAAAATTTGCAGTGTCCTATGGTATATTTCATAGGGGTTGTTGGAGGATGTGCCCCAGAATTAGGAGGACCCAAGGAACCTCACCCAGACATGGCCACCATTACTCCATCCACACAAGAAGAGGCTTCTAGCCGACACTATATGATAACTAGGTCAAGGTATTAATGGACCAAAAGTCAAAAATGATCTCCAAAGAGGGTCGGGGACCTTACTGAGCCTTACTTGTGGTAGTCACCAGCTCATGGACACCTACCAAGGTCATGTGGCATGGTCGTCTGGCATGTGTCTATGGAAGGAAGGCTTAACCCGTCTCTAGCACTCTCTGACAAGGGAATTCCATCTTTAGTGGTCTCGCAACGTGTCAAAGAGACTTGTCATAAGAACTGGGACCCCCACCCTGCAAGAGGAGCCTTAGACTAGGTCTTGGAGGTAATGTACCCACCACACACTGAGAAGGCCTCAGTGATTTCATGGAATGTTTTGGAGACTCAAAGTAATGGACAATTTCCTGACCTGCGCCAAAAACTGAATTTGAAGGAACGTTCCTCGCTGTGTTATCTATGGTCAAAGAGGCGGAGCCAGACACAGATTCTCCATGACCTTTATGCTCCACCTCCTTCAGTAGGTATAACCTCCAGCTGGACTTCCCCTTTAAGTCTTGCCATTCCCCAGTCCTGAGCCTAAGGAGCAGATCTCCTCCTGTGCTCAGCCATGGCCGCCTGCTCTCACCTAATACGTGTTTGTTTTTGGAAATACCTGAAACATAAAAAACTGACGTACAGAGGAACGAGAGGAACACGAAGGATCTTCAGCTCTTTGTCTGCAGGAAAATGACTTCATAGGAAGACGATAAACAAGTTAGTAAAGAAATGTAAACCATTGTATAATCTCCCAAGAATGTGATTGATGTGGGGCTGAGCAAGCAAGGGGCAACGAGAGGTTAACACGCTGGGAAATGCCGCCATTATCTGTGGCATTGGGAAAGTCACACTGCATGATGGGAGGTGTCGTGGTGAGAGGTAGGCCGAGCTCAGTATACAGTATCACACGTAAGAGGATTAGATACACAGCTCAGTATACAGTATCACACGGGATAGGATTAGATACACAGCTCAGTATACAGTATCACACGGGATAGGATTAGATACACGGCTCAGTATACAGTATCACACAGGATAGGATTAGATACACAGCTCAGTATACAGTATCACACAGGATAGGATTAGATACAGCTCAGTATACAGTATTACACAGGATAGGATTAGATACACAGCTCAGTATACAGTATCACACAGGATAGGATTAGATACACAGCTCAGTATACAGTATCACACAGGATAGGATTAGATACACAGCTCAGTATACAGTATCACACAGGATAGGATTAGATACACAGCTCAGTATACAGTATCACACAGGATAGGATTAGATACACAGCTCAGTATACAGTATCACACAGGATAGGATTAGATACAGCTCAGTATACAGTATCACACAGAATAGGATTAGATACACAGCTCAGTATACAGTATCACACAGGATAGGATTAGATACACAGCTCAGTATACAGTATCACACAGGATAGGATTAGATACACAGCTCAGTATACAGTATCACACAGGATAGGATTAGATACACAGCTCAGTATACAGTATCACACAGGATAGGATTAGATACAGCTCAGTATACAGTATCACACAGGATAGGATTAGATACACCGCTCAGTATACAGTATCACACAGAATAGGATTAGATACACAGCTCAGTATACAGTATCACACAGAATAGGATTAGATACACAGCTCAGTATACAGTATCACACAGGATAGGATTAGATACACAGCTCAGTATACAGTATCACACATGATAGGATTAGATACACAGCTCAGTATACGGTATCACACAGGATAGGATTAGATACACAGCTCAGTATACGGTATCACACAGGATAGGATTAGATACACAGCTCAGTATACGGTATCACACAGGATAGGATTAGATACACAGCTCAGTATACGGTATCACACAGGATAGGATTAGATACACAGCTCAGTATACGGTATCACACAGGATAGGATTAGATACACAGCTCAGTATACAGTATCACACAGGATAGGATTAGATACACATCTCAGTATACAGTATCACACAGGATAGGATTAGATACACAGCTCAGTATACAGTATCACACAGGATAGGATTAGATACAGCTCAGTATACAGTATCACACAGGATAGGATTAGATACACAGCTCAGTATACAGTATCACACAGGATAGGATTAGATACAGCTCAGTATACAGTATCACACAGGATAGGATTAGATACACAGCTCAGTATACAGTATCACACAGGATAGGATTAGATACACAGCTCAGTATACAGTATCACACAGGATAGGATTAGATACACCGCTCAGTATACAGTATCACACAGAATAGGATTAGATACACAGCTCAGTATACAGTATCACACAGAATAGGATTAGATACACAGCTCAGTATACAGTATCACACAGGATAGGATTAGATACACAGCTCAGTATACAGTATCACACATGATAGGATTAGATACACAGCTCAGTATACGTATCACACAGGATAGGATTAGATACACAGCTCAGTATACGGTATCACACAGGATAGGATTAGATACACAGCTCAGTATACAGTATCACACAGGATAGGATTAGATACACAGCTCAGTATACAGTATCACACAGGATAGGATTAGATACACAGCTCAGTATACAGTATCACACAGGATAGGATTAGATACACAGCTCAGTATACAGTATCACACAGGATAGGATTAGATACACATCTCAGTATACAGTATCACACAGGATAGGATTAGATACACAGCTCAGTATACAGTATCACACAGGATAGGATTAGATACAGCTCAGTATACAGTATCACACAGGATAGGATTAGATACACAGCTCAGTATACAGTATCACACAGGATAGGATTAGATACAGCTCAGTATACAGTATCACACAGGACAGGATTAGATACACAGCTCAGTATACTGTATCACACAGGATAGGATTAGATACACAGCTCAGTATACAGTATCACACAGGATAGGATTAGATACACAGCTCAGTATACAGTATCACACATGATAGGATTAGATACACATCTCAGTATACAGTATCACACAGGATAGGATTAGATACACAGCTCAGTATACAGTATCACACAGGATAGGATTAGATACAGCTCAGTATACAGTATCACACAGGATAGGATTAGATACACAGCTCAGTATACAGTATCACACAGGATAGGATTAGATACACATCTCAGTATACAGTATCACACAGGATAGGATTAGATACACGGCTCAGTATACAGTATCACACAGGATAGGATTAGATACACAGCTCAGTATACAGTATCACACAGGATAGGATTAGATACACAGCTCAGTATACAGTATCACACAGGATAGGATTAGATACACAGCTCAGTATACAGTATCACACAGGATAGGATTAGATACACAGCTCAGTATACAGTATCACACAGGATAGGATTAGATACACAGCTCAGTATACAGTATCACACAGGATAGGATTAGATACACATCTCAGTATACAGTATCACACAGGATAGGATTAGATACACGGCTCAGTATACAGTATCACACAGGATAGGATTAGATACACAGCTCAGTATACAGTATCACACAGGATAGGATTAGATACACAGCTCAGTATACAGTATCACACAGGATAGGATTAGATACACAGCTCAGTATACAGTATCACACAGGATAGGATTAGATACACAGCTCAGTATACAGTATCACACATAACAGGCCCGGTAGTGTATACTCTTCACCAGACCTGCACGTGCGTGCCCAGATCCCCCCCTCCAGAAGTCACACAACCTCCTTCTAGATAAAGTATGCTCTGCCTGCCAGGAATGTGCCGTCTCTCGCCAGGTGCAGGAATAATTGGCCCCTTTTGGTTTAGATCTTTACCTGGACAAAAGTTCACCTTAACTATTCAAGTGCCAAAATGATTACAACACTCATGGACTCTATATATATATATATATATATATATATATATATATATATATCCCTGGAGATGATGGAACGATTTCCTTGGCTGGACCTTGGTCGCCCATTCCAATACCAGGCCTCGGCCTCATCAGATGACCTTCTCTTGAGGACCAGTCTGACCACGGTGCAAGAAGATCTTGCAAGTGACAGTCAAGGTGTTCCCCTGGTAGACCTGCTCAGGGGGTGGCGTAGTCGGCGCTAACGAGTAATTAGATATTTTTACGTCTATGACCTAATACCATCATACAGAACCATAAAATACCGTCATATGGTCCCAATCATTATAAACATCTCAGTATAAAAGGGGTGGAGTTTATGGTAATTTGCTGAAAAAAAGCACATTTAGTGGGCGTTCCCTGACATAAGGGGGGTGTGGCTTAAAAGGGCCTTCCTATAAGGATCAAGTATGTGTACAGTCAATCCCAATAGATTGTGAAAAGTGGATTACCCAGAAAAGGGCAGCACTGAGCAGAGTAGGAGGCTCCGCCCACAAACGAGAACGTGAAATCTGCCCTGAGGCATTATGGGAGCGACATTCGAAAAAGATTATCTTGGCCCCATTTATTAAAAGCGCTTTCCTCTATACTGCTATAATGATCACTCCCCCCATCATGACAGGAGTCGTAGTCTGTGTATTCGCAGTAATGAGTGTGGGCCGTCACTGACCGACCGCAGGTACACGACGACCTTACACTATTTATAGACGCCCTAGCCAGTTTTTACCGTACGAGCCGCGGCCGCGACATGTTACAGCTCGAAGGCTGATTGATTTTTTTTTTGTTTAGCTTTTTTAATTGGGTCTGATTGCGCGAGATTGCAGAGATCTGGTCTTTATAAGACACGTCGACGCTTGGCAGCGACCTGACAGCTGCCAGCTGGATTATTCCCGAAAACTAAAAACAAGCAGAGAGGAATTTTCAGTTTTAAGGAATAGTAAGAAAATTTGGCTGAAAATGTGACTTTTTGTGCTCATCTTGTAAAGTTGTAGCAGATGTGGACAGGACCCTTGCGGCGGCACGTCACGCACCAATGGGTCACATTCAGATGGCAGCATGGGTCTGCTGTGATATGGTACTTTGGGGCGCACAGGTGAGGGCAATACAGTCAAGAGAATATAGGGGAGTCAATCCTGACATGTTTGTTGTCATGGGGGTAATGGGAGAAGGGTCTGCCTGCACAATGGAGAGGAGGATGAGCCCCCCGCACAAGGACAGGTGCAGGATCCTGGGGAGTTCTGTAGAAGAAGACATGCACAGAAAATAGACAGAACAGTGCCCGTGTGCCTGTCAGCACCCCAGGAAGCGAGCCAGCCCCTGAGCACAGGGAAAGAAAGCGTGCCTGTCTGCACAACTGGTAGAGAGCACGTATGATAGCACAGGAGGTAGAGAGCAGGTATGATAGCACAGGAGGTAGAGAGCACATATGATAGCACAGGAGGTAGAGAGCACATATGATAGCACAGGAGGTAGAGAGCACGTATGATAGCACAGGAGGTAGAGAGCACGTATGATAGCACAGGAGGTAGAGAGCACATATGATAGCACAGGAGGTAGAGAGCACATATGATAGCACAGGAGGTAGAGAGCACATATGATAGCACAGGAGGTAGAGAGCACATATGATAGCACGGCAGGTAGAGAGCACGTATGATAGCACAGGAGGTAGAGAGCACGTATGATAGCACAGGAGGTAGAGAGCAGGTATGATAGCACAGGAGGTAGAGAGCACATATGATAGCACAGGAGGTAGAGAGCACATATGATAGCACAGGAGGTAGAGAGCACGTATGATAGCACAGGAGGTAGAGAGCACGTATGATAGCACAGGAGGTAGAGAGCACATATGATAGCACAGGAGGTAGAGAGCACATATGATAGCACAGGAGGTAGAGAGCACGTATGATAGCACAGGAGGTAGAGAGCACATATGATAGCACAGGAGGTAGAGAGCACATATGATAGCACAGGAGGTAGAGAGCACATATGATAGCACAGGAGGTAGAGAGCACATATGATAGCACGGCAGGTAGAGAGCACGTATGATAGCACAGGAGGTAGAGAGCACGTATGATAGCACAGCTGGTAGAGAGCACGTATGATAGCACGGCAGGTAGAGAGCACGTATGATAGCACGGCAGGTAGAGAGCACGTATGATAGCACGGCAGGTAGAGAGCACGTATGATAGCACGGCAGGTAGACAGCACTATGATAGCACGGCAGGTAGAGAACACGTATGATAGCACAGGAGGTAGAGAGCACGTATGATAGCACAGGAGGTAGAGAGCACGTATGATAGGACAGAAGGTAGAGAGCACGTATGATAGCACAGGAGGTAGAGAGCACATATGATAGCACGGCAGGTAGAGAGCACGTATGATAGCACGGCAGGTAGAGAGCACTATGATAGCACGGCAGGTAGAGAGCACGTATGATAGCACAGGAGGTAGAGAGCACGTATGATAGCACAGGAGGTAGAGAGCACGTATGATAGGACAGAAGGTAGAGAGCACGTATGATAGCACAGGAGGTAGAGAGCACATATGATAGCACAGGAGGTAGAGGGCACGTATGATAGCACAGGAGGTAGAGAGAACGTATGATAGCACAGGAGGTAGAGAGCACGTATGATAGCACAGGAGGTAGAGAGCACATGTGATAGCACAGCAGGTAGAGAGCACGTGTGATAGCACAGCAGGTAGAGAGCACGTATGATAGCACAGGAGGTAGAGGGCACGTGTGATAGCACAGCAGGTAGAGAGCACGTGTGATAGCACAGCAAGTAGAGAGCACGTATGATAGCACAGGAGGTAGAGAGCACATATGATAGCACAGCAGGTAGAGAGCACGTGTGATAGCACAGCAGGTAGAGAGCACGTGTGATAGCACAGGAGGTAGAGGGCACGTGTGATAGCACAGCAGGTAGAGAGCACGTGTGATAGCACAGGAGGTAGAGGGCACGTATGATAGCACAGGAGGTAGAGGGCACGTATGATAGCACAGGAGGTAGAGAGCACGTATGATAGCACGGCAGGTAGAGAGCACGTATGATAGCACAGGAGGTAGAGAGCACATATGATAGCACAGGAGGTAGAGGGCACGTATGATAGCACAGGAGGTAGAGAGAACGTATGATAGCACAGGAGGTAGAGAGCACGTATGATAGCACAGGAGGTAGAGAGCACATGTGATAGCACAGCAGGTAGAGAGCACGTGTGATAGCACAGCAGGTAGAGAGCACGTATGATAGCACAGCAGGTAGAGAGCACGTATGATAGCACAGGAGGTAGAGGGCACGTGTGATAGCACAGCAGGTAGAGAGCACGTGTGATAGCACAGCAGGTAGAGAGCACGTATGATAGCACAGGAGGTAGAGAGCACATATGATAGCACAGCAGGTAGAGAGCACGTGTGATAGCACAGCAGGTAGAGAGCACGTGTGATAGCACAGGAGGTAGAGGGCACGTGTGATAGCACAGGAGGTAGAGGGCACGTATGATAGCACAGGAGGTAGAGGGCACGTATGATAGCACAGGAGGTAGAGAGCACGTATGATAGCACGGCAGGTACAGAGTACGTATGATAGCACAGCAGGTGGAGAGCACGTATGATAGCACAGGAGGTAGAGAGCACGTATGATAGCACGGCAGGTAGAGAGCACGTATGATAGCACAGCAGGTAGAGAGCACGTATGATAGCACAGGAGGTAGAGAGCACGTATGATAGCACAGGAGGTAGAGAGCACGTATGATAGCACGGCAGGTAGAGAGCACGTATGATAGCACGGCAGGTAGAGAGCACATATGATAGCACAGGAGGTAGAGAGCACGTATGATAGCACAGCAGGTAGAGAGCACGTATGATAGCACGGCAGGTAGAGAGCACGTATGATAGCACAGGAGGTAGAGAGCACGTATGATAGCACAGCAGGTAGAGAGCACGTATGATAGCACAGCAGGTAGAGAGCACGTATGATAGCACAGCAGGTAGAGAGCACGTATGATAGCACAGCAGGTAGAGAGCACGTATGATAGCACAGCAGGTAGAGAGCACGTATGATAGCACAGGAGGTAGAGAGCACGTATGAGCACAGCAGGTAGAGAGCACGTATGATAGCACAGCAGGTAGAGAGCACGTATGATAGCACAGCAGGTAGAGAGCACGTATGATAGCACAGGAGGTAGAGAGAGACTAGCAGCACTGGTCCGGCCTGGCTTCACAGTGAAAAGCGTCAGTCAACATATCAGGAGAAGGTGAGTCCATTACCACAACAGGAGGTAATGCCAGTTACATCAGCAGGAGAGGCCGGGCTTGTCACCACAGCAGGAGGTGGCAGGTTTGGATGTGACTGGAGTATAACAATGATACAAGTACAGCATTTTACATAGGTTCTTATTATATAAAGGAAACTTTGCTGCGCAGACCGAATCCTCAGGCTGCTAATCCCACCATCTAGCAGAAGATCCATAAACTGCAGTGAAAATTTACAAAAACAAAACAAAAAATCCCGCAAATACTCCAATCACCATATCAGGTTACAGGGTAAAAGTCCAGTCCGGTCATGCTCTTCTAGGACTCCCATCATCATCCAACTTTACATAGCACAGGCCAAATTATTGGACCCCGAGGAGAAGCGGCTTACCAAGAAAGAAGGTTGAAACCTTGTCTGACCGACACGAAGAAGGGGGTAGATTCTCAGAACCCACCTTCCCCTGCGCCAATTCCCTCAGGACCCGGTATACCATTTGTTACCAAAATTTGAGACTATTTTATTGACGACTCTCTGGAAAGCGTCCAGACAGAAATAAGTGAAGGGATTATGTTGCAGACCAAAACCTCCACGCTGCTTTCATCTCGAGAGCCCTGAAGGAGCCAAAAACATGCAAGTAGAGGAATATTAACATGAAATCTTTTCTACGGATTTTTGACGGTGAACACAAGGGAATTAGGAGACGATTACGGCACGGCCACCGAGGGGATGTTTATAAAGCAGGGCCGGAGTTGGCAGATCCGGAGTCTGGAAAGGAAAAAGTAGGGACAAAAATACACGTCTATAAAAATCCCCCTGATACTTTATATAGTTCTTGGAATGAAGAAATCCAGGGCATTATTTTTGTATTACCCACAAATATGTAAGTTACTATTATCACCGAGACAATTGGCGGAATAGAGGATCGGAGGTCACAGACAGGGGAACAAATTTAGGGTTATTCAGTTTAGAGAAAACACGTTTACGGGGCGATCTAATAACAACGTACAAATACTTCTAGGCCATGTGAAAGTGACAAGAGGACGTCCTCCACACCTAGACCAGTGACAGTGACAAGGGGACGTCCTCTACACCTAGACCAGTGACAGTGACAAGGGGATGTCCTCTACACCTAGACTAGTGACAATGACAAGGGGACGTCCTCTACACCTAGACCGGTGACAGTGACAAGAGGACGTCCTCCACACCTAGACCGGTGACAGTGACAAGGGGACGTCCTCTACACCTAGACCGGTGACAGTGACAAGGGGACGTCCTCTACACCTAGACCGGTGACAGTGACAAGGGGACGTCCTCTACACCTAGACCGGTGACAGTGACAAGAGGACGTCCTCCACACCTAGACCAGTGACAAGGGGATGTCCTCTACACCTAGACTAGTGACAAGGGGACGTCCTCCACACCTAGACCGGTGACAGTGACAAGGGGATGTCCTCTACACCTAGACCAGTGACAGTGACAAGGGGACGTCCTCTACACCTAGGCCAGTGACAGTGACAAGGGGATGTCCTCCACACCTAGACCAGTGACAGTGACAAGGGGACGTCCTCTACACCTAGACCAGTGACAGTGACAAGGGGACGTCCTCTACACCTAGGCCAGTGACAGTGACAAGGGGACGTCCTCCACACCTAGACCAGTGACAGTGACAAGGGGATGTCCTCTACACCTAGACCAGTGACAGTGACAAGGGGACGTCCTCTACACCTAGGCCAGTGACAAGGGGACGTCCTCTACACCTAGACCAGTTACAGTGACAAGGGGACATCCTCTACACCTAGGCCAGTGACAAGGGGACGTCCTCTACACCTAGACCAGTGACAGCGACAAGGGGACGTCCTCTACACCTAGACCAGTGACAGCGACAAGGGGACGTCCTCTACACCTAGACCAGTGACAGTGACATCCTCTACGTCTACTTGTAGCCAGAATACCCAATAACTTTCTACAATCAAGCTGAATTCTAAACATCCTACAAAACTTTGAATCATTGTCAAAAAATTTTACACTTTACTCACAAGGTCATTAATAAAAAGAATCAAGCCTAATCCAGATCCTATGGTCCCAGTATAGATCCTTGTAGTCTTCCACTACTTCTGGTACAGGTCCTTATGGTCTCCCACTGCTCCCGGTACTGATACTTGTGGTACCCCACTGCTGAATTCTTTACCTAAATACAGACTGATGTTGGCTAGACCAACCAATTTTGGCAAGATAATCTATTGTGCATTGGGGTCGTCCAACTTTTCCATTACATAAGATTTTGGGGAAAGATGATGTGGTCAGGATGTATAGCTCTTGAAAAATGGCAGCCATCTGATGTGTATGGCCAGTCTTATTCTGAGTATATTACTTGGAGACCAAGTTCATTTGAGAAGACAATTCTCCTCAGAAGAAGGTGGAGGTGTATCAACAACAATATGGGTGGAGACCATCACAGACATGTTTAAAAGCCTGAGGACCAAACACAAGTTGGGAACCTCTAGAGAAACATATTCATCATCAACTTGACAGAATTTGATAACAATCCAAAATCAGCATTTGGAAAACTTGGCCAAGGCTGCTTGCACCATCTGAAATGTTCTAGGTATTTGATGCCCCTTAACGAAAGTTACTATGGAAACAAACAAGGTTGAGCAAGCTACGAAATTGCTAAGAAAATATATTTATCTCATAATGCATGGAACGCACTGAAGTCTAGTGGGCGATGCACGAAAGCAACGAAATAGTCTATTATATTCCTCCATTTTTACATCATACATCTTATAGTTTTGGGTCATGTTGTAGGTTATAGGTCTCGGTGGAAAGCGACCTGCTGTTCTTGCTGGTGGACCCTTGACCCACAATTGGTTTGGTGCAGACTAAGCTGAGGTGCGGAGTCTAAGGAATCTCCCCCATTCTTCACCCATAACCTTGGCTGGATTCCCAGATGTCAGTCCCCAGAACAGAATCAAAAGCAACGTCAAGAATAAATCCATGTTTCATCACAAAGTGGGATATTAGGAACCAAAAACCAGAGGAAGACATGAAGACGTAATCAGACGACAGGTCGGGGGAGATGGTCAACTACAAGTACCATATAACCAATCCAAAGGACAGAATCCAGAGGCAAAGCCAATGTCAGGGTCAGGATTAAAGCCAAAACACATAGGGGAAAGTATCACATAACCTTCTTATTGAAAAAATGATTAAGTATGGCTTTGACAAAAAATCAGTTCGGTGGATTCACAACTGGCTTAATGATCGGGCACAACGAGTAATACTAAATGGCTACACATCCAACTGGAAGAAAGTCAAAAGCGGGGTGCCGCAGGGCTCTGTTCTGGGCCCAGTACTTTTTAATATCTTTATAAATGATCTGGACGATGGAATTATTGGGGAACTCATAAAATTTGCAGATGATACGAAGATAGGAGGAATAGCCAACACTAGAGAGGAGAGAGAGTGTATTCAAAAGGACTTAGACACACTGGAGCAATGGGCTGAGGCCAACAAAATGGTATTTAACAGGGACAAATGCAAAGTTCTACATCTGGGTAACAGAAATGTAAAAAACATATATAGTATGGGAGGAATAGAACTAAGTGATAGCATAGGGGAAAAGGACTTGGGCATAATAGTAGATCACAAATTCAACATGAGCCAACAGTGCGGTGCTGCTGCAAAAAGGCTAATAAAATTCTGGGATGTATTAAGACAAGCATTGAATCTAGATGAAGAGAGGTCATTATTCCGCTGTACTCTTCCCTGGTCCGACCACACCTGGAATACTGTGTACAGTTCTGGGCGCCTCAATTCAAGAAAGACATCGATATATTGGAGCAAGTCCAGAGAAGAGCAACCAAAATGGTGGAAGGTCTGCAAACCATGTCCTATGAGGAGCGGCTAAAAGAACTGGGACTGTTTAGTTTGCAGAAGAGAAGGCTGAGGGGAGATTTAATAGCAATCTACAAATATCTGAAAGGTAGTCACAGTGCAGAGGGATCTCCCCTATTCTCATTAGCACAAGGAAGTACAAGAAGCAATAGGATGAAACTAAAGGGAAAGAGATACAGATTAGACATTAGGAAAAACTTTCTGACAGTGAGGGGAGTGAGAGAGTGGAATAGGCTGCCACGGGAGGTGGTGGGCGCTCCATCAATGGAAATCTTCAAGCGGAATCTGGATAAACATATAGCTGCAATGATTTAGGAAAACCTGCACTCGCAGGGGGTTGGACCCGATGGCCCTTGAGGTCCCTTCCAACTCTACCAAAAAAGGAAAAAGGAAAAAAAAGGGAATATCTATGAAGAATGGTGTATGCAAGTCGGTCTTCATATCTAGGGCAACAGTGAAGAGCCACACCATATAAATATGGCGGCTCCTCCACTGGGCCATACACCTGTGCTGTACTCTACATATCACTGACCATTTGAACGCAACTCTCACGCCACTTTACTTTTCATGAAACTGGTGTGGAAGTTGCAAAAACACCAGGTGCGACAACTACAACTTTTTTACTCCAGAACTGCCTCATAAACTATCATAAAATACTATCATAAAATACCACATACACTATGGACTATCTTTCTTCGATGAAGACACGAGAGTGGTGGTGATGGTAGATCCTCCAACCAGGGCTGTGGAGTCAGGAGGCCAAAACACTGATTCTGACTCCTCTCTTTTTGCCACAGCCCAACTCTTGCTCCGACTCCTTCATAAATGGCTGCCATTCAGAAGCAGTGAGTCAATTGCTACGATAGTAAAGATGGAACACACTATAAATCTAATTCATTATACAATATTATAGAATCAGAGCACCAAAAATTGGTCGTAACACTAGAGCCCTGTCTCCAACCAGAAGAAACCCTTCTTGTAGGCCTCATTCATGGTTGTAGACCTTAATAAGGTTATGTTGCTATCAAAGACATCGGGAATCCAAAGAGTTAGGCACCAGAGACAAATTTTTAGACATATCGGTTCTGGGATATTTGGGACAAAATAATTCAACTACTCTCCATTTATGGTAGAAAAACTTGGATCCAATGCCCTAAGATCGCTCTCATGACATGACCCATTAATTATTTGTAATATGTCTACTAGACCCAAGTGGTGAAGGCTTTAGATGACCCTCACGGCCCACACAATACAAGGCACACCATTTCCACCTTAGAAACGCTTGGTGGCGACCCAATTTTTTGGGTCAGCTGGTGGGTCTAACTGCATCTTCTAGGCCAGCTTTAGGTACGTGGACCCCAGTCTATTTCTAGGGCACACACTATGCCCATAAATTTGGAAAATCAGGCCTCTGGGATTTGTACATCTATTGCTCAGCAAAAAATAGTATGACTTGTGCGTGCCAATGGAGCCAACGTTAAAAAACAAACACAAAAAAAAGAACCCGACATCAATAAATGACACAAGTTATTCAACAACGCAGAATGTCCCCTGCAAAGATCCAACGTTCACTTATTAATCTGCCAACTCGTCACCGCTGCAGGAAACAAGCACTTATCAAGGAAAGCCAACGACTTCCCTCCCCAAACAAGGTCATTCAATAAGGAAATGTTTAAAATCTCATTGTCTCAAGTCCAAAAAAAATTCTCCATAATATTCTGCACATTTTTTTCCCCCCCTATCAGTATGTCTTTGTAGAATGGAAGGAAATCCATGCAAACACGGGGAGAACATACAAACTCCTTGCAGATGTTGTTCCTGGCGGGACTTGAACCCAGGACTCCAGTGCTTCAAGGCTGCAGTGCTAACCACTGAGCCACTGTGTTGCCCATTCTTGACATCGTTTAGGCTAAAAATTTCATCCAAGACTTATAGTAAGTAAACTAATTACAAGGCACCATATGGCGGCCCACGGGGCATACAAGGCCCAAATATACATTATAAGATGAACATATGTCACCTACATTTAGACCTACACATGTCCACATAATTGTTACCGTACTATTACAGATTCATGATATTACCCAAAGCACCAAACAAGAACAACAATACAATACAATTTGGTAAATTTTGCACTCACCACACTGGGTTTGCTCCTGTGACCGGCCTCTTCGATTGGCTTGCAAACCTTCAACGGTCTTGGTTCGGTTGTGGTTGGCGTACTTGGTGCTGTTCTAGGCAAATCCATAGGGTTGAAGGAGTTACCAGCATTGGCATGAGTTTGCTTGGACACATCCTCTAAGGGGCTTATCAAAACAGGATAATGTTTGACATGAGGCCTTGTAGACTCCAAGTTTGTCACATGGGCACCACCAGGGCCTAACACTTTGCATTCAGGAGGGGAGATAGGAATAAAGGTTGCTGGTTCACTTGTGTGACGTACATGTTTAATCCCTTGCCTGATTTTTGCAAGTGCTTCCTTTGGTTCCTCACCTTCCTTGTGGCCATCATGACTACCAATCCGATTGGAACGTTTTTTAAAGCTGCGTCTTACCACCCTGGGAGATAAGACATTCACAAGGTTTGGGTCAAAACTTAAGCTTTGATTTCCTTCCAATCCATTTTCATCCAAATCACCAGGAGATGGGAACTCTGGTTGAGTTTGAAACTTTGTCTCCTCCTCGATCTCGTCCAGCTCTTCCAACTCCTCTCTTTGCTCCGATAGTATGGGTTCACTGGTAGAGGCCAAGATGGACTGTTCCAACTCTTTGGAAGGCTCATTGGAGTCCTCGAGGCCCGCAGGAGACAATTCTCCACGACGACTTGGATCACTGAAGGACTTTTTCTTTATGGTCTTCCCGTTGCCCTTTTCATCAATGACTTTATCAAGGGCTCCGGGTTGACTAACAATATTTTGGATGACTGTGTTGTAATCCTTAACCCCATCACTACTGAAAGAAAGTACGCTTGCGGCACTACCGGTGCATTCAGATAGAGCCGTCACTGAGGAATCAGAGATCCCAGACTTTGAATTTAATGACCCGAGGAGGTTGCTATCCATGGAGAACGTTTTAGCATCTTCGGTGATAGAGTATCTCCGGTGAGGCATTGGATCACTCAATGATCTATAGGACTCACTTCCCGACTCACCATTGCTCCCGCTACTAGAATCTGTGCCACTATTACCAAGAGAGGGAAATTTCCGTCTTCGTCTAACTGTTCCAGGTGTTGGTGGAGCATCCATAGGTCCTTGATTGTTTGCTGTATGGTGAGTGTCGGAGCATGGAGGACTTTCAGAATTACCAGTATGGGATTGAACTGTGTTGTAATCTCCATTCTGGGCATGCAAAAATTCACTTTCTTCTTGGGAAGTTCCTGGCGATTTCCAGACTTTGAGTTTCTGACCAAGGTCTCGATACGAAGAACAAGGTGCAGGGTCCACCTCGGTAACAATGCCCTCATCAGTCAAGCTAGACTCATGCCCAGATACATCAGAGGTTTTCCTATTCGACACGTGTTCATTGGACGCACATTTTTTCATAGGTTTGCCATCACCCTCTTCCTCCATAGAGACATCAGGCCTTTTGTCATTTTTGAGATGTTCAATCACTTCCTGGTCAAAAGTGTAGTCATCCTGAGAACCTATCTGCTTAATTTTCTCGAATACTTGTCTGGCTTCTTGGATGTATTGGTCCTGCATGGTCTCTGGCTCATTATAGTTTTCTTCTACATTATTAGCAGCTTCCATATGTGAAAATATACCATCGCTACTGGATGGGGTGGCAAGCATAAGTTCCGACGAACTCTGTTTCATGGAACTGTGTGTGGTCACCCGTCGGGAGCCCAGTTTGTCGGAATACGTGAAGGATTTTGTGCGTCTTAACGTAGCGGTCAAG
Organism: Leptodactylus fuscus; assembly: GCF_031893055.1. Taxonomy (NCBI): domain Eukaryota; kingdom Metazoa; phylum Chordata; class Amphibia; order Anura; family Leptodactylidae; genus Leptodactylus; species Leptodactylus fuscus. Next base: position 273,392,533 of record NC_134266.1, on the reverse strand, counting down.
TCTTTTAGCGTTGGACGGTTCCCTTGTTGCAGTCGGTTTTGCCCCGTAGTCCTTCCTTGGCCAACTAAACTTTTCTGCGCAAAAGATTCCTGGCAGGCCTCAAATCTGACTCCTTCCTTGTCACTGGTCCCTTGCCCTCTGTTTTTTAGTTTTAAGTCCGAAATGTCTGATTTTATGTAACTTAGCAAACTAAGGGTATCGGATGTTATATCTGGGTTCGACATAGATTTCTTCTGTTTTGAGTCATCACTTTCAAGGTCACAAGGTAGACCATCAGTAACATTTTCATTTCTCACTTTGGCTACACCAGATGGTATTTTTGACCTAGGACGGACTATCGGCCTAGACATACTTTCATGTTGGCCAAAACTTGGCGATCGGTGAACGTTAAACCCTCCCTGGAGGCTACGTGTTTGTCCACCATAATAGGTATTGAAGTGGTCATCATCTTTAAGGGTTTCAGTGCTTGAATATCTACTGCTGCTTCTAGAACCACAAGGACTCGGCATAAAAGGTGGAATGTTAACTTTTGCAACTCGAGATACAGTGGGCATAGGAGACACGGGGGCCAGCTGACCTGGAGTCGCCGTTTCGGAAGCGTTTCGGAAATGTTGTTTGGGCGTTTCGTGAGGAGTAGTGGTTGCGATATTAGCAGAAGGACTTGGTTCTAGTGAAGAATCTTCAGAACTGACTATAGGAACTAGGCCGCTTTGTGGCAATCTACAATGTGCATCAGGTTTTTGCATTGATATGTCCGACAGATTGGTGACTTGACCCAAGTCGTTGGCTGCATTGACTAGTGCGTTGTGCCCACCCCCATCAGAGTTTTTATTATCATATACTAAAGAGTCTTTTTCCTTCCTAGTAGAGCGTTTCCTGAGACTTTCCCTGAGGGCATCAAGCTCACCTTCCTCTTCGCTATCCGAGGAGGTTTCTTGGGACCTGATCTTATTAGTCAAGGTGGGCAGTAAGGTGTTCCTCTGCAGCTCATCCATGCTGTAGCTGTCTTTGAGTCTGACATTATTAGGGGCTGTCTGTGGTTTGCCTGAACTATGCCAGGAATGTAAACTTAGTGATTGCTGCCTTGCCTCTTGTTTAGGTAGACCAGATGAAAGTGTGTGCGCTTTCAGGCCAAACGGGATACAGCTTCTTGGAGGAGGGGGAGGAGGTTGGGGCTTGGGACCAGTGTTACTAATACGGTGATCTTTTGTATCCAAACACACAATAGGTTGTTCTGTTTTACTCTCCGGTAGTGTCCGGCAATAGTTGCTTTCCACCTTCGATGTTGGGTTTTTGGGCCAGTGTGAAGGCTCTTTGGTGTAATGGTTAAAACTTTTGGCAGTTGCAGTTTCTACGGGACAATGTCTTTGCGGCTCCATCCCCGGAGTCTCTCTTAATTGAGACCCCGGCTGGCCCGTGAGCCTTGGTTCTTCACAATCTGGCAGGGAAGATGCCCTAGATGGAACTTTCCTAGTGCTATCTCCAAAAAGTTTCCTCATTTCGGTAACGCTAGGCCAGTTAGTCCCTTCTGTCACAAACAGTTCCCGGTTATCTGGCTGATGCAGAAAACTACAGAAGGCGTTCACTTCATCTAGTGATATCCCTGAGCTCGGAGATTCCCTTGGGCTTGGGCTATGAAAATCATGCGACTTACCTGGCAGTGCCAGGGAGAGGCCATCGCTCCCGGAGGGGTTTATAAAGTCTTGTCGACTGCCCTGAGAAGGCTCCGTTACACTGTTGCCTTCCCAAGACGCAGCCTGCAAACGATGATCCACACGCCTTAAGTTCTCATCGTCGCTCACAGCCTCGTCGTCCCTCTGGTGGGGCGAAAAGCGCTGAGAAAGCTGCCGGACCGACGGGCTATTCTGGTCTTTGCTGGCTGAAGAGATCTTGGACACCTTCCTAGTTAAGCTGAGGGATCTGGCAGGGGGACGATGTGTTTTTTGACATGTGGGTTGGGTGACATCTCCTTTCCCGGGCAGTTCCGTGCCTCCCTCTTCACTAAAAGCTTTGGCATTCCAGTTTCCCAGTTTTTTAAAAGACACGCTCCTGTATATCCGAACTTTTCTCTCGACATCTCTCCCAGCCATTGTTCAAGACGCCACCGAAGGAGATGGGGTAGGATCACTTTTACTATAGATATCCACAAAAAGATTCAAAAAGTCTTCAAGAAATAAGTTAAAATACATTCGATCGTGTAATCCATAGAGAAGAAGACGACGTTCCCCCCGAGCCTATAGCATTCCGTCTAAGTTTCCCAAAGATTGAGCCGAGAAGCCCCGGGCAGACCCGTGATAAATCTTCATCTTTTAGCAATTGCAGCAATTAATTCCACTTTAGTTCCTGTTGGTTTTTCCAGCGGTAAGATAAAAATCACAAGAGGGAGGAAAAAAAAAAAAAAAAAAAGTTTACGCAAAGTTTCCTTGACAACTGTTTAACCCTCGATTGACTCAGCTCTCAGTCGTAGCCATCACCCGCCGTTCAGCTAGAATAATGTACATTCCAGGTCACTTTGCATCGTGGCGTCATGCCCCTGTTTTTGCTGTCGTATCCCGGGCTTGCACATTTCTCCCCCCACAAAAATTTTTTTTAAAAAAAATTCTGTGAAATAATCCTTTGGTCTTTCCAGTCTCTTGTGTGTTGATTTCACGTGGGAGAAAAACCCAAAGCAACCAGTCTAGCGTGGGTTAAAAGAGGCGAGGTTGGAGGGGAGAGTATGGGAACATTTTTGTTTCTAATGTGTCCCTGGAAAAAAAAAAAAAAATGGATCGGTGTTACACATAATATATGGAAATTGTCAACATGCCCCCCCTATGGCGTAATCCGGGACCACCCCCCTCCCCGACTGTGGCATTTACTGCACTGCTGAAAATCCAAAAACAGTAGACTAACTTTTGATTTTTGTATTATGGGGAAAAGCACAACAGATTTTTGTCCATCGTTTTTTTTAATTTTTTTGCAAAAAAGTTGCATTTTACCTCCCCCTGCTGGGCAACCACTGAACTCCAAAGTACAATAGTCAGAGATTTTTCGTCCTAACAAAAAAAAAAAAACATGGATTTTTTTGGGAAACAAAATCTTAGACAAAAAGAAATTTACGAAATTTAAAAATTTTTAAGATAGGGGAAATGTAAGATTCCTCCTAACAGACTAGGAGACCGGACTATACCATGTGTTCAGGAAGGGTTGCTGGGCTATATAGTCCCAGCAGGCTTCAATATGTACAATACACGCATATGGATCCATAATAGATCGCAAGCTCCATAGACAAGTCCACTTATACAACTGCTCTTTTTGTTAAATCCATGCTACACCCCCTAGGGGCTGCTGATGTCACCGTGTCGTAGGCGATGACATCACCACATGTCAACTGTCAAAATAAACACCCCCCCCCCCCCTGCTTTCTCACCTTCCCAGTTGGCCTCGGGTCATAAACTTGTAAAATTGATTAAAACAAAAAAAAAAAAAACAACAGGAATTTTTTTGAATGCAAAAAATGCCAATTGCAATTTTTTTTTTTTCAAAACATTCCTATGAAAATTTAAATTTGCAAAAAAACAGTTGCCAGAAACCGGATAGTTAAGTTTTCAACTTTTTTTAAAAAAAGTTTCCCCCTGCCATTATCCCCATCCCCCCCCCCTCGTAGTTATGATGTCACCCCCCTTTACAAGGGGGACCTGCATCGCCACGGCAGATTGCTAAATATTTTGCAACTCCTGACATAAGAGTAAGATGGGAGGAGACGGGTCATCCAAGAATGAATTAGAAGGGCCCCTCTGGCTTATGAGTCGCTCCCGTACCTTCAAAATAAAAAAGATTTGCCAAAAAACCCAAAAACTTTCTCCTTACTCTCGCTCGGGTCTAGGGGTTGAGTCTCCGCGATCGGTTCCAAAACAGAGATCGTAATCCAGGTAGCTCGAAAAGAAAAAGAAAATTCAAAAAAATGTTGCAAAAAATTGACTGAAACGGTCCCAGATTCTGCAAATTTTTGTAAATTCTGCCCAAAACGGAGATTTTTTGAAAACAAAACCGGCCGCGAATCAGCTTCTTCTGCTCAGGTTCAAAGTTTGCATTGTCCCCTGTGAAGAAAATACAAAGAACAGAGGAGAGCGCCCTGCTCCTTACCCTTCAAATCTTTCCTCCAGTCTAAATTTCAGAGGCTGCAGAGAGTCCAGGAATTTGTGTGCACCATTGTCTGCGCCGTGGGGGGAGTCCGTGCATCGCAAAAGTTCCAGCTCCCCTCAATAAAGTCAGCCCTGGGGGGACACTCACACCCCTCCTGGGTCCTCAGGATACAATGTACCCCTGACTAGTGCCATGTAGACATGTTGTGGAGACTCCAGTGCAGCCTGGATACAGGAAGTGCCCCCTCCTCCCCTATTTGTGCACTTAGATGGAATGTGCCAGGCTCTTCTCCTACACAGCACAGTTGAATAGCTGTAACCCTTTCACTGCTGCGAGTGCATCCATATACCCTGAGTAATAGACTCCTGCAGGGCGCCTGCAGCTAGAGAGTAAGTCTGCATATAGTGTTACAGCTGCAGGCTGCGATGATCTGCGGATACTTGCAGCCTCTGGAGTAAACCATTGGCCTGATCCTGCACAATATATGAGGAATTGTTACACTTGGGAGCCAATTTAAAGTTGCTAAATTTATGCTTGGTGCAGGATACGAGGGGGCGGAGCATGAGACAGGGATTCTCTTTTTATAGGTCGTGAACTTGTACTGGAAACTGTCACATGGCTGGCCAAAGATTGCAAGAGCGCAGCTCTGGAGTATAATACAGGATAAGTAATGTAATGTATGTACACAGTGACTGTACCAGCAGAATAGTGAGCGCAGCTCTGGAGTATAATACAGGATAAGTAATGTAATATATGTACACAGTGACTGTACCAGCAGCATAGTGAGCGCAGCTCTGGAGTATAATACAGGATAAGTAATGTAATGTATGTACACAGTGACTGTACCAGCAGAATAGTGAGCGCAGCTCTGGAGTATAATACAGGATAAGTAATGTAATGTATGTACACAGTGACTGCACCAGCAGAATAGTGAGCGCAGCTCTGGGGTATAATACAGGATAAGTAATGTAATGTATGTACACAGTGACTGTACCAGCAGAATAGTGAGCGCAGCTCTGGAGTATAATACATGATAAGTAATGTAATGTATGTACACAGTGACTGTACCAGCAGAATAGTGAGCGCAGCTCTGGAGTATAATACAGGATAAGTAATGTAATGTATGTACACAGTGACTGCACTAGCAGAATAGTGAGCGCAGCTCTGGAGTATAATACAGGATAAGTAATGTAATGTATGTACACAGCGACTGTACCAGCAGAATAGTGAGCGCAGCTCTGGAGTATAATACAGGATAAGTAATGTAATGTATGTACACAGTGACTGCACCAGCAGAATAGTGAGCGCAGCTCTGGAGTATAATACATGATAAGTAATGTAATGTATGTACACAGTGACTGTACCAGCAGAATAGTGAGCGCAGCTCTGGGGTATAATACAGGATAAGTAATGTAATGTATGTACACAGTGACTGTACCAGCAGAATAGTGAGCGCAGCTCTGGAGTATAATACATGATAAGTAATGTAATGTATGTACACAGTGACTGTACCAGCAGAATAGTGAGCGCAGCTCTGGAGTATAATACAGGATAAGTAATGTAATGTATGTACACAGTGACTGTACCAGCAGAATAGTGAGCGCAGCTCTGGAATATAATACATGATAAGTAATGTAATGTATATACAGTGACTGTACCAGCAGAATAGTGAGCGCAGCTCTGGGGTATAATACAGGATAAGTAATGTAATGTATGTACACAGTGACTGTACCAGCAGAATAGTGAGCGCAGCTCTGGAGTATAATACAGGATAAGTAATGTAATGTATGTACACAGTGACTGCACCAGCAGAATAGTGAGCGCAGCTCTGGAGTATAATACAGGATAAGTAATGTAATGTATGCACACAGTGACTGTACCAGCAGAATAGTGAGCGCAGCTCTGGAGTATAATACAGGATAAGTAATGTAATGTATGTACACAGTGACTGCACCAGCAGAATAGTGAGCACAGCTCTGGAGTATAATACAGGATAAGTAATGTAATGTATGTACACAGTGACTGTACCAGCAGAATAGTGAGCGCAGCTCTGGGGTATAATACAGGATAAGTAATGTAATGTATGTACACAGTGACTGTACCAGCAGAATAGTGAGCGCAGCTCTGGAGTATAATACAGGATAAGTAATGTAATGTATGTACACAGTGACTGCACCAGCAGAATAGTGAGCGCAGCTCTGGAGTATAATACAGGATAAGTAATGTAATGTATGTACACAGTGACTGCACCAGCAGAATAGTGAGCGCAGCTCTGGAGTATAATACAGGATAAGTAATGTAATGTATGTACACAGTGACTGCACCAGCAGAATAGTGAGCGCAGCTCTGGAGTACAATACAGGATAAGTAATGTAATGTATGTACACAGTGACTGTACCAGCAGAATAGTGAGCGCAGCTCTGGAGTATAATACAGGATAAGTAATGTAATGTATGTACACAGTGACTGTACCAGCAGAATAGTGAGTGCAGCTCTGGAGTATAATACAGGATAAGTAATGTAATGTATGTACACAGTGACTGTACCAGCAGAATAGTGAGTGCAGCTCTGGAGTATAATACATGATAAGTAATGTAATATAAAATCTGAAGGCGGAGGGAAAAATTCAGCATTTTTTTGCTTGGTGAGGAGACTTGGCTGTACAATATGCGCCTCTATTACCCCAACTAATAGATGGTATATAGTTAGATAAGACAGTATAAAGATATATCTGATTTCTCCTCCCCCGGTGATATATTTGGCACATATTCAGACTGCCCCATGATATGAGGTTTCGCCATCGACCAGTTGTTTTCTTACATTCTCTGTAATAGCGCCATCTTCAGGTGAGGGGGATGTATTGTATTTTGGAGCTAAACCACTATCTATTCTTCATATATCAGAGGTCGGCGCTGACAATACTATGTTACACCCGTTGTGGGGTGCGGTGTATTTTTTGTGTTCTATAGCTTTAAATGCGAAAAACAATCCCTGATTGGAACAGTAAACAGAGAGTCCTTTGATAGGATATTGGCCGGCGTTTCGCACACATTACCTGGAGGTGTCAGATAACAGGGCCAGGACTCGCGATCATTGTCGAAACAGTCTGTCCTAAGGTATGTTCATATCACTCCGCAACCGCATGATGGTAACCCATAAAGAGTCCAGAAATAGGCGCTGCCATTTTTGTTATTGCCTTTTAGTATCCCACACATGGGGGGCAGATGTATTAACACTGGCGTTATGAACCCCTTGGCCTGCAGGGGGTGTCTTATTGATTGAGGTTGCAGGAGTTTTAAGTTATACCTCTGAATCTGCCCCATGGTATCCATGATGACAGTATACCTGATAGTAGCGGCCCTATCCCGGCAGTATGTGAGGACTGCAATGAAAGATATGGCGCCTGAGAAAAGTAGGCGGATTGTTTTGATGACTAGAACTCATTGGGGGAGATTTACTAAAACTGCTGCATGAGGAGAAGAGCAACAGTCGCCCATACCAACCAGTCAGAGTCCAGTCCTATTGAACTTAGGGGGTTGGCTTCAAACTTCTAGGCCTCGGGCCTAGGGCAAAGCCGACTGTGCACGCCTGCCGGCCACAAGAAAATGGCCGCTTACAATACTGTGTAAGGCGGCGGGCATGCGCAGTCGGCTTTGCCCTAGGCCCGAGGCCTACAAGTTTGAAGCCAACCCTCGGAAAAAGACGCGTGAAGAGGCCGTTCCTGAAGAAGATGGAGGCGGCGCTGGAGAATTCTCTTGCAGCATTGGGGACGCCCCCAGTGCTGTTTGAACGCTGCGGACCGCCCCCAGTGCTGTGAGAGAACTCATTTGCATACTGATGAAAACCAGATTATATACTGAACGGCGGTGCGGAAAAGACAACTAAAGGTAAGAGACGAATAGCCTTTCTTAAGGCTATTCCTACGTGATAGGCAGAAAAAATTGAGCTTAAATGATAGTATCCCTTTAAGGTGAGGTTCACACCCATGTTTGATGACTGTTCAGGGATCACGTCCCTATTTGACAGGAAAAAAGTTGCCGTTTTCACCCAAAAATCGAGCCTTTTTGTCGCACACACCACCTTGTAACGAAGTGGGTGGGTCTTGGGCAGAGTTTCGGTGGGGTTGGGTCGGGAGAGTCGCGGCCAAATGTTTACAGAAACAAAAATCTGGGCTGAGCGTCCTACTTAGTCTTCTGGATGCAAAAAAATGTCACCTATTCATGGCCCAAACCAGCAGAGACGGCACATTTTGGCTGCGGTCATGGAAGTGCGGGCTGTGGACAAACTTCATCGTCTCGAAGAAAAGGAAAGGAAAACCAAAAAGTTGAAAAGTCAAGTGAAAAAATCCACAAAGGGCCACGGAGGCCTCCGGTCAGCGACTGCGGACAGTAAGGAATTGTGCGGGTATAAAGGACTACATGGGTTTATGAGGCTGAGGCCAGACTTTACAAGGCCTCCTTTATGTCCGGGGCTATTGTCGCAACGACATTGGACGAAGGGTTAATCCAAATAAAAATCTTTTGTGTCTGAGAGCAGAAGAGAAAGACATTGCTGACAACCCGATGTCCCGGGCCCGACATTGTCCACGGGGTCAGCCCGACACAAAGGAAAGTCAGTTGTGTCAGAGCTCAGAGTGTGTTGCCCCTTTAAATGCCCTGGTTGTTTTGTAATTGGGCGACTCCTGGGACACAAAAAGGATCCAGAGTCTGACAACATGACAGGAATGGGGAATGGTGAAAAGAACCGAAATCCTCCAATGTGACCGGACGATAGAAATGTCCGGTATTCTCTGTGTTGTGAGTATAGTAGATGGTAGTATTGGTATGTTATACACCTGGCCTCTAGAGGGAGCTCTCTACACACCACACAGGGGGTACTAAGCACTGGGGTAGTCAGGGGCGTCTGTGTAGTATCATCCAAAGACCATAGTCTGGAGGGCGTCTAATGCAGGGACAGTGACCCCAGGACTGGCCTACGGTACAAACAACACATCAACTACCCCTGTAGATGGTGGAGCTGTAGATAACCAGGCAGGGCTTGTGGACGGCCCCAGGTGTCATATTACACATTGGGTAGCATTAATATTCGGATACGTTATGTTGGCAGCCGTTATTTGTATTATTTAAGAACTGGGTGGTGGTATTATCTGAATATGGTACGTTGGTATTATTTGAGAACTTTATGCTTATATTATTTCAGTACTATACATTGGTATTATTTGAGTATTATATGTTGGTATTATTTGACTACTGTATACTGGTATTATTTATGAAACTGTATGCTGCTATTATTTGAGTACTGGACTTTGTTATTATCTGAGAATAGTATGGCGGTATTATTTGAGTACTATGTAAAGGTATTACCTGAGAATAGTATGGTGGTATTATTTGAGTACTATGTAAAGGTATTACCTGAGAATAGTATGGTGGTATTATTTGAGTACTATGTAAAGGTATTATCTGAGAATAGTATGGTGGTATTATTTGAGTACTATGTAAAGGTATTACCTGAGAATAGTATGGTGGTATTATTTGAGTACTATGTAAAGGTATTATCTGAGAATAGTATGCTGCTATTATTTGAGTACTGGACTTTGTTATTATCTGAGAATAGTATGGCGGTATTATTTGAGTACTATGTAAAGGTATTACCTGAGAATAGTATGGCGGTATTATTTGAGTACTATGTAAAGGTATTGTCTGAGAATAGTATGGCGGTATTATTTGAGTACTATGTAAAGGTATTACCTGAGAATAGTATGGTGGTATTATTTGAGTACTATGTAAAGATATTACCTGAGAATAGTATGGTGGTATTATTTGAGTACTATGTAAAGGTATTACCTGAGAATAGTATGGCGGTATTATTTGAGTACTATGTAAAGGTATTGTCTGAGAATAGTATGGTGGTATTATTTGAGTACTATGTAAAGATATTACCTGAGAATAGTATGGTGGTATTATTTGAGTACTATGTAAAGGTATTACGTGAGAATAGTATGGCGGTATTATTTGAGTACTATGTAAAGATATTACCTGAGAATAGTATGGTGGTATTATTTGAGTACTATGTAAAGGTATTACCTGAGAATAGTATGGCGGTATTATTTGAGTACTATGTAAAGGTATTGTCTGAGAATAGTATGGTGGTATTATTTGAGTACTATGTAAAGGTATTACCTGAGAATAGTATGGTGGTATTATTTGAGTACTATGTAAAGATATTACCTGAGAATAGTATGGTGGTATTATTTGAGTACTATGTAAAGGTATTACCTGAGAATAGTATGGCGGTATTATTTGAGTACTATGTAAAGGTATTGTCTGAGAATAGTATGGTGGTATTATTTGAGTACTATGTAAAGATATTACCTGAGAATAGTATGGTGGTATTATTTGAGTACTATGTAAAGGTATTACCTGAGAATAGTATGGCGGTATTATTTGAGTACTATGTAAAGGTATTGTCTGAGAATAGTATGGTGGTATTATTTGAGTACTATGTAAAGATATTACCTGAGAATAGTATGGTGGTATTATTTGAGTACTATGTAAAGGTATTACGTGAGAATAGTATGGCGGTATTATTTGAGTACTATGTAATTGTATTATTTGAGGTCTCTATGGTGGTATTATTTAGGTATTTCACATTGGTACTTATTGGAGTACTGTATATTGTTTTAGTGTGAGAGCTGTATGGTGGTATTATTTGAGTACTATGTAAAGGTATTACCTGAGACTAGTATGGCGGTATTATTTAGGTATTTCACATTGGTACTTATTTGAGTACTGTACATTGTTTTAGTGTCAGAGCTGTATGGTGGTATTATTTGACCATTGTATTTTGTCATTATTTGAGCTCTGTATGTTGATTTTTTGAGCAAAGTGTTAATATTATTTAAACACTATATGGCAGTATATACATAGGCATTGTATAGCACTTACCTGTATAGTATGTTATGGTGGTATTATTATGAAGACAATGGAATAGAAGTCTTATTTGGGTCATGTACCGGCAGTATTCTGTATGGGGCACATAGAATAGTTTGCTGTACACTATATAGCAGTATGAGTGGTGTGCGGCCATAATAGATAGTATACAACACCCTATACAATATAATGTCAGCTCTCCTCATACGCTTTGGGCTCATGTGGTTGTTTACCTTGCGTAGTAAGTCCGATCCCCGTGTAAGTATGTGAAACACGACAAAACAAAGGAAAAAAACAAATGAATTTTGCAGGAATTTGCCTTTCTGTAAATCTGTGATGTTCTCCAGCCCGACCCTTCCAGGAAAGCAGCCGGTTACCAGTGAGCAGAGGCGCTGAGTTATGACCTTGTAAAAGAAATATGTCTGTTGCGACATCCGGGGCTCTCAGCGACAAATGACCCAAGAGATAATTACATCCAGTAGTCTATGGCATCCTGCAAGATGTGGACGACTGCATAGGACGGAGGCGGGGGGTGAAACTCCGACTACATAGGATGGAGGCTGGGGGTGATCCTCCGACTACATAGGACGGAGGCTGGGGGTGATCCTCCAACTACATAGGACGGAGGCTGGGGGTGATCCTCCGACTACATAGGACGGAGGCTGGGGGTGATCCTCCGACTACATAGGACGGAGGCTGGGGGTGATCCTCCGACAAGATGGTTCAACTATCCAGATGAGACCTGGAAAAACAAAACGTAAGACATCAGAGTAACCTAAAGGGTAAAACCTAAAAATGTTATCAGAACAGTAGCCCAGGAGTGGTTTAGACAAGATGGCCGCCTCGTTGTCATAACTCCTATAGGGTGAAGCTGTAGGCCCATTCCCATATCCTCCGACTTCCCACCAATCATGGAATATGGGACTGGACCCAAGTGTGACAACGGTCAGCATTAGAGAACCCCGCAAACGGTTTGATATGAAACAGTTGTGATATATACAATACAATATATACAACAGTATATACTTTACTGAGACCTGGGTGCACCATCCCTATTACCCAAAGAACAATGAGCGGTCTGATCCCCATCTTAAAGGAGCCACTCAACATTCCCCAATTCATAATCCTTGTATAACCAGTTGAAGGTCCAAGGTAACCTATGAAGAAGCTGGGTTTGCCATACTGTTCACCACCTCCAGAAACTCCAACTCTTTGCACTGTTCAATAGGCCCCGCTCCTCTGATTCCAGCGCAGTTGGAATTTTTTCTCTAGCCCCTGCGGTTCCTGAGATATTGTGTAGTTCGTTTCAGTACCAATATGCTAATTAGATCCTCTTGTCAGGCGGGGCCTGGTAGTCAAGGACCGCCCACCTACATATCAGGTGCTAAAACTACCAGCACTGATTGCTCGGCAACGGTGGGGGCTAGAGAAATAATTCCAACTGTGCCAAATTCAGTAGAGGGGCGGCTATTGAAGGATGCAAATATTTGGAAATGCTAGAGGTGGTGAAACTTCCCCTTTAACATCATATGTTTAATACAAAGCGGGCCTCCTCCACTTCCTTACAGGTGCATTGTGTCCATGAGACAAAACTTTATGTATAGTTTATGTATGCACAATGTCAGTGCGATCCCTGCGAGCTCTTTATGTCTTTGAAATTTCTGCTTGGTCATGTCTCCGGCTGCCGCTTGTGATTCTCCACCTGCGAAACTAAAATTCTTTCTGTGCTGGTTCCTGGTGTACGGTTTCCTAATAATCAGCAGAATGGAGGTGATTACGGTGCAGGGTGATACCGCCGGGTAATTTATGCATACCTGACGTTCTCTGCAAATGTACTGGAACTAATGAGGCCAAACCAGATCCCACAACAAAGGGGAAAGTTGTGAAAATCATTTCATGTTCTGCCCATGGCGAAGGTTTAATCGCAGTCATATCAGAACATGCAGAACTGGCAAGAGAGGCCTGGAAAGTGGACAAATATGTACCGTGTACCTACAGTATCAGGGGGATATACCAGGGGAGCGGGGCTATTATCCCTGTACTTACCAGGGGAGCGGGGCTAGCTGCAGCTAAGGGGCCCAATGAGAGATAGGGTTACAGTATGTAGCATTCCTGTGCTGTGACATCATGTGCTCATACCTGCATGGTGACATCATATGTTTATCTTTCCTGTGATGTCTTAGTGTACACAGTGAATGCTTGGTGTGTTATGTCTGTACATTGTTATGTTATGGTGTATTGTATTATCCTGTACTGTGACATCACTGTGTGTATTACCCTGTACTGTGACATCACTGTGTGTATTATCCTGTACTGTGACATCACTGTGTGTATTATCCTGTACTGTGACATCACTGTGTGTATTATCCCTGTACTGTGACATCACTGTGTGTATTATCTCTGTACTGTGACATCACTGTGTGTATTATCTCTGTACTGTGACATCACTGTGTGTATTATCCTGTACTGTGACATCACTGTGTGTATTATCTCTGTACTGTGACATCACTGTGTGTATTACCCTGTACTGTGACATCACTGTGTGTATTATCCTGTACTGTGACATCACTGTGTGTATTATCCCTGTACTGTGACATCACTGTGTGTATTATCCTGTACTGTGACATCACTGTGTGTATTATCTCTGTACTGTGACATCACTGTGTGTATTATCCTGTACTGTGACATCACTGTGTGTATTATCCCTGTACTGTGACATCACTGTGTGTATTATCTCTGTACTGTGACATCACTGTGTGTATTATCCTGTACTGTGACATCATTGTGTGTATTATCCCTGTACTGTGACATCACTGTGTGTATTATCTCTGTACTGTGACATTACTGTGTGTATTATCCTGTACTGTGACATCACTGTGTGTATTATCCCTGTACTGTGACATCACTGTGTGTATTATCTCTGTACTGTGTCATCACTGTGTGTATTATCCCTGTACTGTGACATCACTGTGTGTATTATCCCTGTACTGTGACATCACTGTGTGTATTATCCCTGTACTGTGACATCACTGTGTGTATTATCTCTGTACTGTGACATTACTGTGTGTATTATCCTGTACTGTGACATCACTGTGTGTATTATCCTGTACTGTGACATCACTGTGTGTATTATCCTGTACTGTGACATCACTGTGTGTATTACCCTGTACTGTGACATCACTGTGTGTATTACCCTGTACTGTGACATCACTGTGTGTATTATCCCTGTACTGTGACATCACTCTGTGTATTATCCTGTACTGTGACATCACTGTGTGTATTATCCTGTACTGTGACATCACTGTGTGTATTATCCCTGTACTGTGACATCACTGTGTGTATTATCCTGTACTGTGACATCACTGTGTGTATTATCCCTGTACTGTGACATCACTGTGTGTATTACCCTGTACTGTGACATCACTGTGTGTATTATCTCTGTACTGTGACATCACTGTGTGTATTATCCCTGTACTGTGACATCACTGTGTGTATTATCCCTGTACTGTGACATCACTGTGTGTATTATCCTGTACTGTGACATCACTGTGTGTATTATCTCTGTACTGTGACATCACTGTGTGTATTATCCTGTACTGTGACATCACTGTGTGTATTATCCCTGTACTGTGACATCACTGTGTGTATTATCTCTGTACTGTGACATCACTGTGTGTATTATCCTGTACTGTGACATCATTGTGTGTATTATCCCTGTACTGTGACATCACTGTGTGTATTATCTCTGTACTGTGACATTACTGTGTGTATTATCCTGTACTGTGACATCACTGTGTGTATTATCCCTGTACTGTGACATCACTGTGTGTATTATCTCTGTACTGTGTCATCACTGTGTGTATTATCCCTGTACTGTGACATCACTGTGTGTATTATCCCTGTACTGTGACATCACTGTGTGTATTATCCCTGTACTGTGACATCACTGTGTGTATTATCTCTGTACTGTGACATTACTGTGTGTATTATCCTGTACTGTGACATCACTGTGTGTATTATCCTGTACTGTGACATCACTGTGTGTATTATCCTGTACTGTGACATCACTGTGTGTATTACCCTGTACTGTGACATCACTGTGTGTATTACCCTGTACTGTGACATCACTGTGTGTATTATCCCTGTACTGTGACATCACTCTGTGTATTATCCTGTACTGTGACATCACTGTGTGTATTATCCTGTACTGTGACATCACTGTGTGTATTATCCCTGTACTGTGACATCACTGTGTGTATTATCCTGTACTGTGACATCACTGTGTGTATTATCCCTGTACTGTGACATCACTGTGTGTATTACCCTGTACTGTGACATCACTGTGTGTATTATCTCTGTACTGTGACATCACTGTGTGTATTATCCCTGTACTGTGACATCACTGTGTGTATTATCCTGTACTGTGACATCACTGTGTGTATTATCCTGTACTGTGACATCACTGTGTGTATTATCCTGTACTGTGACATCACTGTGTGTATTATCCTGTACTGTGACATCACTGTGTGTATTATCCCTGTACTGTGACATCACTGTGTGTATTATCCCTGTACTGTGACATTACTGTGTGTATTATCCTGTACTGTGACATCACTGTGTGTATTATCCTGTACTGTGACATCACTGTGTGTATTATCCTGTACTGTGACATCACTGTGTGTATTATCTCTGTACTGTGACATCACTGTGTGTATTATCCCTGTACTGTGACATTACTGTGTGTATTATCCTGTACTGTGACATCACTGTGTGTATTATCCTGTACTGTGACATCACTGTGTGTATTATCCCTGTACTGTGACATCACTGTGTGTATTATCCTGTACTGTGACATTACTGTGTGTATTATCCTGTACTGTGACATCACTGTGTGTATTATCCTGTACTGTGACATCACTGTGTGTATTATCCCTGTACTGTGACATCACTGTGTGTATTATCCTGTACTGTGACATCACTGTGTGTATTATCCCTGTACTGTGACATCACTGTGTGTATTATCCTGTACTGTGACATCACTGTGTGTATTATCTCTGTACTGTGACATCACTGTGTGTATTATCCCTGTACTGTGACATCACTGTGTGTATTATCCCTGTACTGTGACATCACTGTGTGTATTATCCTGTACTGTGACATCACTGTGTGTATTATCCTGTACTGTGACATCACTGTGTTTATTATCCTGTACTGTGACATCACTGTGTGTATTATCTCTGTACTGTGACATCACTGTGTGTATTATCCTGTACTGTGACATCACTGTGTGTATTATCCTGTACTGTGACATCACTGTGTGTATTATCCCTGTACTGTGACATCACTGTGTGTATTATCCTGTACTGTGACATCACTGTGTGTATTATCTCTGTACTGTGACATCACTGTGTGTATTATCTCTGTACTGTGACATCACTGTGTGTATTATCCTGTACTGTGACATCACTGTGTGTATTATCCTGTACTGTGACATCACTGTGTGTATTATCTCTGTACTGTGACATCACTGTGTGTATTATCCTGTACTGTGACATTACTGTGTGTATTATCTCTGTACTGTGACATCACTGTGTGTATTATCTCTGTACCGTGACATCACTGTGTGTATTATCCTGTACTGTGACATTACTGTGTGTATTATCTCTGTACTGTGACATCACTGTGTGTATTATCCCTGTACTGTGACATCACTGTGTGTATTATCTCTGTACTGTGACATCACTGTGTGTATTATCTCTGTACTGTGACATCACTGTGTGTATTATCTCTGTACTGTGACATCACTGTGTGTATTATCCTGTACTGTGACATCACTGTGTGTATTATCTCTGTACTGTGACATCACTGTGTGTATTATCTCTGTACTGTGACATCACTGTGTGTATTATCCTGTACTGTGACATCACTGTGTGTATTATCCCTGTACTGTGACATCACTGTGTGTATTATCTCTGTACTGTGACATCACTGTGTGTATTATCCTGTACTGTGACATCACTGTGTGTATTATCCCTGTACTGTGACATCACTGTGTGTATTATCTCTGTACTGTGACATCACTGTGTGTATTATCCTGTACTGTGACATCACTGTGTGTATTATCTCTGTACTGTGACATCACTGTGTGTATTATCTCTGTACTGTGACATCACTGTGTGTATTATCCTGTACTGTGACATCACTGTGTGTATAATCCCTGTACTGTGACATCACTGTGTGTATTATCTCTGTACTGTGACATCACTGTGTGTATTGTCTCTGTACTGTGACATCACTGTGTGTATTATCCTGTACTGTGACATCACTGTGTGTATTATCTCTGTACTGTGACATCACTGTGTGTATTATCCTGTACTGTGACATCACTGTGTGTATAATCCCTGTACTGTGACATCACTGTGTGTATTATCTCTGTACTGTGACATCACTGTGTGTATTATCTCTGTACTGTGACATCACTGTGTGTATTATCCTGTACTGTGACATCACTGTGTGTATTATCTCTGTACTGTGACATCACTGTGTGTATTATCCTGTACTGTGACATCACTGTGTGTATAATCCCTGTACTGTGACATCACTGTGTGTATTATCCTGTACTGTGACATCACTGTGTGTATTATCCCTGTACTGTGACATCACTGTGTGTATTATCCCTGTACTGTGACATCACTGTGTGTATTATCCCTGTACTGTGACATCACTGTGTGTATTATCCCTGTACTGTGACATCACTGTGTGTATTATCCTGTACTGTGACATCACTGTGTGTATTATCCCTGTACTGTGACATCACTGTGTGTATTATCCCTGTACTGTGACATCACTGTGTGTATTATCCCTGTACTGTGACATCACTGTGTGTATTATCCCTGTACTGTGACATCACTGTGTGTATTATCCCTGTACTGTGACATCACTGTGTGTATTATCCTGTACTGTGACATCACTGTGTGTATTATCCTGTACTGTGACATCACTGTGTGTATTATCCCTGTACTGTGACATCACTGTGTGTATTATCCCTGTACTGTGACATCACTGTGTGTATTATCCCTGTACTGTGACATCACTGTGTGTATTATCTCTGTACTGTGACATCACTGTGTGTATTATCTCTGTACTGTGACATCACTGTGTGTATTATCCCTGTACTGTGACATCACTGTGTGTATTATCCCTGTACTGTGACATCACTGTGTGTATTATCCTGTACTGTGACATCACTGTGTGTATTATCCTGTACTGTGACATCACTGTGTGTATTATCTCTGTACTGTGACATCACTGTGTGTGTTATCCTTGTACTGTGACATCACTGTGTGTATTATCCCTGTACTGTGACATCACTGTGTGTATTATCCCTGTACTGTGACATCACTGTGTGTATTATCTCTGTACTGTGACATCACTGTGTGTATTATCTCTGTACTGTGACATCACTGTGTGTAATATCCTGTACTGTGACATCACTGTGTGTATTATCCCTGTACTGTGACATCACTGTGTGTATTATCTCTGTACTGTGACATCACTGTGTGTATTATCCTGTACTGTGACATCACTGTGTGTAATATCCCTGTACTGTGACATCACTGTGTGTATTATCCCTGTACTGTGACATCACTGTGTGTATTATCTCTGTACTGTGACATCACTGTGTGTATTATCTCTGTACTGTGACATCACTGTGTGTAATATCCTGTACTGTGACATCACTGTGTGTATTATCCCTGTACTGTGACATCACTGTGTGTATTATCTCTGTACTGTGACATCACTGTGTGTATTATCCTGTACTGTGACATCACTGTGTGTAATATCCTGTACTGTGACATCACTGTGTGTATTATCTCTGTACTGTGACATCACTGTGTGTATTATCTCTGTACTGTGACATCACTGTGTGTAATATCCTGTACTGTGACATCACTGTGTGTATTATCCCTGTACTGTGACATCACTGTGTGTATTATCTCTGTACTGTGACATCACTGTGTGTATTATCCTGTACTGTGACATCACTGTGTGTATTATCTCTGTACTGTGACATCACTGTGTGTATTATCTCTGTACTGTGACATCACTGTGTGTATTATCTCTGTACTGTGACATCACTGTGTGTATTATCTCTGTACCGTGACATCACTGTGTGTATTATCTCTGTACTGTGACATCACTGTGTGTATTATCTCTGCTTTGATACTATAATACAGTTGATCACACTGGAGAAAACATAAAACTCTCTGAAACTTTGGTGTAAATGCAAAATTTTAATGACAGATTTCCCAGGTTTTGGAGCCAATTGCAGAAATGTCTGAATTGTGTTGATCATGAGGACTGTCCTCTTACATTACATCACGTTATTATATGGGGAGATTGAGGGATTATTATTCCTGTTATACTATATATACTGTGGTATATACAGAGTGGTGGTATCTGTGGTGGTCTATGGTAATGAAGGGGTTGATATTCTTCTGATGACGGTTCCGGAGGTGTAATATTATATAATACTATAGGAGGCGCTCAGCACATAGGGATTAATAAATCCTGTATTATTACACTCCATTATAAATCCATGAGCAGTCAGCGCCCCCTAGTGGACACAGGAAGAATTTTACTACTTATTTTGGACTGTATTGCTAGTTGGGGTCCTTGGTTCCCCTCCTCAGTGCCACTCTGGACCCCGGCTTGGTTCTTACACTTGGCCGTTTCCATAACTCTGGAGTAAGCCTTGGCATTGTGTTTTTGGGTAGTGAAGATGAAAAGACTCCATCGCCAGCCGGATAATTGACATGTAATATATTCTGTTCCCGTGAGGTCGTTTGTGGTCACCCGCCGATACTTTTTCCATGCTTTGTACGGGTCCCGGCCTTGCGGCTTTGCTGTGTGACTCCGGCTTGTAAACATCTTGTATACAACGATAAGCAAACGTACTCCAAACCAGATGCTGTACTCCAGGCGTCCATAGAAGCGCGGCCAAGTCACTGGATCCCAAGATGCATGGAGATATTTACGACTCCTCCAAGTTTCCAGCTTCACTAGAAGCCAAGATGTGTAGAGCAGCTCGCGAGGACGGGAAGACGACAACATCCTCCTGCTTAGAGTCGTGGCGGTGCCGACTCGCCACAGCCGATCATCATCCCGTTTTACTGCACAGTTATTAGGTCTCGATTTACAGACGACACGTGTGCCAAAATATAATGACATTTAGCCGAGGATTTGGAAAACGGATAATGTTCTCGATGGAAAAAATCTAAAATATTTGAGAAATCAACCACCCGGCTGTAGCAGCATTGCACGCAAGACTGGGGAGGGGCTTACCAAATGACATTCAAGAGTACACAAAGTAACACGGCACTTCGTGTTTGCTGCAGATCACTTGTTTGCTTTGCTGTGTAGACTGGGACAGAATGAACAGGGTCTTATTCTTATTCTTATGGTAGAGTTGGAAGGGACCTCAAGGGCCATCGGGTCCAACCCCCTGCGAGTGCAGGTTTTCCTAAATCATTGCAGCTATATGTTTATCCAGATTCCGCTTGAAGATTTCCATTGATGGAGCGCCCACCACCTCCCGTGGCAGCCTATTCCACTCTCTCACTCCCCTCACTGTCAGAAAGTTTTTCCTAATGTCTAATCTGTATCTCTTTCCCTTTAGTTTCATCCCATTGCTTCTTGTACTTCCTTGTGCTAATGAGAATAGGGGAGATCCCTCTGCACTGTGACTACCTTTCAGATATTTGTAGACTGCTATTAAATCTCCCCTCAGCCTTCTCTTCTGCAAACTAAACAATCCCAGTTCTTTTAGCCGCTCCTCATAGGACATGGTTTGCAGACCTTCCACCATTTTGGTTGCTCTTCTCTGGACTTGCTCCAATATATCGATGTCTTTCTTGAATTGAGGCGCCCAGAACTGTACACAGTATTCCAGGTGTGGTCTGACCAGGGAAGAGTACAGCGGAATAATGACCTCTCGATCTAGATTCAATGCTTGTCTTAATACATCCCAGAATTTTATTCGCCTTTTTTGCAGCAGCACCGCACTGTTGGCTCATGTTGAATTTGTGATCTACTATTATGCCCAAGTCCTTTTCCCCTATGCTATCACTTAGTTCTATTCCTCCCATACTATATATGTTTTTTACATTTCTGTTACCCAGATGTAGAACTTTGCATTTGTCCCTGTTAAATCCCATTTTGTTTGCCTCAGCCCATTGTTCCAGTGTGTCTAAGTCCTTTTGAATACACTCTCTCTCCTCTCTGGTGTTGGCTATTCCTCCTATCTTCGTATCATCTGCAAATTTTATGAGTTCCCCAATAATTCCATCGTCCAGATCATTTATAAAGTTATTAAAAAGTACTGGGCCCAGAACAGAGCCCTGCGGCACCCCGCTTTTGACTTTCTTCCAGTTGGATGTGTAGCCATTTAGTATTACTCGTTGTGCCCGATCATTAAGCCAGTTGTGAATCCACCTAACTGATTTTTTGTCAAAGCCATACTTAATCATTTTTTCAATAAGAAGGTTATGTAATACTTTATCAAATGCCTTACTGAAGTCAAGATATACTATGTCCACGGCATTCCCTTGGTCCAACCATTCAGTGATTTTGTTGTAGAAGGAAATCAGGTTAGTCTGACAAGATTTATTGGTCCTAAAGCCGTGCTGGCTCTGGTTAATTAATGCCTTCCCATCCAGGTACCGAAGTAAATGTTCCTTCACAATTTGCTCAAAGATTTTTCCTGCTATCGAGGTCAGACTTACCGGCCTGTAATTTCCTGGTCCCTTTTCCCCTTTTTGTAGATGGGGACAACATTTGCCCTTTTCCAATCTAAAGGGACCACTCCTGTTTCCCATGACTTACCGAAGATTATAGCAAGGGGTTCTGTTATTTCCTCTGCTATCTCTTTCAGGACTCTAGGGTGTAAATCATCTGGTCCTGGGGACTTGGTTTCCTGTAACTTGGCTACCTCATTATAATTAGAAGGTAGGGTTGAGCGATTTGGATCAGAAAAGATCCGATTCTGATCTTTTCCCGCGGGATAGAGGTCGGAGGTTATTTCCCACAAGGCTTGGCTACTGGCCAATCATTGTTAGCTTTTACCACAATGATTGACCAGTAGCCAAGGATTGTGGGAAATAACCACCGACCTCGATCCCCGGGGAAAAGATCGGAAACAGAATCCGATCTTTTCCGATCCCGATCGCTCAACTCTACATGCAAGCTACTGACTACAGATAGGCCAACCAGTTCGTTATGGATTTTCCCAAAATTTCACGTTTGGCTGAAATTTTTGGGATTCACACCCATGAATCATTATTATACAACGCCCCCAAAGTATAATAACCCAAAGTCCAGGGTATATGCAGACACAATAAAAACCTTTCCTCACCTCCTATGGCTTCTTTTCTGATGTCATGAGATAATTGCTGAGGACTCTTTGACCATTATGATGTCAACCTGCCCCATGTGACCACTGAAACCCAATCACAGGCCTCAATGGTGACCACAAGGTGTATAAGGTTGGAAAGGTTGCTGATGGAGCCTGCACCTAAACTGGACTTGCATTTATTATACTTATGGTTTTGGGCTAAAAAAAATTTGCCCGAAACAAAAGAGATGAAGGTTGCAAATATTCATGATATTAATCTCACGAGGTTCTCCTATCTCTATAATATCCTATGATATGTCTGTATCAATTGCTCCCCAATTATATATGGCAGGATAGTAAACCTATACATTATACATGCTAATGGGCTCTGTATGCAGCTCCTCTCTAACTCCCTGTTCCTCTGGGGCGGAGCTATTCTCCATCACTTCCTGGAATCTATAATATCCTATGATATGTCTCTATAGCTCCTCCTATAATATGATATGGCTCTATCAATTGCTCCCCAATTATATATGGCAGGATAGTAAACCTATATATTATACATGCTAATGGGCTCTGTATGTAGCTCCTCTATAACGTCCTGTTCCTCGGGGGAGGAGCTATACTCCATCACTTCCTGGAAACTATAATATCCTATGATATGTCTCTATCAATTGCTCCCCAATTATATATGGCAGGATAGTAAACCTATATATTATGCACGCTAATGGGCTCTGTATGTAGCTCCTCTCTAACTCCCTGTTCCTCGGGGGTGGAGCTATACTCTATCACTTCCTGGAATCTATAATATCCTATGACATGTCTCTATCAATTGCTCCCCAATTATATATGGCAGGATAGTAAATCTATACATTATACACGCTAATGGGCTCTGTATGCAGCTCTTCTCTAACACCCTGTTCCTCAGGGGTGGAGCTATACTCCATCACTTCCTGGAATCTATAATATCTTATGATATGTCTCTATCAATTGATCTCCCATTATTGTAGCTGCCATAAAGCAGAAACCAACATCATCTATAAAAACCATACAAGAAGGAGGTGTGTCTTCATTATGGCCGCCCCATGAAAGCTTAGGGAAAAAATGTAATTAATGAAAATTAAAAAAAAATAATTCTCTTCTACAGATGCATACCTATAGAAAGCGCCTAAGATGCCTTAAATAAAACATTCCCTTTAAGGGTGACACAAAGTGTCCAAGAACAGGAGAGGCTGCAGTTGTACCCAGGTCCTAGTCCCTGACAATCCCATCATCCAGAGGCTAAAAACCCGCACAGCTGAGGGTTTGTTACAATTATATCAGGCTTAGATACAGTCATGAGCCCAAATGTCTGTTAATGATAATACTGCATGAATGAGGGGGGGCACATACTTACAGCCGTCTTGCACGCGGCATAGTTTGTCTCTAGAACATGATGAATCTGTTTTCTCGGAGATTAATGATTGACCTCGGCGGTGACGTCATCATAATTGCTGAGTCCACGGATCTTGTATGTCTGGAATCCGACTCCGCGCAGGTCCGGTGATGTCATGAGGTTACTGAAGTTCTTCTCGGCTTGTTTTCCTTCATTTGGTGAGTTTGTAACTATTAGTGATTAGGAAAGTGCAGATTATTGGGAGGCGCAGTGTTATTAACCCCTTCATGAAAGGAATCTCCCCAAATTACATACCCGCCATTTGTTAAGCCCCTGCCCTAAACACGGAATATAACCCCAAAATAAAAAGACTCCAAAATAAGAGTAGTCCCCAGAATAACACCAGGCTGTACCCCAAAATGTATACTCAGACCAAACTACAGGATAACTCCAGATCCAACCCTCAAATAAAAACAGACCCCAGACCAGACCCCTAAACTAATACAGATTAATCAAAAAATATTGTCGCACACACAGGTTTTGTTGCCAAAAAGGGAAATAAATTTATTTACAACACCGTGTACATCATTTGTTGTGCCTTTGGACATAGGGGTCGCAGTAATTGTATAATCTATAGTGTGAATACAAGGCATGTAGGATGCCTGGGACGCATCCTACATGCCTTGTATTCACACTATAGATCAGTTCAGATGAAGGTCTACACGACTGAAACGTCAACTATTGTGATCTATTAGTCTTTTTCATATTACTGCGACCCCTATGTCCAAAGGCACAACAAATAATGTACACGGTGTTGTAAATAAATTTATTTCCCTTTTTGGCAACAAAACCTGTGTGTGCGACAACATTTTTTGATTAATCTGATTGTGGGGTCTAAGGAACCTTTGACGTCTGCACCACACTTTCTAAATTTGTGAGTGTGCGGCACCATTGCCTTTTTTTCCCTAAACTAATACAGACGCCAGACCAAACCCCTAAACTAATACAGACCCCAGACCAGACCTCTAAACTAATACAGACCCCAGACCAGACCTCGAAACTAATACAGACCCCAGACCAGACCTCTAAACTAATACAGACCCCAGACCAGACCCCTAAACTAATACAGACCCCAGACCTCTAAACTAATACAGACCCCAGACCAGACCCCTAAACTAATACAGACCCCAGACCAGACCCACAAACTAATACAGACCCCAGACCAGACCTCTAAACTAATACAGACCCCAGACCAGACCCACAAACTAATACAGACCCCAGACCAGACCCCTAAACTAATACAGACCCCAGACCAGACCCCTAAACTAATACAGACCCCAGACCCCTAAACTTATACAGACCAAAGACCAGACCCCTAAAATAATACAGACACCAGACCAGACCCACAAACTAATACAGACCCCAGACCAGACCTCTAAACTAATACAGACCCCAGACCAGACCCCTAAACTAATACAGACCTCAGACCAGACCCCTAAACTAATACAGACCCCAGACCAGACCCCTAAACTAATACAGACCCCAGACCCCTAAACTTATACAGACCAAAGACCAGACCCCTAAACTAATACAGACCCCAGACCACACCCCTAAACTAATACAGACCCCAGACCAGACCCCTAAACTAATACAGACCTCAGACCAGACCCCTAAACTAATACAGACCTCAGACGACCCCTAAACTAATACAGACCCCAGACCAGACCCCTAAACTAATACAGACCCCAGACCAGACCCCTAAACTAATACAGACCCCAGACCCCTAAACTTATACAGACCAAAGACCAGACCCCTAAACTAATACAGACCCCAGACCAGACCCCTAAACTAATACAGACCCCAGACCAGACCTCTAAACTAATACAGACCCCAGACCAGACCCCTAAACTAATACAGACCCCAGACCAGACCTCTAAACTAATACAGACCCCAGACCAGACCCCTAAACTAATACAGACCCCAGACCAGACCCCTAAACTAATACAGACCCCAGACCAGACCTCTAAACTAAAACAGACCCCAGAACAGACCCCTAAACTAATACAGACCCCAGACCAGACCCGTAAACTAATACAGACCCCAGACCAGACCTCTAAACTAATACAGACCCCAGACCAGACCTCTAAACTAATACAGACCCCAGACAAGACCCCTAAACTAATACAGACCCCAGACCAGACCTCTAAACTAATACAGACCCCAGACCAGACCTCTAAACTAATACAGAACCCAGACCAGATCCCTAAACTAATACAGACCCCAGACCAGACCTCTAAACTAATACAGACCCCAGACCAGATCCCTAAACTAATACACACCCCAGACCAGACCCCTAAACTAATACAGACCCCAGACCAGACCCCTAAACTAATACAGACCCCAGACCAGACCCCTAAACTAATACAGACCCCAGACCAGACCTCTAAACTAATACAGACCGCAGACCAGACCCCTACACTAATACAGACCCCAGACCAGACTCCTAAACTAATACAGACCCCAGACCAGACCCCTAAACTAATACAGACCCCAGACCAGACCCCTAAACCAATACAAACCCCAGACCAGACCCCTAAACTAATACAGACCCCAGACCCCTAAACTAATACAAATCCCAGACCAGACCCCTAAACTAATACAGACCCCAGACCAGACCCCTACACTAATACAGACCCCAGACCAGACCCCTACACTAATACAGACCCCAGACCAGACTCCTAAACTAATACAGACCCCAGACCAGACCTCTAAACTAATACAGACCCCAGACCAGACCTCTAAACCAATACAGACCCCAGACCAGACCCCTAAACCAATACAGACCCCAGACCAGACCCCTAAACTAATACAGACCCCCCAGACCAGGCCCCTAAACTAATACAGACCCCAGACCAGACCCCTAAACCAATACAGACCCCAGACCAGACCCCTAAACTAATACAGACCTCAGACCCCTAAACTAATACAAATCCCAGACCAGACCCCTAAACTAATACAGACCCCAGACCAGACCTCTAATCTAATACAGAACCCAGACCAGACCTCTAAACTAATACTGGCCCCAGACCACACCTCTAAACTAATACAGACCCCAGACCAGACCCCTAAACTAATACCGACCCCAGACCAGACCCCTAAACTAATACAGACCCCAGACCAGACCCCTAAACTAATACAGACCCCAGACCAGACCCCTAAACCAATACAGACCCCAGACCAGACCCCCAAACTAATACAGGCCCCAGACCCCTAAACTAATACAGACCATAGACCAGACCCCTAAATTTATACAGTCCAAAGACCAGAGCCCTAAACTAATACAGACCCCAGACCAGATCTCTAAACTAATACAGACACCAGACCAGACCCACAAACTAATACAGACCCCAGACCAGACCCCTAAACTAATACAGACCCCAGACCCCTAAACTAATACAGACCCCAGACCAGACCCCTAAACTAATACAGACCCCAGACCCCTAAACTAATACAGACCCCAGACCAGACCCCTAAACTAATACAGACCCCAGACCAGACCCCTAAACTAATACAGACCCCTGACCAGACCCCTAAACTAATACAGACCCCAGACCAGACCTCTAAACTAATACAGACCCCAGACCAGACCTCTAAACTAATACAGACCCCAGACCAGACCCCTAAACTAATACAGACCCCAGACCCCTAAACTAATACAGACCCCAGACCAGACCCCTAAACTAATACAGACCCCTAAACTAATACAGACCCCAGACCCCTAAACTTATACAGACCCCAGACCAGACCCCTAAACTAAAACAGACCCCAGACCAGACCCCTAAACTAATACAGACCCCAGACCAGACCCCTAAACTAATACAGACCCCAGACCAGACCTCTAAACTAATACAGACCCCAGACCAGACCCCTAAACTAATACAGACCCCAGACCAGACCTCTAAACTAATACAGACCCCAGACCAGACCTCTAAACTAATACAGAACCCAGACCAGATCCCTAAACTAATACAGACCCCAGACCAGACCTCTAAACTAATACAGACCCCAGACCAGAGCCCTAAACTAATACAGACCCCAGACCAGACCCCTAAACTAATACAGACCCCAGACCAGACCCCTAAACTAATACAGACCCCAGACAAGACCCCTAAACTAATACAGACCCCAGACCAGACCTCTAAACTAATACAGACCGCAGACCAGACCCCTACACTAATACAGACCCCAGACCAGACTCCTAAACTAATACAGACCCCAGACCAGACCTCTAAACTAATACAGACCCCAGACCAGACCCCGAAACTAATACAGACTCCAGACCAGACCCCTAAACTAATACAGACCCCAGACCAGACCCCTAAACGAATACAGACCCCAGACCAGACCCCTAAACCAATACAAACCCCAGACCAGACCCCTAAACTAATACAGACCCCAGACCCCTAAACTAATACAAATCCCAGACCAGACCCCTAAACTAATACAGACCCCAGACCAGACCCCTACACTAATACAGACCCCAGACCAGACTCCTAAACTAATACAGACCCCAGACCAGACCTCTAAACTAATACAGACTCCAGACCAGACCTCTAAACCAATACAGACCCCAGACCAGACCCCTAAACCAATACAGACCCCAGACCAGACCCCTAAACTAATACAGACCCCCCAGACCAGGCCCCTAAACTAATACAGACCCCAGACCAGACCCCTAAACCAATACAGACCCCAGACCAGACCCCTAAACTAATACAGACCTCAGACCCCTAAACTAATACAAATCCCAGACCAGACCCCTAAACTAATACAGACCCCAGACCAGACCCTTAAACTAATACAGACCCCAGACCAGACCTCTAATCTAATACAGAACCCAGACCAGACCTCTAAACTAATACAGACCGCAGACCAGACCTCTAAACTAATACAGACCCCAGACCAGACCCCTAAACTAATACCGACCCCAGACCAGACCCCTAAACTAATACAGACCCCAGACCAGAGCCCTAAACTAATACAGACCCCAGACCAGAGCCCTAAACTAATACAGACCCCAGACCAGACCCCTAAACTAATACAGACCCCAGACCAGACCCCTAAACCAATACAGACCCCAGACCAGACCCCCAAACTAATACAGGCCCCAGACCCCTAAACTAATACAGACCATAGACCAGACCCCTAAATTTATACAGTCCAAAGACCAGAGCCCTAAACTAATACAGACCCCAGACCAGATCTCTAAACTAATACAGACACCAGACCAGACCCACAAACTAATACAGACCCCAGACCAGACCCCTAAACTAATACAGACCCCAGACCAGACCCCTAAACTAATACAGACCCCAGACCCCTAAACTAATACAGACCCCAGACCCCTAAACTAATACAGACCCCAGACCCCTAAACTAATAAAGACCCCAGACCAGACCCCTAAACTAATACAGACCCCAGACCAGACCCCTAAACTAATACAGACCCCAGACCAGACCTCTAAAATAATACAGACCCCAGACCAGACCCCTAAACTAATCCAGACCCCAGACCAGACCCCTAAACAAATACAGACCCCAGACCGGACCTCTAAACTAATACAGACCCCAGACCAGACCCCGAAACTAATACAGACTCCAGACCAGACCCCTAAACTAATACAGACCCCAGACCAGACCCCTAAACGAATACAGACCCCAGACCAGACCCCTAAACCAATACAAACCCCAGACCAGACCCCTAAACTAATACAGACCCCAGACCCCTAAACTAATACAAATCCCAGACCAGACCCCTAAACTAATACAGACCCCAGACCAGACCCCTACACTAATACAGACCCCAGACCAGACTCCTAAACTAATACAGACCCCAGACCAGACCTCTAAACTAATACAGACTCCAGACCAGACCTCTAAACCAATACAGACCCCAGACCAGACCCCTAAACCAATACAGACCCCAGACCAGACCCCTAAACTAATACAGACCCCCCAGACCAGGCCCCTAAACTAATACAGACCCCAGACCAGACCCCTAAACCAATACAGACCCCAGACCAGACCCCTAAACTAATACAGACCTCAGACCCCTAAACTAATACAAATCCCAGACCAGACCCCTAAACTAATACAGACCCCAGACCAGACCCCTAAACTAATACAGACCCCAGACCAGACCTCTAATCTAATACAGAACCCAGACCAGACCTCTAAACTAATACAGACCGCAGACCAGACCTCTAAACTAATACAGACCCCAGACCAGACCCCTAAACTAATACCGACCCCAGACCAGACCCCTAAACTAATACAGACCCCAGACCAGAGCCCTAAACTAATACAGACCCCAGACCAGAGCCCTAAACTAATACAGACCCCAGACCAGACCCCTAAACTAATACAGACCCCAGACCAGACCCCTAAACCAATACAGACCCCAGACCAGACCCCCAAACTAATACAGGCCCCAGACCCCTAAACTAATACAGACCATAGACCAGACCCCTAAATTTATACAGTCCAAAGACCAGAGCCCTAAACTAATACAGACCCCAGACCAGATCTCTAAACTAATACAGACACCAGACCAGACCCACAAACTAATACAGACCCCAGACCAGACCCCTAAACTAATACAGACCCCAGACCAGACCCCTAAACTAATACAGACCCCAGACCCCTAAACTAATACAGACCCCAGACCCCTAAACTAATACAGACCCCAGACCCCTAAACTAATAAAGACCCCAGACCAGACCCCTAAACTAATACAGACCCCAGACCAGACCCCTAAACTAATACAGACCCCAGACCAGACCTCTAAAATAATACAGACCCCAGACCAGACCCCTAAACTAATCCAGACCCCAGACCAGACCCCTAAACAAATACAGACCCCAGACCGGACCTCTAAACTAATACAGACCCCAGACCAGACCCCTAAACTAATACAGACCCCAGTCCGGACCCCTAAACTAATACAGACCCCAGACCAGACCCCTAAACTAATACAGACCCCAGACCAGACCTCTAAACTAATACAGACCCCAGACCAGACCTCTAAACTAATACAGACCCCAGACCAGACCCCTAAACTAATACAGACCCCAGACCAGACCTCTAAACTAATACAGACCCCAGACCAGACCTCTAAACTAATACAGAACCCAGACCAGACCCCTAAACTAATACAGACCCCAGACCAGACCCCTAAACTAATACAGACCCCAGACCAGATCCCTAAACTAATACAGACCCCAGACCAGATCCATAAACTAATTCAGACCCCAGACCAGACCCCTAAACTAATACAGACCCCAGACCAGACCTCTAAACTAATACAGACCCCAGACCAGATCCCTAAACTAATACAGACCCCAGACCAGACCCCTAAACTAATACAGACCCCAGACCAGAGCCCTAAACTAATACAGACCCCAGACCAGAGCCCTAAACTAATACAGACCCCAGACCAGACCCCTAAACTAATACAGACCCCAGACCAGACCCCTAAACCAATACAGACCCCAGACCAGACCCCCAAACTAATACAGGCCCCAGACCCCTAAACTAATACAGACCATAGACCAGACCCCTAAATTTATACAGTCCAAAGACCAGAGCCCTAAACTAATACAGACCCCAGACCAGATCTCTAAACTAATACAGACACCAGACCAGACCCACAAACTAATACAGACCCCAGACCAGACCCCTAAACTAATACAGACCCCAGACCAGACCCCTAAACTAATACAGACCCCAGACCCCTAAACTAATACAGACCCCAGACCCCTAAACTAATACAGACCCCAGACCCCTAAACTAATAAAGACCCCAGACCAGACCCCTAAACTAATACAGACCCCAGACCAGACCCCTAAACTAATACAGACCCCAGACCAGACCTCTAAAATAATACAGACCCCAGACCAGACCCCTAAACTAATCCAGACCCCAGACCAGACCCCTAAACAAATACAGACCCCAGACCGGACCTCTAAACTAATACAGACCCCAGACCAGACCCCTAAACTAATACAGACCCCAGTCCGGACCCCTAAACTAATACAGACCCCAGACCAGACCCCTAAACTAATACAGACCCCAGACCAGACCTCTAAACTAATACAGACCCCAGACCAGACCTCTAAACTAATACAGACCCCAGACCAGACCCCTAAACTAATACAGACCCCAGACCAGACCTCTAAACTAATACAGACCCCAGACCAGACCTCTAAACTAATACAGAACCCAGACCAGACCCCTAAACTAATACAGACCCCAGACCAGACCCCTAAACTAATACAGACCCCAGACCAGATCCCTAAACTAATACAGACCCCAGACCAGATCCATAAACTAATTCAGACCCCAGACCAGACCCCTAAACTAATACAGACCCCAGACCAGACCTCTAAACTAATACAGACCCCAGACCAGATCCCTAAACTAATACAGACCCCAGACCAGACCCCTAAACTAATACAGACCCCAGACCAGACCTCTAAACTAATACAGACCCCAGACCAGACCCCTAAACTAATACAGACCCCAGACCAGACCCGTAAACTAATACAGACCCCAGACCAGACCCCTAAACTAATACAGACCCCAGACCAGACCCGTAAACTAATACAGACCCCAGACCAGACCCCTAAATTAATACAGACCCCAGACCAGACCCCTAAACTAATACAGACCCCAGACCCCTAAACTAATACAAATCCCAGACCAGACCCCTACACTAATACAGACCCCAGACCAGACCCCTACACCAATACAGACCCCAGACCAGACTCCTAAACTAATACAGACCCCAGACCAGACCCCAAACTAATACAGACCCCAGACCCCTAAACTAATACAGACCAAAGACCAGAGCCCTAAACTAATACAGACCCCAGACCAGACTCCTAAACTAATACAGACCCCAGACCAGACCTCTAAACTAATACAGACCCCAGAGCAGACCCCTAAACTAATACAGACCCCAGACCAGACCCCTAAACTAATACAGACCCCAGACCAGACCCCTATACTAATACAGACCCCAGACCAGACCCCTAAACTAATACAGACCCCAGACCAGACCCCTAAACTAATACAGACCCCAGACCAGACCTCTAAACTAATACAGACCCCAGACCAGACCCCTAAACTTATACAGACCAAAGACCAGACCCCTAAACTAATACAGACCCCAGACCAGACCCCTAAACTAATACAGACCCCAGACCTCTAAACTAATACAGACACCAGACCAGACCCCTAAACTAATACAGACCCCAGACCAGACCCCTAAACTAATACAGACCCCAGACCAGACCCGTAAACTAATACAGACCCCAGACCAGACCCCTATACTAATACAGACCCCAGACCAGACCCCTAAACTAATACAGACCCCAGACCAGACCCCTAAACTAATACAGACCCCAGACCAGACCCCTAAACTAATACAGACCCCAGACCAGACCCCTAAACTAATACAGACCCCAGACCAGACCCGTAAACTAATACAGACCCCAGACCAGACCCCTAAACTAATACAGACCCCAGACCAGACCCCTAAACTAATACAGACCCCAGACCCCTAAACTAATACAGACCCCAGACCCCTAAACTAATACAGACCCCAGACCAGACCCCTAAACTAATACAGACCCCAGACCAGACCCCTAAACTAATACAGACCCCAGACCAGACCTCTAAAATAATACAGACCCCAGACCAGACCCCTAAACTAATCCAGACCCCAGACCAGACCCCTAAACAAATACAGACCCCAGACCGGACCTCTAAACTAATACAGACCCCAGACCAGACCCCTAAACTAATACAGACCCCAGTCCGGACCCCTAAACTAATACAGACCCCAGACCAGACCCCTAAACTAATACAGACCCCAGACCAGACCTCTAAACTAATACAGACCCCAGACCAGACCTCTAAACTAATACAGACCCCAGACCAGACCCCTAAACTAATACAGACCCCAGACCAGACCCCTAAACTAATACAGACCCCAGACCAGACCCCTAAACTAATACAGACCCCAGACCAGACCCCTAAACTAATACAGACCCCAGACCAGACCCCTAAACTAATACAGACCCCAGACCAGATCCCTAAACTAATACAGACCCCAGACCAGATCCCTAAACTAATTCAGACCCCAGACCAGACCCCTAAACTAATACAGACCCCAGACCAGACCTCTAAACTAATACAGACCCCAGACCAGACCTCTAAACTAATACAGACCCCAGACCAGACCTCTAAACTAATACAGACCCCAGACCAGACCCCTAAACTAATACAGACCCCAGACCAGATCCCTAAACTAATACAGACCCCAGACCAGATCCCTAAACTAATTCAGACCCCAGACCAGACCCCTAAACTAATACAGACCCCAGACCAGACCTCTAAACTAATACAGACCCCAGACCAGATCCCTAAACTAATACAGACCCCAGACCAGACCCCTAAACTAATACAGACCCCAGACCAGACCTCTAAACTAATACAGACCCCAGACCAGACCCCTAAACTAATACAGACCCCAGACCAGACCCCTAAACTAATACAGACCCCAGACCAGACCTCTAAACTAATACAGACCCCAGACCAGACCCCTAAACTAATACAGACCCCAGACCAGACCCGTAAACTAATACAGACCCCAGACCAGACCTCTAAACTAATACAGACCCCAGACCAGACCCCTAAACTAATACAGACCCCAGACCAGACCCGTAAACTAATACAGACCCCAGACCAGACCCCTAAATTAATACAGACCCCAGACCAGACCCCTAAACTAATACAGACCCCAGACCCCTAAACTAATACAAATCCCAGACCAGACCCCTACACTAATACAGACCCCAGACCAGACCCCTACACCAATACAGACCCCAGACCAGACTCCTAAACTAATACAGACCCCAGACCAGACCCCAAACTAATACAGACCCCAGACCCCTAAACTAATACAGACCAAAGACCAGAGCCCTAAACTAATACAGACCCCAGACCAGACTCCTAAACTAATACAGACCCCAGACCAGACCTCTAAACTAATACAGACCCCAGAGCAGACCCCTAAACTAATACAGACCCCAGACCAGACCCCTAAACTAATACAGACCCCAGACCAGACCCCTATACTAATACAGACCCCAGACCAGACCCCTAAACTAATACAGACCCCAGACCAGACCCCTAAACTAATACAGACCCCAGACCAGACCTCTAAACTAATACAGACCCCAGACCAGACCCCTA